>NC_142029.1:15902750-16208000 GCF_982192425.1 Myodes glareolus | reverse complement strand
TGGTGGGGGCTTTATCTTAATTAGAAACTGAGCCCATTGGTGATACATCCATCAGAATCTTTAAAAGTACACTCTGGGCTTCAATGAATCTACGTATGGAGTTCAGTCACATCCACATTGAGACAGAGCCTCAATTAAGCTGTGGACTTAAGGGGGTGTTCAGAAAAAGGTGCTTTTCTCTAGCAAGGGGGTACCGCAAGAGTACCTAGAAACAGCATGGAAATGGGGTAGGTAGAGAGGGTGCTTTGTCTGACAGTCTTTGATTGTGTCCCCACCCCTGAATTTCTGTGATGGGGCCCTTTGCAGCCTGGCATCCCTAGTGGGAGGTTCTGAGTTGCCTGGGGCTAAACATGTGGCAAATGCAGAGTTCTAGTCTCTAAGACGGTGGACAGAAGAGAAGAGATCTACTGGGTTTAAGCAGAAAGACTCCTGGAACTTGAGGTTTTATTCCGGGAAAGAATTGACGTTTTCCCCCAGCTTGCACATATATACCTGGACACCTGCACATCAGGACATATGTGTACCTAGAGACATGTGTCACGGTGTTCCAAATACCTGAGGACACACAGTCGCTAGGACATTTGTTTGACATGTGTTGTCCATTGGAATAGCATCATTCTAATGTGCACATCAGTGTACACACGTAGCTGTGTACCACCCACATGGGTGTGCCCTTCAACACATGTGTAACAGGCATACTTAGACTTCTGCATGTGCGCATGCACACACACACACACACACACACACTGGCTCCTCTATTATCTGGGTTTATAGAGGAGATAAATTTACAGTTTAGCAGCCCTAAACCTGCCAGGATTATAACCATAAAGAGCCAATAGCCTGGGCTCCGTTGAGCCTTGCCGAGAATGTACTGTACAGGAGGGGTTTCCCAGCCTACTTTGCAGGACAGTCCTCCAAGGGTCTATGCAGGAACTGCCTAGGTTATGCTGGGGAGAGATTAAGAGTCGGGACTGTGGTCATCACCTTGGGACCTGAGCTTGGGACATCTCTAGTCCTAGGATGAAAAGTAGTAGCTGTAGCCCAGGGTTGGAAGCAGGACAGTCTGTAGGCCATGCAGAGGACACAGCTGGTCTATTTCTTACCCTAACTCTAGGCACTAAATGGGCATTGCACTGAGAACAGCTCTGGGGAGTACCCCAGTGGGGGAGAGTGTGTGGCAGGGCTGGCTACAGCTAGATTCTGGAGTAGTTTGGGGTTCTTTGGTGGCGGAGGCAAGAGGATAGGGTGCAGCCCAGCCCATAGTACAGGCAGGAACGCAAACTGGCTGTAACCTGAGTCTGGCCTGTGAGCCTTCCAGAGCACTCCCAGGAAGCCCAGGCCACAGTGGAGTGAGGTAAGAAGGAACACAGCTGTCCACTCTCCTGCCCACGTGAAGGGGGAATAGGGCTGCCTTACATAATTGGGGCAATTTGTTCCACTCTTGTCCTGGCGTCATCACCATCACCACCTCCTTGCTCAGGGAGTCCTTGACAGAGCTAGCAGCTCAGGCCTTCCTCCCTCCAGTAGAGGCTGCTAAACAGGATGTGGGAGCCCTAGGCTTTGTCCCTGCTAAGACCTGCCAGACCAGGACGTCTAGTCTGTGAGAAAACCGAGGGGGAGCGGTCACAGCATGATAGCTCCTAGTCCCCAGAGAATCTGCACTGGCAGACACCCCATTCCAGATCTAACAAGGGGTAGGAGACAAAAATGTCCCTCCCCACCCTGGGTCCCCTCCAGAAGCTCTGATTTGGTCTTGTCTAAGAATGGGGTTTTCCCCCTGCCACAATCCCTCTGGGTAAAGGGAACTTCTTGGGTAGTTGCAACCTCAGGGCCTCAGCCTAGATAATATGTAATATTCCCCTGAGGCCCATGGGAGGAGCCACTGAGCAGACCAGGACTTCAACTGATGCCCTGGATAGATCTAAATGGACAACCTCAGGCAGATGAACGAGGGCCCCTTAATGTAAGGAGATTGGCTTCCTGTTGATCATTCATTCGGCAGTCTCGGAGGAACAATTCTTCATAGGATGTTCAAAACAGGATGGACTTGCCAACTCAGAACGCAGCTGTCCCCTGACTTCCATAGCCCTGGGACAGATGGCCCAAGACCTATGGCTGGGGTGGGGGGCAGTTGAATGGTTTCCTGAAGACCAGTTGCTGGGGACGTAGGGCTGGATCTGGACCAGGTTCTCTGTTTATGCGCATGGTTAGGCCTCATAGTCATTGAGGCAATATGCTTCAGTTGGCCCATCTAGGAAGCAGGGACAGCGACAGGGGCTCGTGAGGACTCAATACCGCAAATGACCGGAATGGAGAATTGTTTCTGCTCTGCTAGTATTCCTGCAGTAATCATCACCCCATTCAGTAGTGCCCCCAAAGCTGGGTGAGGAGGTAGCCCACATGGGATGGGGCCCCAAGCAGAGCCTGTTCTCCTGAGTACAGCACACTTATTTAGAAGTTCATGACCATTCAGGCTAAGGGCCTGCCAGTGTTTGCCAGCATGTCGGGCTGCCAGTCCTGTTTGCATAGTTGGTTTGCATGGCAAACACCGCTCAGGCCCACAGAAGGTAAATGCTGGCTCTTGTGGTTGCTGGAGTTCTTACATTCATAGAGAGGGAGCCTGGAGTTTCAGGTGCCAGGCATTCTCCCTCTCCCCAAGCAGCGAAATAAGGGGAGACTAGGGTACAGAGAAGGGCCGGAGCCTGCATGAGAACACCTGCCAGACACCCGGTCAGCAGTTCGCTGACCCCAGCTCAGAAAATCCTTGAGGGATGACCGCCAGCATTTTTCAGATTTGAAGTCGGGAGCTTTCCCGTGAAGACTTAGGAGAGGCTATGAATGATGAGGGTCTCCTCTGGGGTTGTGCCCCCAGTGTGGGTGTTTCCTGGGTGCACGCATACCCACAATGCATATCTGTTCTCATCATATTTTTAGTGTGTGCAAAAGGCCCCAGTGTCTGGGTCCTGTCTGTTTATGCTTTCAACTTGTTCTGTGGAAGATGTAAAGGCACTTACAAGGATACATAAAACTCAAGAAGGGCTATAAACTGAGAGTAGAAAAGAAAGAAAAATGAAGAAGTAGGGGAGGGAGTAAGATGGAGCTGAGAGATACTGACAGAGGAAGTAAACAAGATGGCTCAGGCCTGAGTGCTCCTCACACGCTCATTAGTACTCTTCACGTGGGCAGCTCCAGCTTGGTACCAGTGCCCATTGCCTTCTTGCTGCCTCAGACTTGAGCCTTCTGATCAACCTGCATCAAGGACTTGGGTGGCAAGCCCAGTGTCTCCTGGGACCTGACTCAGAGGCCACTGTTGACCATGCCATGTCCTTACTCCTACGAGGAGCCTCATCCTTAGGAGCCTCTCCAGCAGTGTGCGCCTCAAGATGGGCTAGGGCTGTGACCTTCAGGGCGTCCTAGCCTTCCAAAAGCTGCAAAGCTCCACTGCTTAAAACATCGCACATGATTTAAGGTGACTTGGGAACTCCTCTTGAGATATGCTTGGGAGACCCATAGAGCCTGACCCAGGCCTGGGGCTGCCAGTGACAGGCGTCCTCCATGAGTCTCAATGGAATATATAAGTGGGATCTGTTCGTCACTGCCTGGCGCTGGGTGTGAATGAGGTAAAGTCGGTATGGGTGACAAGTCGGTGCTTTTTTTTCGCCCTTATTTTTATTTCTTTTTATTATTTTTTATGTGTATAGATGTTTTGTTTGCATGAATGTCTGTGTACCCCATGAATGCCTTGGGCCTGTGGAGGCCAGAAGAGGTGGACTTCCTGGAACTGGAGTTACAGACAGTTGTGAGTTGCCATGAGAGTGCTAGGGGTTGAGTCTGAAAGAACAGCAAACGCTTTTAACCCCTCAGAAGCCTCTCCAGCCCCAACAGGTGTGCTTGAAGCTGCCTGTGGAGACAGGTGTGGAGCAAGCACATTGGGATGGCCTTACCCTCGAGGGGTCTCTTTCTTTTTGAAGATTTATTTATTTATGCATATGAGTACTCTGCTTGCATGTCTGCCTGCATGACAGAACAAGGCATCAGATCCCATTATACATGGTTGTGAGCCACCATGTGGTTGCTGGGAGTTGAACTCAGGACCTCTGGAAGAGCAGCCAGGGCTCTCAACTGCCAGGCCATCTCTGCAGCCCCACCAGAGGAGGGGATCTCTTGACACAGTGTGGGAGGCTGCAGCCACCACCGCGAGGCTTGGTGCCATCCTTGCCTTTATGTCCTGCTGTTCTCGTGTGAGGATCTCATGATTTTATGATCAGCCAGCCCAAGGGCCCTA
Source organism: Myodes glareolus (assembly GCF_982192425.1). Lineage (NCBI taxonomy): Eukaryota > Metazoa > Chordata > Mammalia > Rodentia > Cricetidae > Myodes > Myodes glareolus. Next base: position 16,203,715 of record NC_142029.1, on the reverse strand, counting down.
GCAGCCTCTCTCGTGATCAAGAGCTGTTACTGATGCTGTCGTTGTTTGTTGGCACTGTTAGTAGCAAGTCTTAATAGTAAAGGATAGCCCCTGAGACCAGAAAGTTGGCCCGTGGAGGACAGCCTGTGCAAAGAAGGTACCCAGGGCCATGGAAGCAACCCTAGAAGGAAACCCCACAAGAGGCCTCCAGCTCCCTACATTATAGCCATCAATCTTTGAGGAATGTTCAGAACAGCCAGGCTGAGGGGAAAGGGTTGTATCTCATAAAGAACAGGGCTGGAATTCAAATTCATGTGTCTAAACATTCTAGCGCATAGGTATGAGACATGGGAAACTTTACCTTTGGACAGGTTCTAACCCGAATGGCACCTATAAGATGCCATTCTTCACCTCTAAGATGACAAACCGGCCAGCCCTCTCAGCTAATTATGGTGGAATATGTAAAAGGAAGCCTAACTGGGGGACTCTTGGAGCAAGGTCTGGAGTCCCTGAGGGACCTACCCCAGCCTCTGTGCCACTAAACCCTCTCTGCTGGGTTATACCAGTAAAATGGAGGTCATACAGGCATACGAAGCAAGTTCTGTCCTTTGCTCTCTGGCCTCTAGAACCAGGCTTCAGGCCAAGCCTCCACCACATCTCATGAGAGAGTTTATAGGGGTGAGTTGCTATCACTTCAGGGAATGGGAAATGGACTTCTCTGATAAGATCTGGATAGCCAGGGCACTTCTCAGAGCCATCATTTTGGATGTGGTCACAGTTTGGATCTGTGAAATAATTAGAAGCCTCCCTGGCTCACCAGGACCACACTGAGCATCTGCCTGCCTGGCTCCCAGACCCCCTTCCGGCCCTCCCAGCACTGTGCTCCCAAGAGGTCATAGAGAAACCTTACTCCAGTCCATTGTATAAACCCCTCAAGCATGAGGCAGAGACGAGAAAGAATTAAAGAGACTAGGCAGCAAGGCAGTCATGAAGCCCAGTCCCTCCAGTTGGGAAGAGAGAAAGCTGATTGCTTCCTCTGAGCGCTAGGTCGCCACTCAAGGAGGTGAATGAGGGTGTACAGAGCAGACCAGACATGTCTGGCAGACCTAAGAGTGGTGATGTACCCAGGGCCTGGCAAGGATGATGATTCTGAGAAGTCCCGTGCCACCGAGGCATACTTTCATGGTTGCTAGACAGTTTCTCTGGCTCCCAGACCCTTGATTTCTTCAGCAGTAAAATGGGAATAGTAAACGTGGGATTATTAAGGGGACTGGGGGTTATACACCAAGCCCTGTCTGGATGCACAGAGGGCCTTGTCATGACTGTCATTGTCCTTCTGTGCCTGCTAGAATTCCCGTGGGAAGAAAATATGAGCCAACTGGGTGGGAGGCAACAGGAGAGAGTGCAGCCAGGGTGGGTGGCAAGGGGCCGCAGATGCCGACACAAACAATCTGTTTCCCATAAACATGGGCACCCACACCAGCCGGCCGCCACCCGCGACTTCTATGAGTTGGGAAAGTGCGGGTATGTTTACTCGCACTCCCCCGTGCCAGCTGGTATGCTGGGCACAGCTTCCCTCCCAGCTGCCTCGACAGCCGGCAGCTCCCAGCTCAGGGAGGGGAGTGTGAGCAGGGGCCCCTGGATCTTGCCTACAGTTTGGTTCACCTCGGGCTTGCATCACTGATGCTTTCCAAAGTCAAATGTGGACAACGGGGGGTGTTGAGAGTCTCCATGGCAGTTGGTCATATAACTGGACTGGGATGGAACTGGTTTTCCTGCTCTGCAAGCTCCATCTCTCCAGGGACCCCCGTCTTGAGTTTAGACAACATGTGTCCCTCCAGTGGGGTCCGAGTCCTTTCCTCCTACACCCCAACTGCCTTGTTGGCATCTCAGCACACTCCAAACAGAAACATGCACATTGTAAGTAGGGGCAGCTGCATGGGCTCTGTGGTTGGGCCGATGTCCTAGGGATGCTGAAATATGTGTGTTTCAAGTTCTCTGCTGTGTGAACATGTATGATCTTGGCATAGCAACAGGGAGACACATCTTCCCCTTGAGGTTAAGATAGATGCCCACTGTAAGGGCATTCCCATGCCATGGCATCTTCCCCTTGAGGTTAAGATAGATGCCCACTGTGAGGACATCACTTGCCTCCAGGCCCAGTGGAGAATTTTGAGTCAAAGAATGGAGGGAGCTTGGAGGTAAGGGCTCAGGGGTGCTACCCAGGTTTTTGTTAGCAGGCACTTAATGATCCATGCTGGAGCTATAGCTTGTGACCTTGAATATGGGTCATGAGTGGCTTTGGCCATTAGAATTCAATACTGAAATACACTAAAGTGTAATCCCTCCCCACTCTTCATGAGCCATTTGGGAGGGATTGCTATCTTTGTAGTAGGGAAAGCCATAAAGTTTCTCTCTTAGGGCTGGAGAGACAGCTCAGTGGTTAAGAGTACCTTTTGCTCTATCAGAGGACCTGGGTTCAATTCCCAGCACCCACATGACAGCTCACAACCATCTGCAATTCTAGTTCCAGGGGACCATTCTCTTCTGGCCTCTGTGGGCACTAGGAACAGACATGGCGGACAGATGTATGTGCAAATAAAACACCATACACATAAAAAAATTCAAATTTCTCTCATCTCTTGCCTGTTCCCAGAACATCCCTTCAGTACTAAGAGAGCCAGAATGTAGGTAAAATTTAGTCATATACTGAGTGTCACCTAGGCATAAGGCCATGGGAATACTGTCATCTAATTATGGCAGCCTGGAGCCAAGCCACTGTGTTGGGTAACTGTAGGTGATTCCCTTAGCCTCCTTGACAGCTGGGCTCACAATAGTTCCCATGACAGAGAACTTGTTGCTTGCCAAGCAATGCTTCCAGCGTTGGGGAATCCTGGCTATAAAAATGCTCGTTTAATTTTCCTGAGGTGGGATATGCTCCTATGTTCACAGTACCCCTAGGAACCCTGGAGGAAGGACCTCTGATTTTGGAACTGGGACTGCTCCCATATGGGATACAGGCTTCAGTAGACAGTCAAGTTTACCAAGGCTTTAAAGTTAGTGTGGGACGGGTGTGGTGGTAAATGCCTGTGATTACAACGTGATCATGAGTTAGAGGGCAGTGTGTGCTACAAAGTAGCAAGGACCCTGTCTCTAAGAATAAACTGAATAAATAAATAAGTCCATTTAGAAACTAAATCCACAGTTCAGAGGAGCAAAGGCAGGGCCGCACCCAGGAATGGTCTCTGCTTCCTCTGCTTGAAGTAGGGTGGGACTTACAGGGAGAGGGGCCTTCCTAGAGCCACCCTGGGGAAGTTGTCTCAGGCTGGTCCCAGCCTGGCTAGGAAGATTTTTTGGTTTATTGTTTTGTGTTGGGTTTTGTGTCTTTTGAAAAACAAGAGATTGAGCCTTTTTATGACATGGATTTTACAGCGTAACGAGGCAGCGTAATTTCCCATTCTCAGCGGCAAGTGCACTTTTTACACTAATTGCATAATTAGACATAATGTACTAATTGCAGTAATGGATGACAGTCAACTAAACTTTAACTTTAAAAACAGGGAGGCGTTGCTGGGGGTGGTTGGGGGACTTTATCCCCCCTCCCTGGGTTTTGTGAAAGGGATGGGGAAGCCTGCCTTCTAAAGCTCTTAGAAGCTTCCTCTTGGAGCCCAAACCAAGGAGCCACTGGGCCCTTCTCCCTTACCCAAGCTCAAGCAGCATATGTCACAAATGTGGGGTGCCCCTGGGGAGTGTGGGCTGTGTACATAGGGCAGGGCCAAGAAAGGTAGTGCTCTCAACGCAAGAGGGCTGTGTCCTCACCCACTGAAGAAAGTCCTTCCCTGTACCTCAGTCAAGACTGGCTACATCTGTCTGTGATCCCCTCTAGAGAGGGTGTTCCCCAGGCAACCTATTCAATGTGAAGGTGAATTATTATTAACAGTGTGTCACACAGTGTCACAGTATACAGACCCTGATTGTGACAATATGCCATAAATAGCTGACTCATCATGGAGTGATGGCAGTTGACAGATGTGAGCAGGTGAGAAAGCCTGGAACTGAGTGGCACACGCCAGTGCCCAAGCACTAACTGTGTTCTGAGTGGCACACACACTGGTGTCCAAGCACTGTGTTCTGCTGAATGGCACATGCCGGTGCCCGAGCACTGTATTCTGAGGGCTCCAGTGGTCCTTTACCCTTGCCCTGTCCATGGCAAGTGAAGCTGCCTGGGGAGTTCCCAGTCATAAACACAACCTAGTGTAGAACAGCCTGCATTAGGGTTTTTGTGTACCAACATGTACACCCTCTAAGTCCCAACAAGGCATGGTTTGTGCCGGATCTATCCTGGGTATTTAATTTTTACTTCTTTTTATGGTGTTTTGCCTGTATGAATATCTGTGTAAGAGTGTTAGATCCCCTGGAACTGGAGTTACAGACAGTTGTGAGCTGCCATGTGGGTGCTGGGAATTGAACCTGGGTCCACTGGAAGAGCAGTCAGTGTTCTTAAATGCTGAGCCGTCTCTCCAACCCCATATCCTAGGTGCTTAAGTGGGAAAGAATTCCAGGTGCCTAGCCTTGCGTCACTCTTCCCATCTTCAAGGATGGTTAATGGTATGTTATAAACCATGATGAAGATAGGAGCCTGGTTAAGCAGCCTACTAGAGGTGAGGCCAGGGGCCCTGACTCTGTCTCTACTCTGCCTAGCTAGTCATACCTGTCTTCCACTCTTCTTACCTCCTTGCTGGCCTTGAGCTACCTATGACTCTCATTTGTGGCTTCCCTAATCTCTAGCATAGCCCTGTCTATCAGTGGATACTCACCATCAGTGCCAGACCCCAGGACCTCTTCCCTAGGAGATCTAATCTGCCCTCTGTGGTCCTCATGTTGCCCTCCCCATTAGGAGCCTGGTGGTATGAAAGATGGGGCAGTTAAGACACCCACCTTGGCTGGTCTTTGTCAGACAAAAGAGCAGACACCAGGAGGTGTGGCAGAAGAGGGTTTAGGGGACATATGCTCACCCAGGGATTCCAGGCTCGGAATGGGGGCTGGGATGCTGGAGCACCTAGCTGGGCCCCACGCTGAGCCTGTGTCTTTGAGGTGACAAACAGAAGCAAGGCAAGCCTGCATCAAATCTTTCTTGTTCCATTTTCTTTCTGATTTAATTTTCCAGAGATTAGGGCTCGTTCACCTTCACTGCGGAGAGAAGCCTCCAGAGTGTGCCTGTTTTCACTCCCAGGGTTATGTGGTTGGTTAGGGGATCTAGCTGGTCCTGCCAGGCCTCCGCTCCCTCCCTTCTGGAGCCACTGACTTCCCACTGACCCCAAGCTCTTCAGCATCATCATCTGCCCCAAGCTCCTTTCTGGTTGGTCAGACTTCCAGCTCATCCCTTTAAACCCTTATGCCCCCTTTCTCGAAAGCTTTACCTTCAAGTTTAGAGAGAGATACACAGGGCAGAGCTACAAAGTACCCTAAGGCAAGGGCTTTGAATCAGACGGGCCCTGTGCAGACTCCAGCTCTGCCGTGGGACTTCACTTCTCTAGCCCACAGCGTCTTTGCCTGTTAGATGGAGATCACAGGGATACACGTCTTCCTGGGCCAGCATGGATCAGTGAGGGCAAGTATGAAAGCACCTGCCCCAGGGTAAGCCAATGTCCCTCCCACCTTCCCTCCTCCCTTCTTAACTTCTCACCTTGACTCAGGTCTGGGCCCCACTGTTGCTGACTTTCTGGGACTTTGTAAAATGTCTCTGATGGGGTCTGTCCATGCTACTTGTCCTGGGATCTTTTTTCTCCTATGGTAGCTTTTTGAATTTGTGTATGAGGTTGCCAGGCTCCTTCTACCTTGCAAGTGTTCACGTTTCCCATCCAAGGTTGCTGTTCTGCAGGCATCCTTCAGACTCACTTCTCTTTTATGTTAGACTGCCCCCAGGAGGCAGGAGGCTGGGTCTGGAGCCTCCAAAAGGACCAGAGAGCTAATATGAGCACCCTAAAGGGGAAAAGGCACCCCTACTGAGTCACTACCCTAGGCAGGGCCTGGGAAGTTCAGTTGGTAAAAAGCCTGCCACATGAGCATGAGGGTCTGAGGTTAAACTCTGGCACCTTTGTAAACACTAGGGACACTGTAGAGTCAGGAGGGTCCCTGGGGCTCACGGGTATCCATTCTAGCCAGATCAGTGAGTTCCAGACTCAGTGAGACCGCCTCCCCACCCCACCCCACCCCCGCCGCCACAAAATAAGGTGGAGAAAAACTGAAGATGTTACCTGGTGTTGACCTCTGATCTCCACCTGTACCTACTTGCACATCATACAAACACATTTTTAAAAATGATGACTAGAAATCCACGATAGAGGCCCATGATCTGTAGCATGAGGGACTCCAGATAGCTTCCTAAACTGTCCCTCCTGTCTTATCCACCCCTGCAGTCTATGTTCTCTGGCCCTCTGCCACTGTCCCTTTCCCTCAGCCGTGACTCTGTCTGCCTCCCCATCCCGACACCTTCCTTCTACTCCCTGTTTGGTGAAGCCTCTGCCTCTTGCCCCGCTACCATGGATGGCTTAGCGTTGCAGTGCCTGTGTGTGCACTGGCTCTTTTGTTCACCTCAATCCAGCTCTCTGGTTAAAGGTGAGGACCGCTGAAGGCGGCATTGCTCTGGGAACTCTGGTTTTTCCAAATAACTCTCTGGGCCAAGGAAACCAGAAGGTGTGTGGTCCTGCTGGTTGAGGCCCAGCTCCCTGTGGCCTTTCTGCCATGCCCCGGCTGGTCCCAAGGCTCGGGCTTATAGCTGGTGAGGAGCTAGCCTTTGGTAGGGTCCAAGCACTATGCTTTCCCTGGTGTCCCTCCTGGGTCCATGCTGGAAAGCAGCTTCCTGGCCCACATCAATGTGGGGATGATTTACCCCGTGGGGAGGGGCACCTCTGAACTGTGCCACTCAGATCTCCCTTGGGCTCAGAGCTGAGCTCAGGGCCCTTCCAGGGAACAGAACAGCTGGAACAGATCCAAAGGAATGTTGAAAGGACAAGACTCCAGGGGTCTGCCGTTCAGGAGCTGCTGCATATCAGGGGTTCATTTGGGGCTGGGGACTGTCTGGACTGGCAACTTGAGCAGCCACTAGGATTTTGTCTTTGTTACACCAGAAACCCCTTACAATCCCTTTCCTCTTTCTAGACAGGATTTAGAGCATATGGGAAGACAGGGTGGCAGGGACAACATGGGCAAGGTCTGCTAGCAATAGTCCAGAGAGGCCTCAAATTCAGGCACCGGGGAGCCAGCAGAAGGACGCCATCATAGGCCCGTCGGTAGAAGGGGAGCAGGAAAAAGGCCTGGCAGAGGCTTGCCGGGCTCGGGAGCTCCCACAGCTGCAGCAGAGGTGAAGCGTTGACCCAGGGCCCAATGCTCTGTCCTTGAACACGGAGTTGGGCACATGCCTTTGTTCAGTGTCCTCTCCACACAGACACGGTGCTTGGGGGGACAGCAAAAGAACTAGCTGTCGCTATGCACTATCAGTGGCTCCCTGGTGTCTGGACTCCTCTGTTATCACCTCTGGGGCTGAGACTGAGGTGTTAGGGAAAAAGACAGGGTGGCTGAGGGAGGGACTCAGGGGCAAAACCAGGAGAAGGAGGTTGGCTCCTTGGAAAGAAAGCTGATGGCGGTCTCAGCGGGCATACCTAGCAGAAGAGTGGGGGCAGGGAGGGGACTGAGATTACTTCCTCCGTCTTGGCGGTCTCAGACAGTAGCCGTGGTGGCCACAGTACAGGGTTCCGAGGACACGAACTGTGCTGTAGTTCATTGGCTGTTGTTCATTGTGCCGTTGTTCAGTTGAGAATTGGAAGGACTCCCATTCTCACAGATATATCGAACCCTGGAAATTCAGAGGCTTCTTGAAGAACCTCCGCCTCCAAGCTTTGTGTCACCTGTTGGGACCTTGAGGTAGAGCCAAGACACCAGATTGCTTCCCTTTGCTGACCCCAACCCAGTAGCCACATAGGGTTCAAAGTATATCGTAAACCTGGGAAAGGAGTTCCCAGACATTTCAGGAAAACCAGCATGGCCCAGCCTCAGAGCCTGGGAATGACCTTGACAAGCAAATCTAATGTATAGAGCTTCATCCCTTGGCCCTGATGAAGCCAGGCAGCTGCGCCCCCTGCTGGCACAAATAGGCTGGGTGCTGCTTCAACTGTGTGGCCCAGATCATGGCTGCTATACAACCAGACTATGACCCAAAGCTGAGGTGGTGAGATGTTTTAAACCTCCAAACCTGAGAAGGATGGGTCAGAGAAGATGGAACCTGGCTTTGCCACTCTGCCCTATGTCCAGAATTGTGCTCTCCTGTCTGATTCTCAGTTCCCCTAATGTAGGATACCGGCTCCCTGCATTTCTCTGCAGCCCTTGGGTTGTGATTCTTCCTTTTCTTTGCCTCCATCACAGAGGACCATCAGAGGACCTTGGTCCAGAGCTGAGCTTGGGTTCTGTGGCACAACCTGCCCTGGTGTCTGTTCAGAGCTTCAGAGCTTCGGTCCTCTCTGGCTATACAAACAGGCCCTGACACTCGCCCCCTAATTGCCACAGCTCTGGAGGAAGGAACAACTTCACCACAAATTATTTTGTTCTAAGAGGAGGACAAAAAGAAAAGAGAAGCCGAAAGGGATGGGGGATGGCAGAAGGAGATTGCCTGAGCCTGCTTCGCTTACTGCTTTAACCCTTGAGCTGCCAGGCACTGGGCAGGCAGCAAGACTGAGGCTCTGGCAGCCTCCAGCCCCCAGCCCATCCCCTTATCAGATGACAGAGTCCTTACCTCTGCACCTCTTCTGTCATTCCCCGACCTTATCACGCCTTGCCTGTCTGTCTCTCACCAGGTGCCTGTGTCACCTTCTTATTGCCCCTTACCGCCAATCCTTTCTGTCTCCGCATGCCCCCACTTCTGCACAACTTGGTGGCAAGGCTCTGCCATGGAAGCCGGGCTTAAGACCTCTAGTGGTGAGGAGCCAACTTACGGTACAGACTTCCCGCAGTCATTTGAATGAATGCACAAACTGGTCTGGGTCAGGCTTGGAGACACTCACAGGTGTATAACGCGTACATATGCATGCACATAACCAAGACCCAAGCATGAAAAAAGATGCCTGCTGAAACCTGCCTCTGAGACTCACAAGCTGTATTCAGAGGACTTAGCCTCACCCATCCTAAAGCCCGCATGCTGGTGTGTGCACACAGATGGCAGTGCCAAGCCACATCGCATCCTAACCACCAGTTTACATGCATGTGTACTCAGACTCCACCTCCTAAGGAGGGGGAATGGGCAGAGTAATTCTTCCTACCTGGTCTCCCTCAATATTCTGTGCCTTGAATAGCAGAGCTCTCCATTTCTGCAAATGGCCTAGGGCAGCATCCGTAAAAGGAGCGCATTGCCTAAGGCTACATGGAGGAGTAGCTGTGCATCTGCACACGCAGGAGATTCGTTCGTGGCTATGCACATATATGTACGTGTGTGGGTGTGCGGACAACTTCATGTCGGGATGTGGTTTGTGATGTCTGCTTTTTAGCTCCATCTCTCTCACCACCTAACGTGCCTTCTGCTTCGCATCCAGCCTCCCCCTCCCCCTCTGCTGCTCATAGGCACTTGGAACTAAAGTTGAGACAACTCATAACCCCTGAAAATGGATCCCTGAGGCCCAGACAAGGCAGACTTGGACCCATGAACCACCAACACTGGCCACCAACTAGCCCACGCTGGACCTTCATCCCAGGTGCAAGCTATAGAACTCCAGCCTTGTGGTTCCCCTTCCCTGAGATCATGAAGGTCCTGGACTCTGCTTGTTAGGGCCAAAGCCAGGTCCTATAGGAATAAGGATTAACTGAGCTGTGTTTGCAGTGACAGTATGTGAGGCCGTGGCATGGGAGTTATGGGCTGCTCTGACCTCACCCTCCACCTCTGCTTTCTTCTAGATCTACAAGGACAATCGGAACCTGTTCGAAGTACAAGAGAACGAACCCCAGAAACTGGTGGAGAAGGTGGCAGGGGACATCGAGAGCCTGCTAGACAGGAAGGTGCAGGGCCTGAAGGTAGGCCAGTGTGTCGGGAGCAAGAGAACATTAAGGGAAGGTGGGGTAGCCTTGACTCAAGCAGTGTTCCGACCCTCATTGTCACAGGACGCTTGGATCCTGAATTTCGGCAGGAGAAACAGCTGCAGGACTGGGCAGCCATGGCAGTTGTCATGGGGTTTGGCTGCATGTGTGGTGACCCGGCAGACCTAGGCAGTCCTGCCTCTCCCTCCTGCAGGGCCTTGGAGCTTTCTCATGCCTCTCAGTCCCCTGGTCTGTCTGTGGGTGGTAGAGTATGCTCCTAGGTGGGCTGCAGGAGCTGGTGGGGAGGGGATGGCGTTGAGGCAGCCACAGGTGGGAAGGCTGGAGTCCCTGCTCTGCCCTTATCTAAATATTTCTCTGCCTGCTCCGGGTCTCAGTCCCCCCATTTAAACTCTAGTGTACTCTAGCAGCTAGTAGTAAGACCTGCCAGGCTAGCCTGACAAAGCAGCCAGGCAACTACTCGCTCCAAGGACAGCAGGTGGGTGGGGGGTGCCCTCAGGAGCTACGGAGTCATTACTAAATGGGCAAGAGCATCCATTCTGATCCTAAATCAGTGGCACCATTGTAGTTGCCCCCCAGCCTTTGTAGAAGATCGCAACATCTGTTTTTTTTTTAAGAAAGGAAGAAATCTTGGTATGCTCTACAACATGGATGAGCTGAAACTCATTGTGCCAAGTGAAAGAAGCCGGTGACAAGGGCCACGTGTGTGATCCTATTTCTATGAAATGTTGGTAAAGGCAAATTCACAGACATGGAAAGCTAGCTTACTGGTTGCCAAGGGCTGGTGGAGAGAAGATAGGGCTAGTTGAATTCAAGGTTTCTTTTTGGTAGTGATGAAAATATTCTAAATTTAGATTATGGCGATAGTTGCATGACTCTAATTATTCTAAGAACCACTGAAATGCATGTTTAATGTGACTGAATTTGCTCTGTCAATTAAATCTCAATAAAGCAATTTTTAAAAAATTAGCGCATCCATCCGCAACTATGGCCAGGGTCAAGTCAAGACAGCTAACCTAGATCCTCCATATCTAGACCCCAATAAAGAATGAGTCCCCTTTCCCCAGTAACTGGACCCCACTGTCCCTCACAGAACCCTGCTTTATGTGACCTAGGTGCATGTAAGAGAGTGAGGATGACCTTCTGATTGGAGGAAAAATGGTTCTAAGGACCGCCCAACAATTAGGAACCCAGCAAACCCAGAGCTGTACCTAGAGAGCCTAGTCTTGCCTGATTTTGGGGATCTCCTGGTCACAGATAAGTAAAGTCAACTGAAAGATAGGCTGCCACCGAAGGGGCAAAGCCAGGTACCAGCTGTAGGGGTCAAATGCTTCTGCCTACTAGTGTTATACCATGTGCTCACCTACCCAGCTAGCACACCACACCTGTCCACTGCCCCTCCCAAATGTGTCCGTTTTCATCTTGTTCTCTGCCTCCTTGCCCCTCTCTCATCCCAGTTTGCACACTGTTTCCTAGTTTTCCTGCCCCTCCCCCTTTACAGACTGTGGCTGCCTTGCTCAAACTTTTTTAGATAAGGTTTTAGTATGTCGCCCAGACTAGTCTCACGCTCCCGGTCTTCTTACCCATGCCTCCTGAGCTGGGATTACAAATACATACTACCTGTACCTGGCTGGCCAGCCCAAATTACTGTTGACATCAGGTATGCGTGCGAAAGGTCATGTTCAGGTCTTAGGGGGAGTCGCACACAGACTTCAGAACGGGTTTTCCTTGGTAGAGGCTGGACTGTGCTGGAGGATGACCCTGCCAGCTTCCCAGAACCCAGGCCCCGCCATCCTCCTCAGAAACCATAGTCTTGATTCCCTACCCCCTTAACCCAATACTACAAGAACAACCAGCCCTAATAGCAGAGGGGGTTGGGGCATAGCCACAGGCTTAGAGTCCTGTTTAACTCTCATCCTGTACCCCACATACTCATCCCTGCCTGAGAGAGAGGACAGATATCTGCCTCCTTCCCACTGAGTAGACAGCACCAGCCTGTTCCCTGGTACACAGTCAGAGCCAAATACAGAATGACTTTCAATGAAAGAATGATGGGAAAAGGAACTCACCACGTGGTCAGTGGATCACGAGTCGTTCTCACAGCAACCACAAAAGGAAGTCTTTGTCCCTTCCTCTTACAGAAGGGGACACTGAGACTTGGAGGTGTCAGGACAGGACACAAGAGAGCCAGAACTTGAACACAGGTTTTCCTGACCCGGATCCCAGCCCGTGGCCCCCACAGTCCCGAGGCATGCACTAAGACTACAGCCCTTACCATCCCAGCACCTCCTTCTGCTGCAGTCTGATTTCAGGCTCACCCTACATCCCTCCAAGACAGGACTGCCCAGCCCTCAGTTCTAATTGTTCAAAGTAAGCTTTGAACTTCATTGTTTTAAGTTTGCTTTTAATCAAGTTCTGCTCCTTTTTCTTCTTTCCCACATTTGTGTGCAGCCTGAGTACAAATGAGCGGAAGGGCATGGGGGGGGGGGCTTGACTCCCACCCCCCATTCATTTGCTCCCCCCTCCCTGGACCCCGTCCAGTAATCCAATTTAAAACCCTTGATCTGGTCTTGAATCTTAATTTGGGGCTTGTGAAGAGGGAGCTGAGACCTGCAGGACACAAGGTCGCTGTATTGTCCAATCAGCGTCCATCAGATGTTTCTTGACCGAAGTCAAGAGTCAGAAGAGGCCAGCTCAGGGCCTTGCAAACACAAGCAAGCAGTGTTCCCAGGCTCAGAAACCATGCTAGTTTCTCTGCTTTGGGCATGTGGAGGGAACCGGAAATTTCAACCACCCAGGGAGACAAGGCCTTTCAGCCAGGGCTTTTTAGGGCCTTGAGCCCCAGAAGGGACAATAAGGTGCCTGAGTCCTGTGCCTCACCATGAGGACTCAGGCAGATTTGAAGCACAATTGTTAGGTCCCCGTCCTCTCAACTGAGGCCTCTGCACACAGCCTCCTTCTCAGAAAGGTCATTTATCTATCATTACGATCCCCACTCAGTGTTGTCACCTGTGTTCACTCATGGCCAACCGTGTGATAATCTCCGTGCTGCTGCAGAAGGTGCAGGGAAGGCCAGGCATGTTCCTACCTTCATATGCCAAGACCATTCCATCTCAGGCCCTAACTTCCTTCTCTGTGCCTGTAGTGCCAGTTACTCAGGAGGCCGAGAGAAGAGGATTGCTTGAGTTCAAGAGTTCAAAACCACCTGTCAACATCAAGGGGCCATCAACTAAACTAAGGACCTGAGCACCCTCCCTGCCCAGTACCTCCAGTTTCACAACCCCGGGACATAAAGGACATAAAGGAAGGCTATGTTGCTTGCTGCCCATCCCTGCCACCTTTGCCATGTGGCTTAGAGAAGAGGTCGTAGGATAAAGTAAGAGATAAGCTCATAGGCAAGGCTAAGGCCTGATGGCTTAGTGAACTAACTGCCAGAGAATGGGAATGCCAGGGCCACGGCACTCAGGACATGGCACCGAGGCCAAAGCAGACTACTGAGACTGTCAGTGTGGATACTGGCAGCCCGGAAGTCCTTTTGCCTTCCAACTCAGACAAGCTGGGGGCAGTGGCAAGGCCTGGCTGAGACTCCAGAATCTAGAAACTCAGGCCATACAAACTGACAGCGCCTTCATATTTGCCACCATTACAACCATGTAGCATTAGCTGTCTACAGAAGAACAGGCCAGGGGAAAAAGAAGATGAGGCACTGGCTTCCTCTAACAGGACCTTGGTCTGTGATGACCTAGTGACCTTAGACAAATCCCTGATCCCTTACTTTCTTTCATAGACGATGAAAAGGCCCCCACAAGACTCCCATGGGTGGGCAAAGGGAAGTGCAGCCCTAGCCTCAGATCTAGGGGTTCCAGTGGGCAGCACCCCCACCACCAGTGTCCTCTGGGGAATTAGCGTCATTTAAAGAGTAAAATTAAAAACCCTTCTGAGCGCGGTCGCCCTGCTTTTGCTGCTAATGGCCACTTAACCCAATTAGCTGACGCATGTTGGCAGTGTGGCTGGGTCTGTTCAGGAATGGAGCTCTGAGTGGGTGTTCAAAGGAACAGGAGGTAAGGCTGGGGGCCTGAGGACAGGCTACTCTGTTAGGAAGAGAAGGTTCCTCCCAGTTCAACTGCTGCTTCCTTTCCAAAGCTTCAATCCCAGGGGCACTTTGAACTGGATCGGCCTTTGCGGGGCCGGCTCCAAGCACTGGGGCATGTTTGGTAGCACCCTTGCCCTCTACCCACTAGATGCCAGTAGCACCCCACTCTCACAGTGTGTCTCCATGTGCGGCCTAGCGTTTTCTGGTCATGTGACAGTAATGAATAGAAGTCCACAGGCAGCGGGGAATTGGGGACCTGAGAGATGTGCAGACGGAATAGGGCAGCCTGAGCAAGAGAAAAAAATCATTTCTTCCAAAGGGGCAAGAGGAAAGGCTGCCCGGAAGAGGCAGCAAGGGGAATAGATGAGCTCTGAGACAGCTAGAGGCCAGTTCAGCTGAGTCCAGTGGTGCATTCATTGATGAGCGTTCAACAAATAGGTTGGTCCTGAGCAATTCAGGCCATGAGTCATCTGCCAAGGCCCGGCCTGCAACAGGAACTTTGTAAGCATTTGCAGAACAGATGCTGAACTGCGGCTCTGGATTCTGCTGGAGCTCAGCTTCAGGGGTCGGACTCCAGTTCTGGGAAGCTCAGAACAGGCACAGTAATGGCGGGCTGACAGACAAGGGAGTCTGTAGCACCCGTTGTCTCCGCCCACCCTTCTCTGAGCAATTAAAAGGTGTTTATGTGGGGCTGGCAGTGGCTTCTGCCTCCCTTCCATTACGAACATTAAGAGATCTTGACCCTTCCACTTTCCCGCTCTTGAAAAGAACTGAGACACGTGGAGCCAATTAGGCGCACGCGTGGGCGCCAAGGGCCTGAGCAGCTTTTTCTCCCTGATTGCGGCGTTTACAGCTGATTATTCTCCCCCTCACCCAAACAGTGCTGCTTCCTGGCAAGGTGCCACCCAGAGGAGCCTGCTGGGGGCCCCTGGGGACGAGGATGCACTGGATTGATGAATGGACATCTATGGAATACCTTTCACGTGTATGGCCAGAAAGAAGGGTGGGGCAGGAATGGCAGAGCCCAGGTAGCCTTGAGGTTTCTCTTAAGTCGCCATAGAAGGATGGAGTTCAGCGAAGGGTTCTCAGAAGAGGTGGCCTGAATGTGTATAGAAATTGATGACACTCTCTGCACACCCGAGCGTCCTTGTCCTTGGAGTCAGTCAGCATGAGCAAGAGAAAGACACTGTTCCCAGTTCCCAGTGGACATGAGTGTGGAGCCCTCCTCTCCTACTTTCATCCCTGTTGGATGGCCCGGAGATCCTGAGATCCTCTGGAGGACTAGGCTGTGCTGGTGGGGCCAAGAGCTAGTCCCCCTGGGTCTCTAGGAGGACTGCAGGTATATATAGTATGGCTGGGGCATAGCCAAGGGGTCCCAGGGTCTCATCAGGCCTTCATCTTTACTCACCCAGCTGACTCAGACCTACTGGGCCTCCAGAAATGTCACCATGTCTGTTTGGAGCTGGCCTCTGGTCTCAAGTAGCCTTTGAGCAATAGGGTCTTCGCCTGGGATCTCCAGAGAAAAGGGTCCGGAAAAGTCACTGCCATTCCCCAGCATCTACCAATCAAAGGAAGGGGCTGATGGCTTGAATGTATTAGGCCAGGAAGCAGCATTGCCCTGACTCAAGGGCAGGGCCAGCTAGATGGAGGAAATGATCCCTGAGCCCACAGAGGAACACTGAACTCCACTCCCAGACAAGGCCTAAACTCAGAGGGAGAATCCCCTCTACTATGCCTACTCTTCTGGGACCGATGGGGGGAGGGAGTCCTAGCTGGAAGATGGAGAGAGCCTAGGAGGCAGAGGGAAAGGACCTACAGGCGCCGCAGGGACAAACCAGACTAATTTAGGATCATAGAAGTGAGAAATTTAATTGAGTTTTAATAGCATGTGGCCCTTTGTTCTGAAATCCTTGTGTGTGCGGGTTGGGGAGGGTAGCAGTGGGCCAGCCAGGCTGATCCTGACCCTCTGGGTCCCAGATTTCAAGGAGACATGGGGTGTCAGTGTGCAAATTAGCCACCATGGAACTGAGAAGTCTAAGAGGACAGCCTGGAGGAGGTGGCAGTTTAAACCGAGTCTTAGGAGACAGGAGAAATTGTCAAGAGCAGAAAAGAAGGGCTATCTCAGCAATGTCTGGTCCAACACCAGCCTAGTAAGGAGCGTGAGCAGAGAGTGCAGCCTGTGCCTCAGTTTCCACTGCAGGGAAAAGGCAATGTGGCAGAGGTGAAGCTAGAGACAGAACCCGCTGCCTGATCTCTGGGATGCTTAGTGCACATCCTTAAGCATGGTCCGCTCTCAAAGCGGGATCTAGGAGCAGACTCTCACCCAGTTTTCCGAGCTTCGGGCTATGCAATAGACAGCAGCTCCCTGGTGACAGTGGGTGCCTATGGGAGAAAGTACTGGCTCAGCAGTTGGTGTCACTGCTCTCGGGGTGGTAGACACCACACAGGGGTAATGAGAAGGCCAGGTGATTGGTTATCAAGTCACAGGATCCTGGGAGCTTCAGGTGCCCTGCTTCGGCTTCTGATAGTGAGTACCGAGTACTTGCCTGTCACATACAGGCACTGTACTATGTCACCAGGGCCAGGGACACTGTGCATAGACCTAAGGGAGTACAGTCTGCAGAAGGGGACAGTGTTACGATCCATGGCACAAAGTGTGGAACTTGGGACTGAGCTTGGGAAGAGGAGGACTTAGCTAGGGAAAGGAGAATGCCAGAGGAATATAGAGGGAACATGGAAGTTCAGGGACCAGCAGTAGCCCTTCAGCCCCACCCTGTCAGCCCTCCCTTTTCTGGGGACTTGACAAGGAACCCCATTTCCGACTTGCACCTCCAAGGCTCCCAGTGTTCAGGCTGCACAGTGCTTCCTGTGTTCTGGCCCAGGCCCTGAAACTGGTGTTTGGGAGGCTGGTCACGGTTGCTGGCCCTTTGTTGCAGCCTCCCTGTGTTTGCCCACTCGGTTTCTCAGCGAATAGGAGAGTTGTCCCATGTTTGCTGTGTCAACACCAGCTGGAGCCCCGCTATGGAGATGGCTGAAGACATGAAGCCGCATCCTCCAGCGGCCCAGGGACCTGGGGTTCAGCCCTTACCTGGCAAGATTGGGGTCGGTGAACTATTGGATATCTCCTCCTCACCCACATCCCATGCATTTGTCCATAAGAAAGCCAAGTACGATGAGGCAGACAGCTGGAACCAGGGAAAGCAAGTTCCCTCGTACACAACCCAGGTCTTCTAGCCAGAGGCATTCTTCAAGGCTTTGAGACTAAGTACAGGGTCCCCCAGCCCTTTGTTCAGGGTCCCTCTGACCTCCCATAATTCCAGACCCCTTCCTCCTGTGTGTCCCCAGTCACCAGGTCCAGCGGCTTAAAAGAGGCCTAAGCATCAGGCAGGTGAGCAGATGAATAGACAGGCAGTAAGTCAGAAACAAGGCAAGGGACAGAGACTCCATGACTCCAGGGGGCCTTAAACCAGGGAAGCCGATGTCCATACAGGAACTATATAATCCTAAAACAGTGGGAATGAACCACTGTGTGGGGGAGGGTGCCGAGACTCGCTCTCAAAAACATGGAAACAGAGGACCAGAGAGCAACAAAGGAGCAGGTTTTCCAGAAACACCTTAGAGAATGACTCTCTGGGAACACAGTCCTCCAGGGCAGCACAAGGCCACTGGGTGGAGACAGGTAAGATCACAGCCGCAACACTGCCACGTCAGCCTCAGAGCCTTCTGCGAGGCTGGTAGTCAGTTCATTTCTCTGCTCGGCTGCCTTACCTGTGAGACAGGTGCTAAGATCCATCCAGTGAGTTTACTGGGTGGTTCCCTCTGAGTGAGGCAAAACTGTCAATGTGCTGACTCTTGGATGTAACGCAAATTCTAATTGGTCTTAATAATAAAAACCTGGAGTCAGATATTGGGGTAAATGCTGAAAGATCAGAGAAGTAAAGGAGCCGGTCACTAAGGAGGCTTTTTAAGTCTGCCAAATCCTCAGACCAAAGGGGGCAAGATCCTGTCTCCATGAATCTTCAGACTGAATCCTCAGACTGAATGCGGTGAGCTCCTGTCTCCTCCCACCATATATTCCTCTCTCTGCCCAGCCATATCCCTTCCTGTCTCCACTTCCCTAGTGCTGGGATTAAAGATGTGTGATTCCCAAATACTGGAATCAAAGATGTGAGCTGCCACCACCACCTGGCTTTGTTTCTCTTTTAGACTGGATGAATCTTATATAGTCCAGGGTGGCCTTGAATTCACAGAGATCCACCTGTCTCTGCTTCCTGAGGGCTGGGTTTAAAGGCGTGTGCCACCACAACCTGGCCTCTATGGCTAACTTGTGGCTAGCTCCGCACTCTGATCTTGAGGCAAGCTTTATTTGTTAGATTACAAACAAAATATCACCGCACCTGGAGGAGGGGCTTGGCTTTTTCTGGACTGTGAACTCCGAGATGGGGTCTGACAAGGTGAATCTCTCTCTACTGCAGTTCTCTTTTAGATTCTTTGGAAAGGTGTCCCAGTTGCTTGGAAACACAGAAAGGTGACCCCAAGGTCAAGGCTGGAGAAAAGGAGGCAGTTTGCCCCTCCGAGAACAGGGCAAACATTGAAAGAGGAAAGGAAGATGGCGCAGAGTTAGATGCCTGAGCTCTGGAGTGGTCTACCCAGTCTCCCAACTCAAGGGAACTCAAGGAAAAGGAAAAACTATTCTGGGTGTCAGGAGAGGCGCTGAGGGCCTGCAGCCTTATGTGGAAGAGTGGAGGAATTTCAGGATCAGGGAAGGCAGCAAGGGTGGGTTGGCTGCATTTGTTAAAGAGGTGGAAGCCCAGGACACTTCCTGGTGCTGACATGTATGAAGCAGGAGATATTGGATGGGAGTGGGCTGCGGAGTGAAGCCAAACCCCGAGAATCCAAAGGAATTGTCAGGAAGTGGGCAGCACTTGCTGCCTTTCTCTTACTCACCGTCTTCGCATGGTCACTTGCCACAAGCCTGGAGCGTATGGACTGTAACAGTAGGAAGCTTCCAGGCAAGGGTGGTAAAAGCATGGACTCTGTCAAATCGCAGGGTCTTGGGTAACTTCACAGTGGATACACACTCTCCCTCCTGCAATTTAGCAGGGCCGTCAGATCTACTGCGCTTACAGGTTGAAGCCCTGGCTCCCAGAGCTGGGGACCTGCTTCTAGCCAGCTTTTAGATAGACTCCAGGGTCCCAGCCACTTAGAAGAGTTGGGGCCAACGGGTAAGCCGTACTCTATGGACAGTAGTGGCAACCCAGATTTGTGAGCAATTCACTAATTCAGGGGACCACTGCCCCTGTTCTCCCAGACTCCGCAGGAGTACCAAGTTCCATCGTCTCCAGATAGCCCCGGCCTTTCCTGCCACTCATATGCACACCCGGGCTTCCTTTTATCAAATATTCCTCTGCTAATCTCATCTCCCTGTGTGACTACCGTGTAATTAGTTCATTTTGCAAACTATTGCATCTGTCATAGTGTCCCCTTCACTTTTTCCTCTCCCAGTAAAGGGTGGAAGGGCTAGGGAGAGCCCTCTGGGGGTAGGGACATCTCATAGGTTAACTTTGGCCCCGTTTCCTCCACACAAGGCCCCACAAGCAATGATCCCCCCCCTCAATACATCCCAGCCCCAGCCTGGTATAAGTAGAAGAAAATCAGTGGGTTAGGCCTGAAGATGTCAGAGCCCTTCCTGTGCCAGGAGAAAAGGACTGCACAGACTTCACCCGGTCCCTTCCCAGGAGTACCCACCATTTTATTCACATCCAGGCACTGCTGCCCAATCGCAGGACTCACACTAATAAAATACATGGTGTTATTCCCGCCGACAGCCCAGCTTGTGATAGACAAGTGTATAGTAGGCAAACTGGACGTAAGTAGGCAGAGGTGATAGATGAGCCCTCAGGCAGGGGCTCCTTGGAGCCATCGGCTGTGGGCAAGATACATGCAGAACTTTACAGTGGGTTGCACGTCCCTAGGCCTTGGCTAGGCATAACAGCTCCCGACCAAGCCTCAAGCCTCATCTTCCTGGGATCAGAAATGGCTGGGGCTACGCAGAGAGAGCGGTCCCTAGTTTAAGCCAATTGGTTGATTTTTGTGTTGATACTGCTTTAAAATAGGGTCTTACTAGGTAGCCCAGGCTGGCCTCCAACTGAAGCAATTCTGTGTCAGTCTCCTGAGTGTTAGTAATATTAATGTGTGCTTTCGTGCCCAGCTTTAAGCTTTTATTCAGGACGGTCCCAGGCTGACCACCAGTGCTGAGCCCTGCATCTCCATCCCTCCCCCCCCAGTGGAGAACTGAGGCTGCATTGCACAGGACCCAGTCCGCTGATGCTGGGCAGTGCACAAGGCAACTGGAAGAACTGGGCTCGGAGCCTTAGCTGGCATGGCCTACTTTTCCGCTCCCCCGCCCCTTGACTCCCCGCCTCTTCTTGCTGTGATTCCCTCGGGACGTGAATTCTCTTAAACTTTTAATTAAAAACATTCTCCTTTCTCCCTTCAAGGTTTACTTCCCTGTGATTTTCCTCTAGAAGGCAGGATAGGCGAAGCCAACGAGTGCAGGTCAGGCCTGTCTGGGTCTCAGTGGTGGATTCTGGGAACCAGGCCCTAGCCCCAAAGAGGATACCCCCATGTGTGGCATCCCAGCTCTGCCAGGGGAATAATTTCTAAGGATCTGAATGTCATGTTCAAAGTGGAGCTTTGGGGCCTTGTGTGTGGACCACCACGTCCTGCATAGTCACTCAGGGACACAGCATGTGCCCATTAAACAGGCCAGGACTTCCCTGAGTAAAGGGGCCTCCTCCTTCTCTGTGAGGGTGCTGTTAGTTGTGGTGGCCTCAAGGTCATATGTGAATCCATGGGTTGCAAGCTAAGGAAGTACCTACCAAGCAAGTTACAGCCCAGGGCTGGTATCATGGGTCTCAAGGTCACCACTTAGGTCACTGAAGCATCACATGTCAAATTCCCAGCTCAGTCTCAGGGGCACATTGTCAGATCTTGGCTCACAAGATCAAGGCCCCAGGGATACTGGAGATACAGGTCCTTGACATCGGGGAACCAAATCAGAATCTGTAATTATAGAACTGGAGGGGGCGAGTTCAGCTCTTTCTTCTAGCTGACCTGTCAGTCTGTGCCGACCCTGGAGAGAGATGCCACCGCGTCTCCAGCTCCCTGCTTCACAATTAGAAGTGTTCAAGCGTTCCTTCGTTGGGTCAAACCATGCTTGTGCTTGCTGAACCCTAAGCAGTTCCTGGGCTGTATCTCTAGAGAATTTTGGTATAGATACTCTCCATCAAACACTCTCTCTATCACAGGAAATAGAATTGAGTCTCCACCACCCATATCCCTAGTATTTCTCCACACTTCCACAAGGTGTCATAAACTCACAGTTTTACCCAGGGATATCCATGTATTACCCTGAGATGCTCCAGTGGGTTATATTTTCTCCACCCTCAAGGCAGAGGCCATCCCCATGTAAACCCCTACATGCGTAGAAACTCAGAATTCAAGCCAGGCAGGTCCCAGCCACAAGAGGAACAGAGGTATTACTAAAGGATTGCTTGCCTGTAGATGATCTCTTCCCTCAACCTCTCCTTCCTCCTCCAGCCTGAAGCAGTGGCAATAGATATCACCAGGAGGCCCCAGGGAAGGAACTATAATGGAGGTGCAGCCTTATGGAGCTAGATTCACACACACACACACACACACACACACACACACGTCCTCTAGACTGTCCTCGCCATCCCTCCTGAGAAACCCTGCGTGCCCCCTGCTTCATAGACCCTGAGACCACCCCAGTAACCTGGGAATGGGTGCTAAGGGAGCTATCATCACAGGAATAGAGAGTAAAAGAAACCTGTGGGCCACTTAGGAAAGGCAGAAACCAAGCATGGCAGGAAATGCCTGCAGTACCAGAACTTGAAAGGTAGAAGCAGGACAATTAGAAGTTCAGGGTCATTCTCAGCTATATAGTGAATTTGAGCATAGCCCAGGCTATTTACTTATCAATAAATAATGAGCAGGAGCTGAGGAGATAGCTCTGTTGGTCAGATGCTTACTGTACAAGTGTGAGAACCTAAGTTCAGGTCCCTGGCACCCCTGTAAATGGCCAAGCATGGTGGCACATACCTATAATCCCAGCATTAGGAAGGTGGAGACAGGAGGATCATTGGAGCTTGATAACCAACCAGTCTAGCCAATTGGTCAGCTCGAGGTTCAATAAGAGATCTTGTCTCAAAAAAAGCAAGGTAAAGAAAGGATTGAGAAAGATTGACTTGCCCTCCTGCCCACCCCCGACACACAAATATAAACACAAAGAAGAAAATAAGCAAATGAGAAAGGTAGGGAGTGGCACAGAGAAGGGGTTGTGGAGGGAGAGGTAGGGCAGGGAGAGATGACAGACGGCGACAGGAGCCCTGAACCTCAGACTCTGAGTTGAGGTCAGGCCCCGGAATCCTGCAAAGGTTACTGCTGAAGACCTGTTGAGCACCTGCTGTGTGCCTGTGCCAGTGGTCCAGCCCTGAGGAGCTCAGGCAATACCTGCTTCCTATCCAGGTAAGCTGTGGCTCTAGGATGGCAGAGTCTTAGGAAAGGAGCCTCTGTGTCGCCCCCGCTGGCCTCGCCTCTTACAGCACTGCCCTCTTCTCGCTCCTCTGTGGGAACCAACCAAGGATGGCGGTGTTCTTCCTCACACTGTGGCATATGTCTGTCTTCCCTGAACCCCGTTATGCCGAGCTGTGCTCATTTATTAATCCCCTAAGCATGCTAGGAAAGCCCAGAGAGCCGGGAGAGGTGAGAAAGGGCACAGCTCTGTCCCTTCAGGGTTCCTGCTGCGGCAGTATGGCATTGCACAAGTTTCCAGGGGACTTGGGTACCACCTAGACATGCAGATAAAACCCAAGCCTACAGCCTCCATTTCCAGTAGGCCCGGGCCCCACTATCAGCCCCAGCATTCCTTCTGCCTTCCCAGACACCTTTTCTCTTACGGCACGTCCCTTTAGCCCCGTCCTGTCTTCTTGTCCTCCACAAGCCCCTCTGCCTTCTAGGTTTGTTTTAATAACTCATGACATTTCCAGCCAGGAAGCTCTCAAAGGTGGATCAAGCCCTCAACCTCAAGAGCTCAACCATGGCTCAAGGAAGGGCAAAGAGGAACCAGGTCCCAGCTGACTTGAGAAAACCTGGCCGAAGGCTGGGGCTGTAGCACCGTGGTAAAGGGCCTGTCTAGCATGTGTGAGATTCTGAGTTCAATCTCCAACGCTAGGGTCAGGTGGGGGGGGGTACTGGTTCAAAGTGGGCTGTAGTCATAGAGTTACAGGTGTACAAAATGAGGAGACTAAGCTGAAGAGGCTCAGGTAGTAACTGGAGAGGAATGAGAGGAATAACGTTCTAGGCAGAAGGAATGGTCCATGCCGAAGGATAAGGATATGAAAATGTATCATAATAAACAGGCATTCAGTGTCCCCTATCTCACACATGTCGAGGCAGCCATGGCCCTTATATCCACCCATTCATTTGTTTATTTAAGAAATAGTTACTGGGCCCTGAGACCATTGTGATTGAAAAAAGCGTACCCCTGCCTTCCACAGTAGGCTGTTGTGTCTGTTTAAAGTTAGGTCCTGTGAGAGCCTGAAAGAGGGACCCAATGTTAACGTGCAGGCACCTCATAAGTCCAAAGGGGAATATGATGGAACCCTAAGGAGGGTCTGGCAAGGTCTGGAGCCTGTTACCAGCAGTATGCTTTTATTTGGTATTTGATAGTTGGCCTTCAGAGATTTTCATACATGAGAGGACCCACGGCAATCCAATTGTAAAAATGGCCAAACTGCAGCTCTGGGCCTGGAGCACAAGTCTCTGGAGCTCCTGTAACAGGAGTATAATTATACTGAGAAAGTTCTTCCATATCCAAATCCAACCTTGAGGTCACACAAGACTCCTGCCTTTCTGCATAGCACCTCCTACAGCCCGACGGTTGAATTGCAGGCCTTGGAGGCTCCTTTTCGGGTAGAGCCAGCCCTGGGTAGGCATTTACTGGCCCTCGGTGTACCCCCTTAGAATGGCAGCATGGTTCCTAGCTTGTCTACCTCACCAGGCAGCTGTGAAATGGAGAGTACTGGCTCCTAAACCCTGGATTCCCTGGAAGACCTTTCTGCTAGGGGTACCTAGAGCTGCCTACCTTGTGTGGTAACAAGACCAGTGACTGGCTTTCCCCCCTCCTCAGTGGCCCTGCAGCCATCCGTCACTTACAAATTCTCTTCATTTCTAAATAAAATGATTTGTTAATTTGAGTGAGTGATCGCCACTCGTCCGAGCCTCTTTGCAGGCCCAGGAACAGCTTGTGGGCTCCCGGAGCCCCTCGCCGCAGGCCTGGCGCAGACTTGCAGGGGTTGTTTTCGATTTAAATGTGAATTGAATGAGGAGAAAAATGTTTCTCTTGGCAATTTCATAGGAGCTCGCTCTTCTGACAGATGTTGGAGTTTATTATCCCATCGGGCCTGCGTTTTGTTGAGCAGAATTGCTAATTATTTCAGAGGCCCGGCCACAGCCAAGGAAGAAAAGGAGGTGGCAGGCGTGGTTTTGGGTGGCGGCGTCTGGGGCAGGTGCTGAGGCCAGAGGCCGCTACACACCCTCCTTAAATCTGCCGACATTTTGGATCTAGGCCTGCCCTGCCCACTCCTTGGTTTCTGTTCTTTGTGGTGGGCACTCTGGAGGAGGCAGCAAGGCCTTTGGTGCCAGCACTGCTTTGACCTTATGGCAAAGACTCTAGACAGTGACATTTGGGATACAAATTGCTTGTGTTTGGTGGGTCCATGGGTGGCAGGTCCAGGGAGTGGGGGGAGAAAAATGGAAAAGACCCAGCATGTTTCTTCCTGTGTGTCACCAAAGCTGTCCTCTGGAAGGGCTTCACCTTGACTGAGGTGTGTTTATGGAGTACGTGTCTGTGGAACCACAGCTCTGTGTAGGCCTGTGGGAATCCCGTATGCCTAAGCCCTGTTTCAGTTCACGCAGCCTGGAGTGGCTTTGTGAATCTGGTGACTGTGTTTGTGTTGCATGGGCCTTTGCAGTATACTGCTTCTACCTCGTTTCTGCTCTGGACTGCAAGGGGCAGAGGCCTTGAAAGATGTATGCCCAGTCTAGACCGCTGGAGGAATAGGCCGGTAAGGTGCCATTCAGATGCGGGCGAGCACCCCAGATTTCAATGGGCTCTGTGGTAAATTGAGTTAGGGGGTGGGTTTTGAGGTAGAAACCCTGAACTCTGGTCTATTCTGCCCTGGCCTGAACCTCACTGTGAGTGCCCGCAGCTGAGTCTGAATCCACTGAATTATCTCTGACATTGGTGGCCTGGAGGCGTGGCATTTCCCCTCAGTATCTTCCGTGAGCAGCCCCTTCCTTGTCCCACCTCCCCGTCCGAAGGCTCCAGACAATAGGCTGGGTGCGCTGACTATCCCAGCCCTGCCAGCCAGGCATTCAACCCGGGCCCCTCCCCCTCCTCACCCGCTTCCCACCCCCTGCCCTAAAGCTCAGGCCAACTAAAGCTCAGCTTCCTGGGTTTACCATAAAGGCGACGGCAGCTGGGCAGGATTTTATAACCCTAATTAACACAAGATCCCCTGGGGTCTCAGCTCCTGAATCCTGATGCAGAGACCAGCGGAGCACAAAGCAAGGAGGGTCCTTTGTGGAGCCAGGTAAGGGGTGGGGGTGACAGAAGCTCAGCCCTTCCCTGCCCCACATCTGGGCCCCTGGTAACCCCCAAGTGGGAGACACTAGAGAATGGGGAGGGGTTCCCAGCCACCCTCAAGCTGAAATCGTGCCCGGCATCTCTGATTGACCGTGAGTCCCTGGGAACACACGGTCTCTCCTCCATATAAAACTCCACCTTGACATCCTTCCATTAAATAGGGCATGTTCAGAAGAGAAAATTGCTACTATTTTCCCCTTTTACTTCACTGTCATCAAAAATTGATCCCATATTGCATCCTTATTTCAAAGAACGAGCTAAAAAAAATTAAAATAAAAATTCCCACTCCTTAGAGCAGCAGCTGCATCAAGCTTTCCACCCCCACCCCAAAAAAAGAAAGGAAGAAAAGAAAACGTGACCCATTGCGGGGGGGGGGGGGGTTGCGGCGGCTGCTGGCCTGGCTGAGGCTGTTGAGCTACGGTGGCTTTGGGATGCACATGACCTGGCCTCGGGAGGGCTGGGCACTGTGCAGGCAGAAGGGGTTTCGATCTGGTGAAATGTGGTAGAGAATGGGGTAATTGGGGGAGGTTAATTTGGATCTAAATGAAGCGATTCGTTATCTCAATAAGAAGCATCTCGTTTTCCAGGGAGACGGCTGCGCCTGCCAGATGCTGGCCTGCCTGTCTAGTCGGGGTGGTGGCTCGGCACAGGGCCCCACAGTCAGTCCAACTTCACCAAGCAACCTCTCCTGCCTGGCTGCTGGAGGAAAGACAGTTTAATTGGGTTTATTCCTCAGTTCATTTGGCAACATGTAGAATGGTTTTTTGTATACAATATGAATAATAAAGACAGGGCAAAAGGGATACGATAAGAAGCTGGGGCCAGGATGGAGCACCTGGCCTAGCTGAGTAGACAGGTTGACTCTGGGCCCCCTGAAAGCTAAGGGAGAGATCCAGCGTTTTGTATTTTAACCAGAGGAGATAAGGCATTCAGGTCAGGTCTTCTGGGATCCTAGTCTAGCTTGCCCAGGTGGTGTTTGGGACTCAGAGGATGGTGTCCTCAGCTCTGTCCACCTTTACCTGGAACAGGGGTTAGGGGTTGGCACCTTGGCTTCAGTGTGATCCCAGGCTCCACCAGGTGCCACGGGCCATCATGATTGCTGCTCGCCCTGGTGTAACCATCACAGGCTGTGGAGCTGCAGGCCTGGGTTCGGCAGAGACCCTTCTCCTGCCAACTCTGTGGACTCTGAGCACTGTGCATTGTCTGAACCTTCTTCTTTCTGAGAAATGAACAAATGGCTCTGGCCTTGCCATCTCCCCACCCCTGCCCGACCTGTAGCTGTGGAGGTCATATGTGAGGATCCCAGAGGCACCTGGGGTTAGCACACTAGGTTTCTTTGGTCTAGCCTGGTGTTGGCTGTACTATGCCTGGCTAGGGTGAGGGGTGGTATTGAGACAAGTGGAGGCTCCTCCCATGTACCGTGAGTTCTTCAAGGTTGGGGACAGGTCCCACTCACCCCTCCTGTGTCTCTAGCACCCACTGCGCACCACAAATAATGTTAGTTGGTTGAAGAAAGAAGAGAAGCCCTCAGGGTCACCTTTTCTGTTATTCTGCATTGTGATGTTTGCTGTGATGAGATAACAGAAAACAGAATGATCAGAGGCAAGGACGAAGGCCAGGAGGGAGGAAAAGCAATGGACAGATTGAGGTCACCTTGGAGGAGGGGACCTCTGGGTGGGAACCAAGCCGGCCCAAGCCAGGACAGTCCACTTGGTGGCAAGGCCTGGGACCTGAGTGTCTGGGAGCCAGGGCTCAGTGACTCCTTCACCTCCATCCCCAGAGAAAGCCCAATCTACCAGCATGTCAGAAACAGTCAAGGACGCAAAGGTAAGGGTTTGGCCAAATGTTCAGACCCAGATACCGTGTGGGCATGTGCACATGCGTGTATGTTCTCCCATACTCAAAGGTCTGCACACACCTTATATTCACATGTACATACTCCCTCTTTAACTCAAAGCCCACCACCCCCAGGATGGCAAGGCTGATGGTCACAAAGTCAGAACGAAGCCCCCCACCCACTTCCAACTTGTCACAAACCCAACATTCCCTTGTAAACATCAGTGGAGAGCCAAGAGACCACAGTCACAGACATCCTGCTTCCTGTGGAGATGGCCTTGGCGGTACAGTAGCAACAGCAGGGCCCCAGAGTGCTGGGACAGATGCTATCCTAGGAGTAGGCTGGTAGAGCCCTAGCAGAGCACTGGGCACCGAATGAAGTTGCCTAGAGCCCTCCCGCAATATAGTTTAATAACTTTAGAGGGCTGAAGTTGGGTTGATGTGGGGAGCTCCTAGCTCTGTGGGCTCAAAGAAGTGACGCAGACCCCAGAAATGGCCATGTTCCAAGTAAGCCTGGCTACTCACCCTTGCCTGGGTTTCTCCTTTTCGGAAGTGGGATGAGGGCGCCGACAGAATTCTCTGAAAGCCCTGTACAGATGTGCAGGGATGGCCTGGGCTGCCCCAGTCAACCCTTCTAGAGGACCTGGGTTCAGTCCCCAGCCTCATGACTACCAACAACTGTCTGCAACTCCAGTTTCAGGAAATCTAAGACTCTTCTCAATCCAGTGGGCGCTATACCCATGTGATAAGCAGAAGACACATAAAATAAAAATGTAAAAAGACAGAGCCACTGCAGCTTCTTCCAAATGGTCAGTGACCATCACATCAACAACTAAACTATAGCAGTGCACCCCCAGTCCCAGTCCCCTGTGCCATGCGGGTTCCAAGACGTGCCCATCAACAGTACCAGAGGGAGAGAGCACCAGTGGGTAGGTCTCCTGGTTTCCAAAATTAGCTTCATGTCCCCTCTTTAGGGGGCCTCTATTTTGTTTGTTTGTTTGTTTGTTTGTTTTTAAGGCAAGGTCTCACTATGTAGCTGTGGCTGTCCTGGAACTCTCTTTGTAGACCAAGCTGGCCTTGAATTCGTGGAGCTCCGCCTGCCTCTGCCTCCCAAATTCTGGGATTAAGAGCATGCACCACTATGCTAGGCCTTCAGGAACCCTCTTGACACATCTCGCTTTGTTCTGTGTCCTGGGAAAGAGCTCAGGCCCACCAAGATCTCCTGTCCCCTGGGTCTGTTCCCAGATTCGTGGTGATTCCCTATGCATATTCCTGATCTATGGCCAGCTGAAGATCTTCCTCAGAGAACTTCAAAGTATCTCTTGACTTAATCAGTGAGAGGGGGGTGAGGGACACACCAGCACAGCCCCTGGGACAAACCCCTACTCTGCCCACGTGAGCTATGACTGAAAACTGAGTACTTTTTTAAAAATGTGCGTTGGTGTTTTTGCCATGGGTATTGATTGGGTTCCCTGGAACTGGAGTCAGACAGTTGTGAGCTACCACATAAGTGCTGGAAATTGAACCCGGGTCCTCTGGAAGAGCAGCCAGTGCTCTTAACGGCTGAGCCATCTCCTCAGTCCCAAAAGCTGAATGCTCCTAAGCCTCAGTTTCATCTGTACAATGGGACAAGAATAGATCTGCTTTATGGGACTGGCAAGCAGCCGGGGCTCAGCATGTGCTCAGAGGTGTAACCTGTGGCAGCACCCAGTGTTGGTGCCGGGTCCAACAGATGTTCTTCCAGATGCAGGACTCCCAGACCCACCGGTCCCTCGCTATGGACCCCAAGTTCTGGGATTATAGGCATGTGACACTTCGTCGAGCTTCCTCTGTGTTTTCTTGTCAATGCAATCAAAAATGGATGGTTCTATTTTCCCATTTCACAGGGAGGGAAACTGAGGCTCCTAAAGCTGAAATTGCTCAGTTAGGATGGATGTGAGTGCAGTGTGGGTCCTTCTCCTGCAGAATCTGTCTCTCACAAAGTCCAACCCAAAGAGGAGACAGAAACTCAGCCAGTTGAGACCTAGGAGTCCCTTCCTTGGGCATGGCATAATGGAGAACAGACTCCCAATCCCTCGTCCCAATGGGTAGGGAAGCTGAGGCCTGATTGGAGGTGGAGACGGCAAAAAATGTCCGAAATAGGCAGGCATGTGCTGCATAGCTACCGCCCCACCCTCTCCAGCTGGTACCAAGGCTATGTGGCTGTTGCTAGGCATCTGTAAGGCCCAGGTGGGCCCTACCTGTCGTGGAGCGGCCACGCAGCATGAGGTAGGCACGAGGCCCAGGCAGGAGCAAGGCCGCCTCCGCCTGCCCGCCCTCCTCTCACTTGGCAGCAGCACACAGAAGCCATTAGCGCCTGGCAGCCCGTGTCCCACAGCTCTGACAAACGCCTTAAATGTTGTCGCCACGGCTCCAGCTGTCCCGCCGGCCGCCTTTACTCCTCATAATAACCAAGTGTCGAGGCTGATTGCAGCAGCGGGACGCAGCCAGTGTTCAGAGCGGCTTTTACGCTGGGCGTTTCCACCTGGCAACCGGGCTGCGCCCACCCTGCCTTCCACCTCCAGGCCTTTGTCTGCTTGTCACTTTTGCCAAGGCTCCCAGCATGACCTCTGGGCCAGCTGGTGCCCAGCCTTCTGTCCAGGGTAGTACCCATACTGCTGCCACCAAAGCTAGTGGGCAGTCTCAGGCATCCACTCACAGCCGTATCCTGGGTGGAAATTCATGGCTTCAATTCCCACTCTTGTGGATGACCTCTGTGGGGAGCCCCAAGTTCACCTTGGTCCAGCTTCATCTCTTAGTCTTGTTGCCAGGGAGGGTAGAGAGGTCAGAGGCCAGCACTGGCGTGGTTAATGGCGTATTCAGGTTTGAACTCTGCCATGGCATCACTGTGTAGTCTTGGGCAAGTGACTCACACTCTCTGAACCCTGGAACCCTTGTCTGTAGAATGAACATACTGACCGGAGTTCATAGAGTTGAGAGGACGGATTGGGTGACGTGAGGAGAAATAAAGAGTTCTGTGGAAGAGGCTTGACCATGCTGGTCAGCACCCAGCACCCTGGGCATAAGCCCTTGGATGGGGAGGAGCTAGGGGAGAGCAGAGGTCTCACTAAGCTGCCCAGCCTCACCTGCCCTGCCTCCCCCCAGAGAAGACCATGCATTCTCCACACCTTTGTCCCGCAGAGGCTCCCACTTGGATCCGCTTTCCTTCCCCCCTCGTTCTGACCTTGTTCCCTCGGGTTGCGTCTGCTGCCCCCCTTCCCAAAGCCATCTTAGCTGAGACTAATCACATCCTCCCACATGGAGTCTCCTGGGGGTGTTTAGCCTTGTCTCCTCAGTCTCTCGTCCAATTTATAGGAAGCTCATTTTAGGGGTGAGGTAATCCAGACTCAGCCGCATCAGCCATCCAGGCCACAGGTCACCATCCTGGTGTTCTCCTACCGGCGTTCCAGGCTCTGCTGGAACCTGGGGTGTAGACTAAGCTCCATTCCATCACCCGACCTGAGCTGAAGATGAGGTCTCTGGTCACTGGGTCATGTGTTCACAGGTGCCCTAACCCTCTGCATGAAGAACAGGGAAGAGGAAAGCATGCGTGTATCTATTATTTATTACACTGTTTCCAGAGGCGCATGGGCGATAGCACAGGAAGCAGCAGTGGGGTCAGTAGCAGTGGTGCTGGTCACCAGGAGACCGGAAGTGATAGCAGAGGCAGCCTCAGGGGTGTGGTGGTGGCAGTGATGACGTGATGTTGGCGGTAAAGAGTAATGGAGATGATGGTGATGGACGATAACGGTGGTAGACAGGGGTGAAGTTAGCGATGAAGATGCTTGTGGTGCTGATGGGGAGGAAACCAAAATGATGACGGAAGGAATGGTTGTGGCAGTCACAGAGGTGATGTTGGCTGAACATGGTGATGTTGGTGTCGGAACGGGAAGCCACTGTGGTGGATGACCGAAGCGGGAGGGGTGGTGGGGTGGCAATAACATTGTAGAGGTAGCAGGGCTCCTTGTGGAGAACACCTCTTGGGTCAGTCCTGAGCAACTTGACCCACTGGTGGACTGTGCTCTAGATGGAGGCAGAACACTGTAGGGCTTGCTTGGTTCCCTTTTTCTTTTAACCTCCAGTGAGCAGAGCCTTGTGGGTAATGAGATGCAAATTGACGGAAAAGACAATGAGCCAGCCTGCGGCCGGTGGGGCAGCTTTTAGAGTCAGACTGATTGCCTTTGTGCCAATTTGCATGGCATTAGCTGTACACATCTCTTCCAATAGGCTTGTGTATTTTACCAGGTCACCTGTATGGTTACATTCTACAAGAAGCGTGATCCCAGATCACAGGGACAGCCAGTGCAGGACCGCCTTGATCCTAACCTAAACAGGGGTCCAGTATGTGGTTCCAAAGAGCCTGGGGTTGTGGGGTAATGCAGTGAATTGAAGGGCTTCATGGTCAGTCAGGGATAGGTCCCACAAGGCCAGGCCCAGAGGGATTGCTTCGGTCAATACTCTGTGTCCATCTGAACATGAGGCAAAGAAAGGTGGCAGAGGCCAGAGCTAGAGAAAACTGGCCCTGGTATGCCTCAGTATATACCCAGGTTCTTTCCCTAAGTGGCATGACGGCTGGCAGTCCTTCCAGGCCTTGGCTCCTCCAATATGCTGTGGAGCCAATAGGCCGCAACTTCATGGCCTTCACATTAAAAGTGATGATCATCCAGCCAGGCCCTCTCTGTGGTGTGCTCAGGAAAGTGGCCTGGGTCCATATCACACGTCGCAGCCCTCTGAACACTCATTGTCACTGCCACTCAAGGCTCTGCCTGGGATCTGCTTGGATTGTGAATTCAGACAGACTTGGGTGCATTGGAAACCAGGTCGTTATCCAAGCCCGACCCTGTTGTCCACCTGCCAAGTGTCTGTCTCTATCCAGGGTACTGAAATTTGGGCCTAACCTGCGCTCTCTCTCTCTGAGCCCTCAGTCCCTCTGACCCAACTTATACCAACCAAGCTCACTCTGTGCCTCTTCCCCGTAACAGGTAGCAATAGGAATGGGGCTCTTCCCCCTCTGCCCTCCACCCTCAGCCCAGCCAGTGCCCCCTTAGGCACCTCCCGCTGCCTGTCCAGCCCCGCCCCCCTCCTCACTGTCCCACTCCCTCTCCCGAGGTTGGGCCTAATCAGAGCTAATCAGAAAATTATGAGCTGCCTGATTACTGATTAGATTCCTAATGTTAATAGAGTTGAGAAGGGCCTGCTCAGGCTATGTTTTAGGGAAAAGTATAAAAATAACATCGTGAGACGAGAGCATGGTGGCTGGGCGAGGGCTTGGGCTTTCGTTGGGGTTGGTGGCCCAGGCCCAGCTTCCTGATAGGAGTACTTTCTATAGCAGAGGGTCTTCCTAACACCCTACATTCTGCCAGTGAATTTTCAAACCCAAGCAGTTTTTACTGTAAGAGTCCTCAGGCAAGTTCTGTGTTCAGGTCAGTGAAACTGAATTGCAGTTGGGAACAGTTAGATGGAATATAATGGAAACCTTATTGGTGACGTGCCACACAGCAGAAGAGCCATGCTCACTGGCCCGCACATGCCTAGCAAAGGCCAAGCATACAGAAGGTGCTCGGTAAACGTTTAGTGACAAGGAGGACACAGAGACACATTAATGCCTTCCCTCGGGAGCCACCACCCTTCACCCTCAATCCAGCCAATGAGCTCTCAGGCACAGCCTAGTACTGTGAGCCACAGTGAATGTTAGAGATGTCTGAGTAGATATGGAGGTTGGGGACCTGCCTGGAGAACATACTGGTCCTGGGCCAGGGTGTCACTTCTCCCCAAGGACTCGGCCCCTGAGCTGATGAGGTGTGTGTGACCACACATACTCAGCTTCATAGTCAACAGACCCCAGTGACTTTCCTTCCTGTTTCATCCCTGACTTGACAGCAGCAAGATGGGGCTGACAGGTGGCACTGTCATGTCTAGAGCGGGGTTGGGACCCTAGAAAGACAATGCCAGTGATCCTCTCTGCATGGGCGCCAGGTGACACTTGAGCTTAGACTCAGCCTCATCCTGCCCACATCTCCTCTTCTCTGCTGTCTTTGTTCCAGTGAAACCCAGAGCCTTAGGGAACCCTGATCCACCTCTGACCTCACTGACCACCATAGAAGCCTGAGATCACGCAGTGCTTTTGGTTAATCTGGGCCTGTGTCCAGTACTGAGACTGCACAGATCCATGATCTGTCCCTGCCCAGAGGGATAACATCTGGAATGGAGTCAGACACAGTATACGGAAATGGGAGCCCCAAAGGATTCTGGATCCTAGCCTAGCAGAGAACCAAGCTTCCTGAAGCACATTGGTAAACACCAATTCCAAAGGACGAGGGGAAAGATAAGTCCAGGCTCAGGGAACAACAAAAACAAGGGTTTGCAACCTGAGTGTAGAGGACAACATTCAAAGTCAGCACAGAAGGGGTGTGACAAGGTTAAGACAACCCTATTAAAAATGGCAACCAGAATCCGGGTGTGGTGGTGCACACCTTTAATCCCAGCACTCAGAGGCAGAGGCAGGTAGAGCTCTGTGAGTTCGAGGCCAAACTGGCCTACCAATCAAGTTCTGGGATAGCCAGAGCTCCACAGAGAAAGCTTGTTTCAGGGGGAGGTACTATGGCAACAGGAGCTGTGTGTGGTGCCATATTACCTGCCTGTAATCTCAGTACTCAGAGGCAGAGGCAGAAAGATTACCTAGTTTATATGATGACTTTCAGCTAGCCAGGCTACATAGTAAACCCTATCTCAGAGACTACACATTAATTAATTTAAAGAAAAATGCAACAGGAAGGAAGCATGATCAGAGTACCCAGAAATCACTGGCAGAGATATAAGAACCAACATGGTGACACAGGCCAGTAGAGACCCAGATGGATGACTTCATGCCAGACACTTTGGGTATGGAGGTTGAAGTTGGTGTTGGGGGCTCTGGAAGGGTCTGATCAGGAAGATGAGCGTTATCGTTGGGATGACCATCATAAGGGATGGTACATCTTGGTAGGCTTGGATGAGGACACTCTTCTGGGTGCTTGGTCCCTGCTGTGGCAGCACCAGGTTAGAGATCCCCAAAATGCTGGGAATAATAAGCAACTCTGAGCCAAAGAGCAGGACAGTCCATTGACACAAGCTGCGGAAGTCAGGTCAAGCCAACGTTAGATGATCAAGTGCGCTGAGGAATAGGAAGGGAACAATCAACAGAGACAAAGGAAAGGGAAACCCAGGACCTGGGATCCAGAACGAGACCATGCTTTGCCCTCTGTCTAGACCCGTTCTGTCCATGTCCTCATAGCCCTGAAGGGCTCTAGTTCCCATTATACAGGTGAGAAACTGAAGTCAGAGAAGTGAAGGCAATGGCCCGATCTCATGTGAGGGCAATTGCTGAGCCTTGAGCTCAGGCCTCCAGCTTGGGAGGTGTGAGAGGGACAGCATTGTCACCCACAAGCACATACACACAGGCTTACGTTTGTCTGACTCAGAAATGCAGCCTGATGAAGGGGCAAAGGTACCAGTGTGCTCCAAGGGGAACTCAGATAATGCCATGCTGATGCTGTCTGTGTGTCTGGGTAAAGGCTGAGAGAAACTTTGATGACTGTACTAGGTCAGAACTCAAAGGGAGCAAATCTGGTTAAATTATTGGAAAAGTCCCCCTGGCTCATCA
The DNA here is from genome assembly GCF_982192425.1 of Myodes glareolus. Taxonomy (NCBI): domain Eukaryota; kingdom Metazoa; phylum Chordata; class Mammalia; order Rodentia; family Cricetidae; genus Myodes; species Myodes glareolus. The sequence goes on along the minus strand of NC_142029.1, from coordinate 16,168,318 downwards.
GGGACTAATTCACCTGCAGAGATATATAGGTTTCATGCTGTGGTTCAAGCAGGGTGGGGAACACAAAGTTAGAGGTTCTCAGTCACTGACACCCTGAAGAGGTTAGGCTGGGCCAGATAGCATCTCAGACTGAGCCCCTGCAGCCCTGGAGATACCCCTATCTCAGTGCTCCTTGGTGGAAAACACTTACCTACAGCCTGGCTCTGAAGTCCGTACCCAAATTTCAACCTAAAGCTGTTTATTGGAAATACTGGTTTGTTTCTTACCAGGTGCCCTCTATCAGATGTCAGCAGGAGTGCCTAGAGGTTGCAGAATGACTAGGTGGACCTGTGAGACACCCCACCCCCTGCCCTGCTCTAGAGCCCTGTGTGGCGATCCAGGTCTACACTCAGCCCTCCTAAAAAGCAGCCCATTGCAAGAATCAAACTCTTCAGAGGGTCCACTTCCCCTTGGGACCTCGGAACTGCATTGGAAATTCAAGCTGACCCCAACAATGTATGCCAAGCCACAGAGTTTCCTTTCCTAGTCCCTCGCCTGGTTGATATATATTTGGCTGCCATCCGGTGATAAAACCCGCTCTTTCTATACAGTCTGGAGTTCCCATTAAAGCTAAAGCAATCAAGCCAGTGGAACTGATAGCCACCTGTGGATGCGCTTGCCCCTTTTGTTCCCTGGGAAGAAGTGTCTCCAAGCTATTAACTTTCCTCTTCTTAATGTTAGAATGTACCCCAACACTACCCCCTTTTGGGGGGATCAAGTACCGGTTACAAGAGAATGTGGCTTTTTGCATGGGTATCTTCCTTAGGGACCCAGTCCTTAAAGACCCAGTATTTCCTGAGGTATTTTGTGTGGTCTGAGTCACACCTTGGAGACACCAGATGGGGCCACGGTCTTGCTGCCCCCTCCTCCATCCCAGACCATGCTTTATATCTTCCTATTTGTCCTGGGAAATTGAAACATAAACCATCCCTCCCAGGTGGCATGGAATGGTTCAGGAATCAATAGCCAAACTGATGTGGCCCACAGGGAGTTGGGGGGCCCAGGCTCAGAAGTGGAGAAGCAGCTTCGCACCTGCAGAGACAGACCACTGCTCCGATGAGGTTTTCTCTGTTACATGTGTTCTGACCTTTTTATAAGAAAACAAATCCATTTTTTTTAAGCAACTCATGTAGTGTGTATGTGACCTGTGAGGGAAAAGGTCAGGAATCCTGTTGCTGTCAACAAATGCAAGGTACTTTCCTTGCAGGACTGGCCATTCCAGGGGCTGTTTGCTATTTGGCTGTTTTGGTTGCTAGAATTTGGGTGATGGGTTGGGGTTTTCCATTGTTCCGGTGGGGAGTTTATCTTTATATTGGAAGCAGCATTGGATGGATGGAGGAAGGAATCTTACAGAATGGGCCAAGGCTGAGTGCCTGCCCTGAAAAGCAAGCTACTGATGTGTGTGTCCCCATCACAGGGCACATAAGGTACGGGTGTGACTGACCTGTGCCCAAACTGCCACACTTTCCCTCATCCTTTAGAATTCTAGAAAGTGGGGGGCTAGGACAAGGCCTTCCCTCAGAAGGTCATGGTCAATGAGGTCGTGTGCACAAAGCTCCGAGTTCTTCGTGTGCTGCAAATGGTGTCAGGAAGATGCCTGGGCCACTAAGGAATCAGCAGTCCATGGATTGGACACTGCCGGTTTGTGCATGCACAGACTCAGACCACAAGATGCACAGAGGTGGGTCTGAGCTGGGGTGCTCCTGCTCCCTGGCTGGGGTACTTGGGTGGACACACCATTGCTTATTCAAGGCCAAGGTGGCAGGGAGGAGAAATTCACAGGGCCAGGACCCCCCAACACAGCCTTCATTACTGTTCCTATTGTCAGACTTGGGTCTCCAGCTCCCTCTTTGCTGAGCTGCTTCTTGCTTCGTTATTATGCAGATATTTTAATTATGCAGATATGTTTTTAGACAGTTTTAAATATGTATATTATTTACTCATTAGACCATAACAGCTCTGGAAATTGGAAATCTGTATTTAGTATCTATCAGTGCACAATATGGATCTAATGTGGGGGCCCTCGGGGAAGGAGGGAAGGTGACAACAGGAGAGGGCTGAGCTGGGCAAGGCAACTGGGTGGGGCTGCTGGGCTTGCCTCCCTCAGGACTGGACCCAGTGGTACCGGGGGTAGTTGGTAAGCTCTGGATACTTCTGGGAGACCACTTTACTGTTCTTCTCTGTTGGGTAAAGAACAAAGGAACCACGGGGCAAAGCTGCTATGTCTCGCTAGCCAGGCATACCTGACCTGATTAGCTCCTGCCCTGAGAAGTTTGTTGCCCAACCCTCCTGGGTTTTGGCACTAGGTAGACTGAAGATGTCTCTTTAACCACTTCCTGACCAGGCGGCTGTGGCTGTGGCACTAATCCTCTGTGCCTCATTCCCCTCAGCTACAAAAGATCCCCTTTTTGGCACCCCACAGTCTTCTCTCTGGCATTGAGCTACCTGCCTTAGTGTGCGGGCCTAGGTAGGTGCTGGGCACATCTGATACTAGTTAGCCTGATGCTAGCCTGACAGCCCTCCTGCAGTTTCTCATCTGTCTGGTGCTGCCGCTCTGCTCTGGGCTTGCTGGCCCTGGCCTCTACCTCCCCACTCCCCACTCCATCACAGCTCCCTCCTGACTCGTCCCTCCTACCCCCCTGCACCCCAGATCTCAGCCATCCTGCACATCCCCAGTTCAGGGCCTCTCACTCTAAACCTCTCATATCTTCTTGAAAGCAGGAGTAGCTACAACTAATTAAAAAAAAAAAAAACTCAGAACTTTCCCTCTGGGCTGTGTGGTTCATGGGTGGTTGTCTCCAGAAGTTTCTGCCACCAGCACTGAGCTAAGGGGTTCCCAGGTGAAAGAAGATCAAAAAAGCAAGAAGTGTGGAGTGCTCAGCCTGATGTGAGAGAAAGCAGATTTTTTTAAGAGGGTGACTCACAAGAGGGCTCTTGCCTCCCCCACCATCCCCAAACCCATCTCAGGCCAGGATATAGGGACTCCTACTCTCCAGGAACTGTCCGTGCCCCAGGCCCCTTTTCTCACACCATTGTCTGTCTCAGTTCCCCTAAGCTAAAGATGTTTAACTTAGTGAAATTCGAAGGTACTGGTGACTGTACTGCTCCCCAGGAGAGTATTGTCCCCAGCCCAGCGCACAGCCCGTCCCCTTCTTTCTTGCCTTTTCTTATAAGAAAGGCTCCTGGAGCTGAGGGAAATTGATTGTTAAGTGAAACTCTCTGATAATTGCCTCTGAAATGCCTGCTGTTATCGTGATGGACTTGGCTGGGAACAACCGTACTCAGAATCCCACTGCAGCCCCCTCCCATGCTGACCATGGTGGGGACATCACAAGCCAGGCCAGACACTGTCGGTAACTTCACAGCAGCAGCAGCACACCCTGCAGGGTGGTCCCAAGAGCCCAAACCACACACCTGCAATCACACACCTGCCTGGACAGGGCTCAGCTCAAGCCCCATACCTCTATACGGGTCCAGAGACACTCCGACCTTGATTTAACAAACTCGCTATACGCTAGGATCCAAGTGACCCTAAACTTAATAGCAACTAGGCACTTCCCCGCTTGAGTTCTGAGATCAAGGAGATGGCAGACACACAGAAGGTTCCCTGGGTGTCATAATGGAAGCCGGTGCCTGACAGGAGTCAGGGATTTGTCAAGAGCGAGGGGGTGAATAACACTAGAGAATCTAGTCAGAAGTGCATGGAGGGGCAACAGCGTGTACAGGGGCCTGGTAGCAGGAGGCCAAGGACTAAGCGTGGCTCCAAGAGCAGAGCCCAGATTCTGAGCAAGGAGTCAGTCCCAGGGGGACAGTCACTCAGAGTCCAGAGTCCAGGCTAAGAACAGAATGTCTCTCCCTTATCAGCAGACACCCTGGGGCGAACCAAACTGTAGCTCCAGCTTAACCCAGAGTAGCCTGTAGGTTCTCCCCCTTGTATCTCCACTGTTTCCTTCCCTACTCATCCTGCCTACCCTTGGCCCATCACAGGGCTCTGAAGAGATGGAAGAAAAGTGCCGGGAACATAAATCTTGGGGGAGTGTGAGGACCCCTTGGCCAACCCAAAGCAGGCCTGACTGTTATGGGCTTTGTAGAGATAAAAACCCAAGGCTCTAAGTACCCAGCCTGGGCCAGGCAGATGGTGTTAAACTTAGAGCCCCCACATAAATCCAAGGACATGCACTGCCTGGAAGAGGCAAAGGAAAGCCCACCGGCTAGGCAAGGGTGAAAGGAAATGTCCAGAGAAGGTGGATAACCAGGCAGAAAAGCAGATAAGAGAAGGAGGACCTCGAGTGGGCAAGAACCTGAAGGAAAACTCCGGCGGACAGCTACCTATGAGAACTGCTAGGCTCGGAGAAAGGGGGTGCCAAGAGCCTACCCACCCTCCATGTGGATCAGTTACCACCTCCAGTTCACAGAAAGATCTGGAGGGCCAGAGAGGTGAAGCCACTTCTTAAGAAAACCATATTGAAGCAGACCAGAGTGGTCCTGCGACCACTCACCCTCCCACTGCCCGGTCTGACGGGACCTTGAACAGCAGTGGTCTGCCCACCTCGCCCGATCCTACCGACTGGCCCTTCCTTCCCACACTACTGGAACTGCCTATTTAGCAGTTCCCACACGTCCAGCGCCTGGGGATGGACTGATTGATCTGTAACACCGAAAAAATAATAATGGCTTGATCGTTACTGAGGATTAAAAGTAATCCTTTTGCTGTGGCTATTGCAACTTCGTTATTCACGAGTCAGCGGGCTGACCCAGGCCTTTGAGCCCCTGGGACTCTGTGAGCTTAAGGAGACCAAGGACTGGGGCCTTCCCTCCTGGGTGCTGCCTTACTTTGTCTGCTAGGTTATGGAGCCTGAGATCCCCGTATTCTTGGGGCCCGTGAATCCCAGGGTCAAAGCTGTGTGCTGAGGGGGTGAAGGAGCACACATGTGCGTGCGCGCGCGCACACACACACACAGACACATGCACACTGGCCAGTGGTTGAAAGTAACAAATTCTCTAGCCATGGTTTAGCTTGGTGTCTATAACCCATCTCCTCTCTCCATCTTCTGTATACTAAGAGGCCTTAATCTGGCTCCTACATTGCCTTAGACATGACACTTATAAACAGCAATGGCCTCTGCAGGGCCCCACGTAGCCTCAAGTCCCCCTTCAAGTACATCTGGGGTCCCAGGAAAGACAGGGGTCCACTAGATAAGAGAAGGGAAGATGGACTGATTGTCCAAGGCTCCTGCTTTGAGGTGTACCTCGGGGCTACTTCCCTGGACTTGCTGGATCTTTTAGCCCAAGTAGCTTTGTACCTGGTGTAGAGGGGTATCCACTTAAAGTGGCACACATGCCTCCATAGAAAGGTACTACAGGATTGTGAAAGTTGGGGTCTCCTTCATTCATCCTAGGGGTTTTAGGCCAAGTAAAAATCCAAGATTTTAAAAAAAAGGATGAGTTCTGCAGTCTCAAGAAAGCTTTTACATGAAAGCATTGGAACGCCTGCTGGGCTGGGGGGGTGGGGACAGGCACATGATCAGATCTGCACTCTGAGATAAGGCTCCAGGTCTTGAGTGTGGAATGGATGCAGAAAGATGTGATTTGGAGGGCAGGAGACTAGCAGGCAGGGAGTTAGTGATGACAGGTTGGAAGGAAGGAGACCGAGGTCTCAAAAGAAGAGGGTTAGCCTGGGAGTGGTGACGCACAACTTTAATCCCAGCACTGGGGAGGCAGAGAAAAATGGATCTCTAAGTTCAAGGCCAGCCTGATCTACAGAGAAGGCAACAGAGAGAAACCCTATCTCAGAAAACATCAAATGAGAGGGGGCAGGGGGAGAAGATGGTTTCTACCAGGACTGAGATGGCTTGTCACACAAGCTTAAGGAACAGAATTCAGATTCCCAGAATCCACATAAAAAATGGGTGGGTGTGGCAGCCTGCCTATAAACCCAGCACTCAGAAGGTCAAGACAGGATCCCTGGACAAGCTAACAAGGCTGGTCAAATCAGCAAGCCTTGTATTTAGTAAGAAACCCTACCATATTAAATAAAGAAGACATTTGGTACTCTCTGACCTCTACATGCATACCCACAAACACACACGTGTATACACACTCATACCGTGTGTGTGTGTGTGTGTTCATCCACATACAATGACAAGAGAACTGTTCCAGGAGGGCATGTAGGTTGAAGGTCACCCCCAGGAGTGTCCAGGAGCTCCAAGGCCTCAGATAGGCTTTATTAGACCCTTTTCTCTGGGGCCTACATGCCTGATGGATGAGGATGCAGTGTCCTGAATGCCAAGAGACTGGGGTCTTCTGATTCAAGTTGGAAACCTAGAGTCGGGACATGGGATGGGTAGGGCCAAAATGAGGAACACCAGGTATAGGGGGCCCTGTGGAGGAGTGGTCTTTGGACCTCATGGACTAAGCACGGTGAATGTAATAGTAGGGGCTGGACTAGGGCTCCAGATTAACCCAGACTCACTATGCGTCCTGGTCAAGTTGCTCACTGTTCCAAGCCTGGGACATACTCATTGGAGAATTCACAATGTTACCACACACAGTGGGCAGTAAGGGGTGTACATATGGCACTGGTCAGGGGAGGACTTGGCATACGGTGCCCTCCCCACAAACTGGACACCAGTTCCTGGTGGTGGTTATCACTGTAGTCCTCAAGATATCACTAAATTCTGCTTTTCAAGAAAGTCTAGAGGACCATACTCAATTTCATCCTGAGAGCCTTGGTCCTTCCTAAAGAACAGAATCCATAGGAGTCCTAAGTTCAAGCCCAGAGGGTGGCCATGTCCCAGTGCCATCACCATAAACCTCTGGAATGTGTCCGGTACCAGTAGTATGAGCCCCATCCTCTCGGCTCTAACCAGCTCCCTGATAACTATACCTGGTTATGCACTAGTTTACCCTTCCCCACCGTGAGGAGCAGGGCTGGCTGAGTCTGCCACGTCTCCCCATCTCAGAGTAGTCTAGCACTAAGCCTGCTTCGTGATAAGCACAATATGGACAGGTACAGGGGCGCTCTGCCCTCAGGACTGGGCTCCATTGTCAACAATCACTGAAGCTAGCCTTCAAGGCTGGGAAAGATTCATGTGGGAGGAGGCCTGGGAGCCCTGTGGGGGTCTCAGGAAGCCTGGGAGAGGACAGCGAGTTTGAGTGAGTGGAAATGGACTGTAGATATGTCCTGCTGAGCCTGGCCAAGGCAAAGTTACATGATGAGACGCGCAAGAATGTGTGGGGTTTCACACCCTAGCTTATAGAGAGAGGGTGGAGGGTAGGTACCACTGAGCTTGGCCAGGAGCTGCCTGTGCCGTCGTCTGAGCAGCAAGCACTGCGGGGCCGGAGACCTGTGGAAAAGCCACTTAGACTGCCTGTGCAGGCAGGCAGGCGTCCTGTCTCCCGCGTGATCCAGGTGCTTGGTAAGGTGTCCTTTCCTACAAGCTGGGCACTGTCTGGACTAATGACAGAGGGAGGTCCTGAGTCATCGTGGTCCTCGGGAGTACTGGGTATGGAGAGGGCTTTGGGCTGGGCATGGAGCAGGCATCCTGCCTCAGCCTCTGACTCCCATGTATGTGCTCTGTCCCTCAGAGACTGGCTGATGCTGCAGAGAATTTCCAGAAAGCCCACCGCTGGCAGGACAATATCAAGGTAAGAACTATAGCATATGTTGGACCAGAAAGACGGCTCAGTGGTTAAAGGCACTTACCTCTGGCCTGGCAACGTCAATCCCCAGGACCCTCTTAGTGGAAGGAGAGAACCCACTCCCGTGTGTGGTCCTCTGACCTCCATACATGCACTATGGCATGTGTGCATGCAGACACACACAATAAAAAAAATGTAATTAAAAAAACTTATACCACCCTCCAGCATGCAGGGTATGACACCTTGAACTTGGGTGGTATGCAGAGGAGGAGTGTGTGCTGCACAGACCCTCTGATCCTTTGTCCAACCCTCAGGAAAAAAAAAGCTTTCCTCAGTGTTGGGGGATGCAATGTGGATATAAGCCCGCTGTCACTCCACAGGAGTCTTGGGGTGACCCATGAGCAGACAGCTTTGTTAAAATGGCCCTTCCTAAAGAAGATACCGTGAGTCTTAGAGAGTTCCAGGGTCATAGGTGCCTCTTGACCCCAGGACTCATCTGAGAATTTAATGTCATGACCCGGAAGAGACCCTGAAAAAGGGCATTGTCGTCTGTCCTCCTAGGAGATCCCCAGGCTGGATCCCAGAGACAGGCCTGTCAAAGTCACAGAAATGTTTCCTTCCATCTTGCAAACAGAAAAGGTTCAAACACCTTGGGAATAGAATGTAAAGGGCCCCGAGGGTCAGAGGGGACAAAGCCTATTCCTGACTGGAGCTGTACACTCCTGACCCGTCTTGTTGGGCTAGTTTCTGACTAAGGCAAGGCTCAGGGAAGCCTTGGAACCAGGGGCATGGCACCCTCAGTAATCAGACCAGCGAACAGGGCTCCATGGGTCTGGGCCATGGTTCCTAGTAGTCTCCTTGCTGAACATAAAGAGGCACCAAGAGCTATCCCCAGGAGCCAGGGACTAATATATAGGATGAGGGTGGGACATACATTGCTCCTTCCAGCTCTGAGCCAGTCTGATCTAGACCCATGTGCCCCAGGAAGCAGGTAGGGCTGTGACCCGTACTTGCTGATGTCTTTTGTTGGTAGTAAAGATTTATAGCTGCTGTCAGTTCCCAAGCATTCAGATCTGTGGCCTGGATCTCAAAACCGGCTGCTCATATTCTCCTCAGACTGCCCTCCCCTGTCTTGCCTTGCCCTCGTGGGAGCTTCTTCCACTACTTGGTGGATGTTGGGTACAAGGAGTTCACATGTTACATGGAGTTGGGGGCAACAGCTGATTTCTTTCTTTTTTAATATTTATTTATTTATTTATTATGTATACAATATTCTGTCTGTGTATATGCCTGCAGGCCAGAAGAGGGCACCAGACCCCATTACAGATGGTTGTGAGCCACCATATGGTTGCTGGGAATTGAACTCAGGACCTCTGGAAGAGCAGGCAATGCTCTTTAACCTCTGAGCCATCTCTCCAGCTCCTGATTTCTTTCTTTTTGTATCTCATTCTCTCTCTTTCATGGGAACCAGGATCTTGATCATGCTGGACAAACACTCTACCATGAACTATACATAGCCCAAGATGATATTTTCAATGACTACATAAGTTAGTGACTTACCCCTAAACTAACTAGGCTCCCCGGAACCCAGGAGAAACCCTTCTCTTACCCCGACTACATCACAGCCCCGTCTCTCCTCAGCCAGGCATCACTATGCATGCCTGTCGTCACAGCACTCAGGAAATGGAAGCAAGAAAGTAAGGAGCCAGCTTCAGCTATATAGCAAGTTCAAGGCTAGCCTGAGCTACGAGACCCTTATCTCAAAGATGGGAGTGGTGGCTAGAGAGATGTCTCATTGGGTAAAGGCGCTTGCCATGAAAACCTGGCAACCTTGGTTTGATGCCAAGAACCCACATGGAAGTAGAAAGGAGAGCTGACTCTACAAAGTTGTCCTCTGACCTCTCCACCTGCATCAGCATCAAAGCATGTGAATGTTACACACGCGCGTGCACGCGTACACACACACACACACACACACGTGTACACACACATGTGTGTGTTTCCCTCTCTCCATCTAGGAGATCCAGTGCTCTCTTCAGGTCTCTATGGGCATCAGGCACTTATATGGTACACAGACATACATGTAACCAAAGCACTCATACATGTGAAATTAAAAAGTAAAAAGAGAGGGCTGGAGAGATGACTCAGTAGGAAGAGCACTGCCTACTCCTTCGAAGGTCCTGAGTTCAATTCCCAGCAACCACTTGATGGCTCATGACCATCTATAATGAGATCTGGTGCCCTCTTCTATCTTATGCTCCCTTCTGTCATGGTGGCATACATGCAGATAGAGCACTCATATGTATAAATAAATGAATATTTTTTTTAAAAAGTAAAAAGAGAGAAAGATAGATAGACAGACAGACAGTGCCTCTTATCTGACATTCAGACCATGCTGCTACATCCAGATAACCCCTGCTTCACAGTTCCACCTGCCCCGCCAGCCCTGAGTCTGCACTCGGACCAGCTGTCTGGCTCCTCCTGCATCCTTCCACAGCCTTGATTCTCGGCCCTTCCTTTCTACCACACGTTCTACCATACTGGATACCTTTGGAGGTCCTTTCCTGTCCCTGGGCCTTTGTTTCTGCTGGTCTCCACATGTTCTACCATACTGAATACCTCTGGAGGCCCTTTCCTGTCCCTGGGCCTTTGTTTCTGCTGGTCTCCGCCTGGAATCCCCTTCATTCCTCCTAGGATGCTCATCCTAAGCTGTTATCTCTCCTCAGTCCATTATTTCCTCCACCCTCTGAGTATCCAGGACCCCACACACACACTTCTCCTCTTCCTCATTTTTTTTCTGACTGCTGGCTTCTTTTCCCCCGTGAGTACTCATGTTGAGCAGGGCAGGAGTCCAGAAATAAAGGCACAAGAGGCCTGTCCTCCTCTTGATTTTCTTTCCTTCCCAGTCCAAGCCCCAGAGAGGGAGACAAAGAAGCTTCCACAGCTCCAGACCTGTTCTTCTTCCAGGTTCTTCAAAACAAACAAACCATGTGTTTTCCAGTGCTGTCCTGCCAGGTCCCTGGTCCATGGATCTCAGTGGATATGTGGATAAGCAATTCCACTTATTCTGGACCAGGTTGGGCGCTGAGGATGCCTGAGAGAATGTGGGAGCTCAGGGGTACCCAAGAGCACTGAGAGATGCTGCTCAGAACCCTTCCTAACCTTTAATCTCAGTACTTGGGAGGCAGAGGCAAGCAGATCTCTGAGTTCAAGGCCAACCTGGTCTGCAGAGCAAGTTCCAGGACAGCTAGGAATACACAGAGAAAACCCATCTTGAAAAACAAAAACAATGAACAAACAAAAAAAAGCATTCCTATATCACTGCATCAGTTTCTGTGAGACACAGCAAGGGCTTCATTTTCCCCATTGGTTAGCTGATGTTGGTGTGGCTTCCAAGAGATGAAGATGTTCACCAAGCTGCTTGGATACCAAGCCACTGATATATGCAGCATCTTTGTCCATACCTGCCTTGCTTGCAACTGCCCTGGGCTGAAGCAGAAGTGGGCTCTGACTAACTACCCTCCTGCTTGATCTGAGCTGCTACAGATGTGGTTGTGGCCACAGACAGCACTGGCCACAGCCTTGTTTGCCCAGTGTCCTCTTCTCTGTGACTCCCAGCCCATCAGTGCACCTGCCTGAGATCCTCAGGTGCAAGGGTTATAGTGACCTGTTTCCAGGCTGCAAGGTCACTGCTGTTCCCATGAAGATCTGCTGCTGCTGCTGTTGCTGCTGCTGCTGCCGCTGCCCGCCGCCGCCACTGCAATTGCTTGTCTGAGAGGCATTAGTTCTAATGGTGGCCCATTAGCCCACCCGCCAGCCAGCACTGCTAGGGAACGCTGGCAGGGACTGTTCATGACAGGACTTACAGCGACTATGGCTGGGGAAAGGATGTATTTTGTCCCTTGCAAGCATAAAATCCACTGAAACCCAGTGACCTTGAGAAGGTGACCGACAGGGAGTGAAGTAATATTCCTCCTCCGGGCTCAGGAGAGATAACCGACCCATGTCACAATCCCAGCCTCAAGCTCAGGTCCCTTCCCAGGCTCAGCCTTCTCTCAGGAACTTTCTTGTCACCTAATTCGTAGGGCAACGCCCGAGATTCCTCTTTCCAGCCCCAACCAGTGCTCACAGCACCTCTGTATCACAGACAGCGCCCAGGCAAGTGTCCCGTCTGTTTGCCTCACTGGTGACTCCTTCAGATCAGGGATAGACAGACAGACCAGTGTCAGTGCCAACTCTCACCTGTCCAGCCCAATGCTCTGGTGGCAAAGTGACCAGGAATGGTCTTTTTACTTCTGAATTGGGAACATGGTGGCATCCAGAAGTTGTGGGCACTGGAAAGATACTGGACTCAGGGAGCTAGACTAAAATTCACTGTACAGTTTGTAGGGTGTGGATCTCCCAGTGTGGACAGCACAGAGCAGGGAACAGACAGTTGTGGTGTGCTTGTATATATGCACACATGCCTACCCTATACATGCCTACCCTATGACACAAGCAGGAACTGAGGATCCTGGAGGACACAGGACCAGAGCTGAGATACAGTCAAGGGGCCAATGAATGGAGGATAAAACAAAACAAAATAAAAACACTGTCTAGTTCCAGGCCATGACCCTACCCATTTGATCCTGGCAGGGTCAAGGAACCAGAGTTGGGACTACTAGAGAGACCGTGGCAGCATGTGACTCTGCACAGACAGGACAGCAGGTGGTCTGGTACCCATAACACTTAACGGTAGATGAAGATGGGCCACCTGCTAGACTGTGCCTGGTGCCAGCATCACACTGTGCCAACATTGTTTGCCACCTAAGCCACCACCAGGGAGGATCTGGGCCAGGGCATGGGTCAGAGGGGCGAGAGAGGACAGGCCTCAACGTACAATAGAAGATAAATCATTCCCTGGGAGTCTGGTGGAGGCAATGGCCCTGCCTGTCTGATGGGGGAGGTAACTCTACCTAGGGAATCTAAAGAGAGACCTGTGAAGTCAGGACTAAGGCCTGAAGAGCCAGCTGGACAAGACAGGTGCCCCCCCCCCGGCCTAAGGGTCCAACCCAGCCGTAGTGCTCACCACCTGTCTCCACCAAGCCAGCAACAGACGGCTCTCAAAAAAAGTCCTTTTTGGTCTAGCTGAGCTGGCAGTAGGTCATGGAACGAAGACCACATGACCTCACTGGCAAGGTTGGGTGACTGCCTGGGCTCTGCACAGGGGACTGGTGGGCAGGTGACAGTCATGTCTGGGCAGCCTTGGCAGCAGCCTTACAAAACACCAACTTTGCATGACAGCCCTCTGTTCCACTCACCCCAGACCTCTGTTCCACTCACCCCAGACCGTCTTCTTCACCCTGCCCCACAGCTGCCAACACCCCTGTGTCTGCCCAGGCTTGGCTCCCGCTAAGAGGCAAACGCGTCGTGCACACACAGACCCACTGAGTCCCGCCCCTCACCAGCCACCTTCATGTACAGGTTCCTGATGGGGATCATGCGTGTGAGTTGGGGAGGTGATTTCTCCACCCTTTGCCAAGCTTGAGTGAAACAATCCCCCAAAAGGAGGGAACAGAGGAAAGTCGTTGGGACATACTCTCAATCCTGATGATCTTCCAAGGATCCTTCTCCACACTCAGCCCCTCATATGGGCTGTGGGTTGGCCTCCTGGAGAGGCCTCTGATATTCTCTGTCCTCTTCCAGATTCTGGATTTTATGGTGGGTGATGCACACGCGGATGCCAAGCTCAGTGAGGCTGCATGATCTTAGCAGGCGTTATTAACAACATGGGGGTGGATCCTGGAGATCGTCATGGGCCTCCTGGGGCACATCTCTCCAGCCGTTGCCGTTGCTTTTGTGTTTTTGTTTTGAGACAAGATTTCACTATCCTCTGGCTGTCCTGGAACTCACTATGTAGACCAGGATGGCCTCAAACTCACAGAGTTCCTTGGGCCTCTGCCTCCCGAGTGCTGAGATTAAAGGCGTGCGCCAGCACACCCAGCCTACTCAGCCTGTGTTTACTCACTGATGGTCAGAGTTTGACCCACAGACCCTTCTCCCAGGCCCCTGGGCTCACGTACTAGTCTGCCTCCTTGCTGTTTAAACCAGGACATGAGTCTCTAAAGCCAGCATTCTGATGCTGCTCTGGTAAGGCAGATGCAAGCTTCACAAGGACCTGCTCCCGCACACTGTGAAAGCTCGTCCTGCCACACCAGCTCCATATTGCACCACAAATAGCAGTCACAGCTGTGCTTACCATGTATTCGCACATGTGACCTTGCCAAGGCTACCAGCCAAGGCGAGGGGCAGGAAGACTACGGTAACCTGGGCCCCCCACCTGTAGTCTTCAGGAACCTAACAATCCTGGATGCCATTTTTCTTTTATCTCGGATGCTACCAGCATTCTGTCTTCCCCTGAGACTGTGAAACAGCAGGACAAATAAAGAGAACCATGGGAACTGCTGAAGAGACGGCCCAAGTGAGTGCCAGGGCATCCCAAAGGTGACTGGGGCACAGACGGACCCCCTTCCACAGCCTGGCAATGGCTGGCCCCCGCCCACGCCCTTTCCTGTCCTTGCAGGAGGTTTGCCTAAAAAGTTGGCAAGAGAAGCCCCAGGTTGCAATCTGCAGTCCTCCCACTGCGCCCGCCTGTTTTCATTACGGAGGGAAAGAGCATCAGAACCGTGTTTATAACCCCCTTTTAGATAACAAATCACATTTTCTTTTCGCCTGCGAGTGTGTTGAATTGATATTTTTTTTCCCCTCAGTTTAATGGGTTTGTGTGTTCAGGAATGATCTTCATCAACCGAAACTCCTTATTGTGTTTGATGTAATGTCAGCTTTCATTACGTGCTTCTGTGTGAGCCAAGCACAGGGAAAGGCCGAGCCCCCTGGAGCCTGCGCCCTGCCCCAGCCCCCACCCAGGCCCGGCTTCCAAGATGGGTGGGTGGGTGGCAAGTTTGGATGAGGCTGGAGATGAGTTGGGAGGGCAGGTTGAAGCCTGGGTATAAGGCCCTCTTTGTCCCTGCCCTGATGTCTCTGTGTGTGTCGGCCACCAGAAGTGCCACACATAGTAGACACCTCTTGAGTTTCCCTTGGCCCAATATTCATGTTGAGGCATTGTGCCAGGCATTCAGTCACAGATCCAGAATGCTTGACCTAAGTCACTATGTCCGGCCAATAGCCTGTACGTAACCCCAAAACCCCTAAAGAAGACAGCCTGAGACAGTTGCCTTAAACACTTTGAAATACCAACCATCTATAACCATTAGCCACAGACGTAGCATCTGGCCATATCCGCCCCTAGAGACATAAAGAGACTCAGAGAAAGGGTGGCCAACCCTCAGGTCACCCAGTATGCCCTAGCCAGGCCGTGGTTGGGCAGGGTAGCCTATGTGTCTTCCATCCATCATGGAGCTGGCTCTGTGCATGCTGCTTTGCAGGCAGGTCCTTGGGAACAGCCCCAGATGCGTAAGGAACCCCCGGGACGACACTAAAGGATTTTGTTGTATAAAACCGCTGAGGCACCTGGGGAGAGTGACTCGGACAATGGCCCTGGCCCTAGAGCCCACCGGGGCAAAGTCGGATGGCCCCTTCTGTGCGCGCGGCACTTGCTGACACCAAGGCTGACCTTCTGGCGGCCTCTGTCAGCTGCACTCGGTTCTGATTAAAGATCATTAAACATGAAATTAGCCCGTTTGTGTTACGGGTCCCCGGGGCGGCGGATGATTATGACATGCAGATGGCCGAGAACCCAGGCGGCAGACAGGCAGGCACGGGCCAGGATGGGCAGGCAGGCACATGTGAGTGAGGGCCACGGGCAGGCATACGGGCCCAGCTTTGTTTATTCCTGCTCCTGTTGTGTAAACCCCTTTGCATTTCACAACAAATCACAGATAATTAATAAGTACATGCTCGTAATGAGCAGCCTTTTTAATAGAAGAAATTGGAAGATGCAGTGTGAAGTCATTATTTCGCTGTTGCCCAGGCTCAGCTCGGAGTCTCTGTCTTCCTCACTCCCTGGTCCTGCCTCAGCCAGTCTCTCAGCAGCCGAGCTGGCTCTGACCCTGCCCTCAACCCGCCTGCAGGGCAAGGTTCTAGTACCCTATGTGTGGGGAGCCTGGGGTACAGCAGCTTCTAGAGAGTGAAGGATGAGTCTTGGGGTGGGGGCAGGGCATCAGCAGCACTGACTCATCCCACTTTTCCTGGGGTGGCTTCGGGTGGAGGAGGGGACTGTCTCAGTCCTAGAGAAATCCAGAGAGCTGGTTTAAGCCTTGTACCCAAAGAGTCCAGACTGCGTCTTGGGAGCCCCTGAGCTATGAATGCTGAGGTTTCTCTCTCATCACCAGGAGGAAGACATCATATACTATGACGCCAAGGCTGATGCTGAACTGGTGAGTGCCCCGCCTTCGCTGTAGAGGACAGGAAGCTGCCAGAGCCACACCCCCACTGCTGGGTCACCGTTCTGACTCAACCTTTCTGAGTTGTGTTGGGTCAGGTCTCTCATCTTCCACAACTCCCTAGAGGTCCTTGTCAGTCCAGGACTGTGACTTCATCGCCACAATGGGCAAAGCTTCCCTGCACAGTGTCTCCCTCTCTGGGCAGGGTGGTAAGGTGTTGACATCAGGACAGTTCCGTCTCAGCATGAGGGACTCTCTGAGCACCATGGGAGTACAGGGGGAGGGGCCTTCCTGGAGTGAGACATAGTGACATCTAGGCCCCTCCCCAAGACAGTGGAGGCTCCCTTCCCTAGGATTCAGAACATCAGGCCCTTGAGAACACCTATGGCCTGGCCTCAGACACAGAGGCAGCTGAGCTCCTGCATCTGTTCAGATGAGGCCTCTATGATAATCTCCCAGAAGTGGCGACACTGGGCCTGCGCCATCCTGTTCCATGAGCTTAGGTCTGCTTGGGCTGGCTTATAAGGTAGTGAGGTCCCCATCAGTAGAGACCTCAGCGAGGATGACTGTGGGGTGAGAAAGAGTGTCTGTGGGTTCAAGCACTCGGGAGTAGACAGTGTTCTGTGAACATATCAATGTCTGCCTCCAAAACGCAGTGGTTGAACCCAACTGTGAACAGGGGTGGGACAGTGGAATAGCGTCTAGCTCTGACTTGTGCTTGCTGATACAGAAAACCCAAGCAAGGTCCAGCATTCCCTTTTTGGACCTGTAGGCTCGCCCGGCCTGAGCAGAAGTAGCCCATGACACCAGGAGGTGAGAGGGTTGGAAAGGATGGCTGCGTGGGAGGCCATAGTGCCAGGTTGGCCTGGGAAACCTTCAGGAGGGCAGGGGGCCGAGAAGGAGGGGTGGGCTCAAGCAGGTGCGCTTCCCCTTGGCTGAGCTCCGTGGCTCCCGGAGAAGTTGCTAAAATTAAAGCTGGGATCTGAAATTCAAATGAAGAACGAACCTTTAATTAGACCCTGAATCTAATTCCTTACCCCCCTCGGCAGCGGGCTGTAATTTTAGCAATCAGTGCATTAAATATAAAGCAGGAGACTGCGGTTGCCCACTGCACCGAGCTCCTGGGCTTGGGATGGCACAGAAAGGCTCCCTGGACAGCCTTGTACCCAAACCCTGACCAGGACACTATTCCCTGCTCCCAGCAGCCCCCAGCTCTATCCAGGACCCCAACCCCCGGCTCCAAGTGCCTGAGTCTTTCCCTCAGCCCTTTCAGGGGGATTGGAACTACCCAGTCAGAAAGTATTGCTCTAGGCAGGGCTGGACTAGGGGCAGTGAGGCCAGAAGCCCCCAGACCCGGCCTAAATAACAGCACACACTCACCAAGTCCCCAGCTTTTTGTGTTGTGTTGTTCTGTTTTGTTTTTTTTAATCTTTGCCAGAGGTACAGTTAGAGATCTTTCTAGACCATTTACTTTTAAATTACCAGCCAGAAGGTGGGGGTGAGGAAAGAGAAGGAAGGAAAAAGTTCGCCAGCTGAAAGCTTATCAGAATGGAATCCAAATGTCACATTAGTTGGGAAAGTTGGAAGATTAAATTTTCCAGCGCCCTTCATCTGCCGCTGACATTTGGGGGGCTTTCTTCTCCCACACCTCGGCCTGTAAGTGGAGCGTACGTGGCTTATGCCTCTCAGACGGCTGACTCCCTACTCCAGCCCGTACGTTCAGCTGCTGCCGACTCTGGCTTCACCTAGAACATTTCACAGGCTTCCCTGAGTGAGCAGGAGGTGGGTGTGCCCAGTGAAGGGCATGAAGGACAATAGCCTGAATTCTGCTGTCCAGAACCTTCCCTGGAAAGAAGGGAAGGGGGTTGTCTCAGAGCACTTAAGAGTGGTGTCCTGGGATATGGCCTGGTGAAAGGAAACAGCCTGGGCAGTAACCTAGAGCTCGGAACACACAAAGAGGGAATGCCTGGGCATTCAGGGAGCAGCAGAGGAGCAGCTCGGGGCCCGTTGCAAAGAGAGGATGAATCTGAGCAAAGAGAGGATGCCTGAGCTGAGGCATCCTGGGGGAACAGGGTGAGGGAGTGTGTGGAGCGTTCCATGTCTCCCTTGCCTTCCTGTCTGGCTTTTTCTTCCCACCCTATGCTCTCTCCACCATCTTCCTTCCAGGCTTGCACACCTGCACCCGAGCCTGCTCCCCCACGGGTTACAGCATCCACTCTGTAACCGCAGCCCCACTCCTGCCAGCCTGTGGTAGTAGGCGGTGGGGGGGGGGGGGTTGCACAGCGCATGCCCAGCCTGCCTGGCCGAGAGATACCGTAATTGGCACCTGTCAGGCGGCTGCAGCTCGTTTTAGAAAATCAACGGGGCCTTTACAATCCTGCTGCTAGTAGGCATGGTGGACCCACCCTCTGTAAGTCACCTGGTCTCTGTGCTAACCCCCACTCGGCTCTAGAGCTACCCTACTACAGGGGATGGTGCCCCACATGGGGCTAGGTCTCTCTCTCTCTCTCTCTCTCTCTCTCTCTCTCTCTCTCTCTCTTTCACCAAGGAGTCTTCCTGCAAGGATTGGGTGGGACTCAGTGGGGAGTATGGGGATGCAGAACTGCTGAGGGCTCACTGTGATTGCATAAGTCATGTCCTTGGAAGTAGAAGTCCGCAGCCCACTCCTAACTGGCTCCCCACTTTGCCTCCTTCAGTGACAGTTGCTTTTCAAGGATGTGGAGAAGGGGTCATTTTGGCTTTGGTTTTAACTGGGGTTTGGCAAATGAACGGTGGATAAAGGCAGGTTAATCCACAAGCCTTCTGGGTGAGGGGTTCATATGCTATGCCCGTGTTTTCCCATTGTCTCTCCATCCTGTCTCTTGTGTCTGCAATACCTGTGTCCTTAAGATGACCCTGTCTCCTGGACTCTGGCCCTCCCCAGCTCACCAGCAAACCTAACAGGCCTACTCACCATTTTCCAAACCTGACACGGGCGGGGGTGCTTTCTGCAGGATGACCCTGAGGGTGAAGACGTGGAGAGGGGATCCAAGACCAGCACATTAAGACTGGACTTCATGGAGGACCCAAACTTCAAGAACAAAGTCAACTATTCATACACGGCTGTGCAGATCCCCACGGACATCTACAAAGGCTGTGAGTGTGAGGGGGTTGGGAACAGCCCTTCCCCCACCCCGACCTGGGGCAAGACCACTTCCCAAGCATTCCCAGGTCCCTGAGATGGAAGGCCAGTGCCACCTCCCTCCAGCCAGCCCCCTGCACACAAGGTCATACGTGTTCATTTCTCTGGCTTACCCACATATAGGCCTGCAGCCACTCTCAGCAGAGCTTAAACAGCCTCTTACCTTTGCTGGCGTGGGCTCAAGCCTGTGTGTACACAGTTCGCACACACACATGCACATACGCCTTGCTTCTCACTGCTGGGCTGAATCCTCAGAGCCGTTCCTTGCCACCCTTGCCCTTCTCTGACTCTATTAGGAGGGGCTGGGAAGCCCCAGCATAAGGCGGACCCAGAGATTAAGGACAGCAAGCCGCCTGCCGTAAACAGCAGCCCCAGACCTGATTAGCCCACTCTGCTCTGTGACACAGAGCTGGAAGAGTGGGAAATAGCTCTAGCCTGGAGCAGCCGAAGGTGTGGTGAAGCGGGACCAGGAAAACGTAGTTGAGATTCCGTGTCCCAGGGACAGGGCAGCTTTGCACAGTGGGGAAATGAGGTCGCTATAGCGTCCGTCTTTTGCCGAAGCTCCTCATCGAGTGTTCAGCTTTTGGCATCTTCTCCCTACAGCACTCAAATCCTCAGAAATGTCCTCTAGAAGTTGACTGAAGGCTCTGGTTCTAACACAACTATTTGAGCACCTACCTATAGGACAGCCTCAGAATCTGCTGGGCTAGGAGGCTGGGAGGCTGGGGGCTGGGGAGCTGAGGACAAAGGTAGGTTCAGAAAGCAGGGACTCCTAGGGTATCCCAGGAAGCCCCTGACACCCACAACGTCAGTCAAGTCTTCTGGGTGACCTCAGGTTGAGGGGGAATGCTTCCCTACCTGCACGCTGCCTGGAGACCACCTGCTTGAGCCAGTCGAGGGGCACTATCACAAACAGGCACGCTAATTAAAACAGGAGCCACACCACCCTCCCCAGTCACCCCTCGCTACCCACACAAATTACATTTTATATGTTTTTTATTTACTGTGTCACTTTTAATTAAATCTGTAATCGCCTGCCTGAGGGGGCATGGTCCCCATTTCCCAACTCAGTGTGATCTGAGAGTGTGTGTACACGGGTGTGATATAGGACTGTGTGCATGTGGGGGCTGCATCAGTGTGTCCTGCAGGACACATATCTGCAGGACAGCCCACCTGGAGCGGGGGTCACCCCTCTGCTGGCAGCCTGAGGGACTTCCAAGTTTCTCCAGAAGAAAGACTGAAGGCCCAGTGATAGGCAGGCATCCCGGCAGGCTCACAAGACAAATGGCATTATGTGAAACGTCTGGGGGTCTCACTTCATTTTTCCTTACAAAGAAAAATAGAAAGTGTTCAACTCACTAGGCTTCTAAATCAGAAACAGGACCATAACATAGTGTTCAATAGGCAGAGCCAATGATAGAAATAGGTTTTGTGTTCATATTGTGGTCAGTTAAGGGGAACCACAAAGCCAAGAAGGAGCTAGATGACAGAGGGACACAGCACATAAAGGAAGGACGGAGGGGTGGGTGAGGGTGTGTCAGGCTCAGCTTATCTGTTCTGAGGGAATCAAAGCCTCGATGGAGCCTTCTCTGGCTGTCACTTGAGATCTCTGATGGGGATCATGGAAGGTTGAGTGCCAGGGTTCCCCGTGGGAAGACAGAAGGAAACTAAGAAGAAATACAGAAGTCAGAGGCCTGGCAGAAGCAGGTGTCGCATTCCTGGTTTGTTTCTGTTCAGGAACTGGTACAGTGTATACATAAGAACATGTGCCCACACACACACATCAGGTAGACTTAAGGACACCCTGAGTTATGGAACAGGAATGCCACCCAAGTTGGTCAGCAGGGTAGCGAGCAGCCTTACTCTGTGAGGGTGTGTAGGGGTGAGTCTGGCAGGAGGGAGGGGCCACTCTATGTGCAACTCCAGGGGTTAGGGAATGGAAGGTATGGGTAATTGGTGGTGGCATGTAAGACCTCCTGTGTGCCCCTTACCCATGGCAGCAATCATGTTGCTGGGAAGAAAGGGGATAGGGTTCCTACATTTGGCTGGAAGCGCGGAGATTAGAGCCAGGAATACCTGCCGAGGATGCAGGCTGCGTGGACATGTGCATGAGTGTGCAAGTACACGTGCCTGTGTTGGAGTAGGATCCTGGCCCCACCCCTGCCCCTCCACAGCCCCCACCTCTGCCCCTGCTTGCTCCTGGCCCCAGTTGATTAATCATGAAGCTGAGTGGCTTCCAGCTTATCAGGTACCTTAATAGCTGAATAATTCCAGCCCCATCAGCAGGCCCTTAATTGCTTTCTTGTGGCTGCAGCCTGGAGTGCATGCTGAGTGGGTGAGCTCCCTGGGGACCAGCCTCAGGCTCCAGGCAGCATGCTGGATGGGGGCCCAGCTCACAGTTCCCTGCCACCTAGGCGGCCCTGTTCCATGGGCCACAAGCCACATCAGCCCTGCTTGCTCATTGAGGCCTGGTTGAGGGGTAGGCTGAGAAATTGCTTTGACGATTTGGAGCAGGGAGGACAAGAAAATCTTCGGGGAGCGGGGGCGCTGGTATGGTTCCTAGTGAGATCCTGAAAAACCAAAGAAAGCCTGAGCAGGCCACGAGCAGGGGAGGCCACTGACGGGGGAGGCTTAGGCATCAGTGCTGTGGAGGTGGGTTTAGCAGGGGCCACCTAGAGCTCTCCAGCCCAGCCTTCTGCCCTGCTCCCCAGCTACTGTCATTCTCAATGAGCTTAACTGGACCGAGGCCCTGGAGAATGTCTTCATCGAGAACCGTAGACAAGACCCTACCCTGCTGTGGCAGGTCTTCGGCAGTGCCACGGGAGTCACTCGCTATTACCCAGGTAGGTGCCAACCTGTCTCTTTGGCCCATCCAACATCCATCTTGCTCCATCTCTAAGCCCACCCATCCTGAGATGCACAGAGTAAACCAAGTCATTCTCATGACTCCGAGCTGCTCTAGTCAGGCCCTTCCACCTGGTTTCCACAGCCACACCATGGCGAGCCCCCAAGAAGATTGACCTGTATGACGTCCGAAGACGACCCTGGTGAGTGAGCAAGGGGGGACTGAAGAGAGAGATACCCCCTCAGCTCCCCATCTCTTGCCTGCTCCCCTCCCTCTCAATATCCAGACCTCCGAGCAGGGCGCAGCCAGCTCTATCCAATTTTCATTTCACACATCGCTGCCACTGGAAAATGGATCCCATCACCCAGGCAGGCCGCCCAGCTGCCTCTGCCCCCACACATACCGTCCACTACCCAGTCCCCTCCACCCACTCAGGACTGAGAGATCAGCCCAGTAAGGATGTTCCCAAGGGTAGATATAGCCTCTGCCAGGTTAGAGAGCCTCACCCTACTCCTTTGATCCCTAGACACCCCTGCCCTCTGCTCTCCCCCTCTCTCCCTACGTCATAACCTTCCCTCCCCCTCCCCCATTCTGTGAAGCCTCTATCTGGGGCAGAGGACACAAGCCACTAAGCTCTCTGCCCCCCACACCTCTTGTTCACTTAATCAGGGACCAAATCACTCATGCCATGAGAAGGAGCTGTCTTCTTTTGTAGAGCATGGTCTCCCCAGTGCCCAGACCTATTTCGACCCATGTAGTACATGGCCAATAGAAATATATGAACCAATAAATGGGTAGAGGGAGGAAGAAGCCACAGGTCCCGAGGTGCTGTCCCTAACTGAGTCTTCTCACCGGCAGGTATATACAGGGGGCCTCATCCCCCAAGGACATGGTCATCATTGTGGATGTGTGAGTGAGCGTTGTAGGCTGGTGGGGCTGGGGTGGGGCCAGGGCTGGAGTCTTCTGCCTGGGGACATTATGAGGAGAGGGCGGGAGAAGTCTGAGAGCCCACACATACGTAGCCCCTGCCCGGTTCGCAGGAGTGGTAGCGTGAGCGGCCTGACTCTGAAGCTGATGAAGACATCCGTCTGTGAGATGCTGGACACACTCTCTGATGATGACTATGTGAACGTGGCCTCAGTGAGTGCCAAGGTGGCAGGCGGGCTGGGAGCTACTCACCCCCCGTCCAGCTTGCTCCCATGACAACCATCAGCCTTGTGCAACAGCTGTCCGCGGTGGCCAGCCTGAAGCCACTCACCCTCCCGCTGTCCCCACAGTTCAACGAGAAGGCGCAGCCTGTGTCTTGCTTCACACACCTGGTGCAGGCCAATGTGCGGAACAAGAAGGTGTTCAAGGAAGCCGTGCAGGGCATGGTGGCCAAGGGCACCACAGGCTACAAGGCCGGCTTTGAGTATGCCTTTGACCAGCTACAGAATGTGAGCCGCATGGTTGGGCAAATGGGTGGGCAAGGGTGGGCAAGGGACCAGGCGTAGTGTCGTGGGAAGATAAAGATGGACGGCCTTGTTCACACTAAACAGGCAGCTTAGACAGATAACCCACCTGCTCTGAGGGAGGGAGAAGGGCCAGAGGGCCAAGCTTACCTTCCAGAGGAGGGAGGCCCTGCCCTGGACCTATGAGAGACCAAGGACTGCCTGACTCTGTGTTCACCCTTGATTAGTCCAACATCACTCGAGCTAACTGTAATAAGATGATCATGATGTTCACGGATGGGGGCGAAGATCGTGTGCAGGATGTCTTCGAGAAGTACAATTGGCCCAACCGGACGGTGAGGCTCAACCCTGATGGGTGGCTGCCCTGAACTAGGCCCTGGACAGGAGAGGGCTGTCCTCAAGTGGCCACAGGAATAACCTCGTTGCTCCGGCAGGTGCGCGTGTTCACATTCTCCGTCGGGCAGCATAACTATGACGTCACTCCTCTGCAGTGGATGGCCTGCACTAACAAAGGTACCTCGCTGGATTTCCCTGCCAAGGCATCTGCCTGCTATGTGCTGCTGCCAGCTGTCCATCCATATGTCCAGCTGTTGGTTCACTCACTGTCTGTCTGTCCTTCCATACAGATGGCTGTCCATTGCTTTGTCTGTTTGGTGGGCTGTCTTACTTGTCTATCTGACAAAGCATGTTCCTGCCCATCTGGCTGTATGTCCACTGTCCATCTGTCCAGCTTTTCTGCTCCTACATCTGTTTGCTGATCAATCCATCTCTCTGTGCACTTGGGTAAACTCTGAATGTTAACTAATGTCCTAGAATGAAACTCCTTACTCCACCTCCACTGCTTCCTTAGACCCCTCCCCCCCTACAATCCATCCTCTTCTGTACCAGTGCCTGGGCAATGCCAGGGAGCACAAAGAAGTTTGGGGGGAGTAACTAAATACACAGAAGACTGCCGATATGCCCTAGGAGGCAGTGCCCCCTGCGATATGGGTCTCGCTGTGCCAGACAAGCCTACCTCTCCTCCCTTTACAGGTTACTATTTTGAGATCCCTTCCATCGGAGCCATCCGCATCAACACACAGGTGAGGTGCCCGCCCCTCCCAGTTCTTTGCTTCCCTCTGGTTGCTGCTGAGTGCCTGCCACTGCCGTGGGCCGAAAGCGACCCCTGGTGGCTGCTAAGGCACATGACAGCAGATGAGAGAAAGTGAGTTGGGAAGGACATTTAAGTGCCTTTCTCCCCATACCCAGGAATACCTAGATGTGTTGGGCAGGCCCATGGTACTGGCAGGCAAGGAAGCCAAGCAGGTGCAATGGACAAACGTGTATGAAGATGCACTGGTAAGGCCTTTGGGCAAAAGAAGGGGACTGGAGGCCTTCCCTCAGGGATATGCCCACAGGGTCAAGACCCTTGAGAGCCCCCTTGTTGGTGTTGACCAAGTAAAGGAAAATGACAGGTGGCCTATGCCTGAGCCCCTGCTCTGAACACTCAGAGTAGGGACAGAACTGGCCATAGGAGACCTCATCCTCTTCCTCTCCTCTTAGGGACTGGGGTTGGTGGTAACTGGGACTCTACCTGTTTTCAACCTGACACAGGATGGCCCTGGGGAAAAGAAGGTGAGGTGCCCAGTGGGCTGTCTGGGGGAGGGGCTGGCATGCTTTTAGCAGGTCTGGGGATGGAGGAGGGATAGGACATCCTACAAACTGGACAAGGGACTGTCTGTGTCAGCAGCTTAAGGCCTTTAGTATGAGGCCTGGGCCGGGGGTTCCCCCATGGACTTGACTCATTACAGTATACCATCCCATTCCTTTGTGCCCAGAACCAGCTAATCCTGGGTGTGATGGGCATCGATGTGGCCCTGAATGACATCAAAAGGCTGACTCCCAACTACACCGTAAGTGTCCACCTGCCCCACTATCCTGCTTCTCGTGGTGAGACAAGCCAGACTCAGCAGAGGAGATCCAGGGATTGAAGGGTCTTCACAGGGCACTCTGAATTCAGAGGATCATGAAAGACTTCCAGGGGGGCTGGAGAGATGGCTCAGAGGTCAAGAGCACTGGCTGCTCTTCCAAAGATCTTGAGTTCAATTCCCAGCACCCAATGGCAGCTCACAGCTGTCTTTAACTCCAGTTCCAGAGGATCTAACACACATACAGATCAAACACCAATGCACATAAAGTAAACAAATTTTAAAAAGAAAAGAAAAGAAAGAAAGAAGTTTCCCAAGAAGGTTTGTCCAAATCTGGGACCAGCAAGCCTCATGGGAAAGACTAGGCTGTGACTATTTCAGTCAGGTCTTGCTGACCTAAACAGCTATTTCCCGTGTTAATATTGTATTGTGAAAGCAGACACACATGGGAATAGTTATGGCCTGTAGAGTTTCATTTCATTTTTGTTTGGGTTGGTTTTTTGAGACAGGGTCTCTCTATGTAGTCTTGACTATCCTGGAGCTCACTATGTAGACCAGGCTGGCCTCAACCTCACAGAGATCTGCTTACCTCTGTCTTCCAAGTGCTAGGATTAAAGGCATGCACCACCATGCCTGGCGGCCCATTAGGTTTTATCTGTAGACACTGATATTTGAATTTTATATTATTTTCACATCATAAAAGAGAATAATTATTTAGATTTTTTTTAAAAATTCAGTGTGTATGGATATTTTGCTTGCATTTATGTCGATACCACATGTGTGTCTGGTATCCATGAAATCCAGAAGAGGATACTGGATCCCCTGGAAGTAGAATTACAGATGTTTATGAGCTGCCATGTGAATACAGGGAATCAAACCCAGGTCTCTGGAAGAGCAGTCAGTGCTCTTAACTGTTGAGACATCGCTCCAGTTCCTTCTTTGGTTTTTTTTTTTTTAAAAAAAAAAAAAAAGGAATGAAACCCTAGGGCTGGAGAGATGGCTCAGAGGTTAAGAGCACTGACTTCTCTCCCAGAGGTCCTGAGTTCAATTCCCAATAACCATATGGTGGCTCACAACCATTTATAATGAGAGATTTGGTGCCCTTTTCTGGTGTGTAGGCATACATGCCAGGACACTCTATACATAATAAATAAATAAAATCTATTAAAAACAAACATAAAACCCAGCTGGGTAATGGTGGGGCACACCTTTAATCCCAGCACTCAGGAGGCAGAGGCAGACATATCTCTGTAAATCTGAGGCCAGCCTGCTCTACAGTGTGAGTTCCAGAATAGCCAGGACTGTTAAACAGAGAAATCATATCTTGGGGAAGAAAACAAAAACTTAAAACCCATATGAGACTCACATCCAAATTATTGTGACAGGTGGCAAGCCAGATTCGGCCCCCAGACGTGTGCTGGGTGGAGAACTGGGGAGGGGGAGCAGAGGGAACTCTTCCAGAGAGCAGCCTGAAAGCAAAAGGCAGAAGCTGGAGCTGGGGAAGGGATGGGATGGCAGTTCGGCTAGAGAACTTAGGTCTCAGCTATGAAAGCAAGGGGAAGAAGGACATGCGTGACAGCTTTAAGCCCGAACCATATGAAACCCTTGCTTGACCTGAGAGATTCCACGGCAAAGTCCGCGGCAAAGGCTGGTCCCTGGGTTCCACTCCCTCCTGCTTGCCTTCCAGCAGGCCTGCAGGGTTCCCAGGCGTCTCTCCCTCCTGTCCGACGACACTGAAATGGGGACAGGAAAGCATAATTTGAGAAAGCAGTAGGTACAAGAGGGTCAGAGTGGTACAAAGGCAGCAGCCTTGTGGGCCTCATGTAGGTGCAGAAGTAGGCTGGCTGGTACCTCCACAGGAAATGAAGGATGCCTGCCTACAGGGCCAGTCAGTCTTCATGGGGGCTGGTGTATGAGGGGCACCCAGCCTGGCTTCAGAGGCAGACTTAGGGCCATATGCCAGGAGGGGGCCTTTGGCCAAAGGCAAGCAGCATGGGAAACAGAATAGAGAGACGCTCATAGTGTAAAAAATCCCTGTACAGCCTCTGAACCCCCAATCTGTACCTTACAGCTTGGCGCTAACGGCTATGTGTTTGCTATTGACCTGAATGGCTACGTGTTGCTACATCCCAATCTCAAGCCCCAGGTAAGCCAGGTGAGTGGCCATGGAAGGCAGGTAAACCCTCCAAAATGAGGACTCCTAACTTCCTATCTGGCTTCCTGCAGACTACCAACTTCCGGGAGCCTGTGACCCTGGACTTCCTGGATGCAGAGCTGGAAGATGAGAACAAGGAGGAGGTGAGGTGAAGGCAGGGAGGAGGTGGCTAGCACAGGAGCAGGAGTGAAGGCAGGGAGAAGGTGGCTAGCACAGGAGCAGGGGTGAAGGGAGGAGGTGGCTAGCACAGGAGCAGGGGTGAAGGCAGGGAGGAGGTAGCTAGCACAGGAGCAGGGGTGAAGGCAGGGAGGAGGTGGCTAGCACAGGAGCAGGGATGAAAGCAGGGAGGTAGGGAGGAGGTGGCTAGCACAGGTGCAGGGGTGAAGGCAGGGAAGCAGGGAGGAGGTGGTTAGCACAGGAGTAGGGGTGAAGGCAGGGAGGAGGTGGCTAGCACAGGAGCAGGGGTGAAGGCAGGGAGAAGGTGGCTAGCACAGGAGTAGGGGTGAAGGGAGGAGGTGGCTAGCACAGGAGCAGGGGTGAAGGCAGGGAGGAGGTAGCTAGCACAGGAGCAGGGGTGAAGGCAGGGAGGAGGTGGCTAGCACAGGAGCAGGGATGAAGGCAGGGAGGTAGGGAGGAGGTGGCTAGCACAGGAGCAGGGGTGAAGGCAGGGAAGCAGGGAGGAGGTGGTTAGCACAGGAGTAGGGGTGAAGGCAGGGAGGAGGTGGCTAGCACAGGAGCAGGAGTGAAGGCAGGGAGAAGGTGGCTAGCACAGGAGCATGGGTGAGGGCAGGGAAGTAGGGAGAAGGCTAGCACAGGAGCAGGGGGTTCACACCTTTGGCCCTTGCAGATCCGTCGCAGCATGATTGATGGCAACAAGGGCCACAAGCAGATCAGAACACTAGTCAAGTCCCTGGATGAGGTATGAAGGCACAGGATGGGAAACAAGGGCATCAGAATGGGCACCCATCCCTACCCACCCATCCTAGCCTGCTCACCCAAGAACCTGACGCAGCCTCCTCTCCCAGAGGTACATAGATGAGGTGATTCGGAACTACACCTGGGTGCCTATAAGGAGCACCAACTACAGGTAAGTGAGCCAGAGCTGGGTAGACAGAGAAGGGCGAGAGTGATCCCGAAATCTGAACCCAGCTGCTTCTCCCTCTTGCACCCCTGTCCTTACTATTTATTTAACCTGAGATGTTTGGTCCCCCAGGGCCTCCCCTGGCCCTGTGGAGCAAGCAGCAGGTCCTGGAAGAACGGGATTGAGGACAGGACAGTGCCCCTGGCATCCCCCTTCCTGGAGGATCTCCTGGGTACCACACCCCAGGGATCATCTCAACACTCCCTGACTGCTCACAGTCAGCATCGCAGCCTCAGCCAGTCTTGACCCCGGGGGTTGTCTTCACGCGCCTCACTCAACTGCTCTGTAGTCTATTCTGAAAAGATAGGAGCATTGTCACACCCCGGGACCAGCCCGTACTGCCTCTGGGCTCTCATGGGGTTCATGTCTGTCCCTCAAAAGCTTCCTGTTGGTCAGGACATTGTGGGGCAGGTGGGTGTTGAGGTGGGCAGTAGGGTGGGAAATCACTTTGGGACTAGTAGTTTCGAGGCCTCCAGGATGGTTTGGGGAGAAGGTTCAGGCCTCCAAGGTGCTAACTCCTAGGATATGGAGTTGTTCATGGGACTTGTGGCTGCCACAGCTTGGGCCTCTGTGGCTCTAAGGCCCTAGGAAGGAAGTGTTAGTGTGGCCCACCAATCCTCATCAGTGACCTGTGCTCTCCCCTCCCCTCCTCCCCAGCCTGGGGCTGGTGCTCCCACCCTACAGCACCTTCTACCTCCAAGCCAACCTCAGCGACCAGATCCTGCAGGTCAAGTGTAAGTGGCCTGGCCCCTGCCTGCGCCCTGCACCCCTGCCTCTGCCCCTGCACCCTTGGCCGGCCCCAGGCAGCATAGCCAGCCGCACTTGCCGGCAAGGCAGCCCCTCCTGCCAAGTCTGCCCAGCCTCAGGCGTGCCCACAGGCTGGGGAACCAGCCTTCGAAGTCTGTGGAAATCTGCATGCTTGCCTTTTCTCAGATTTGGTTCTAGACCATTCTCTCATGGTTTCCGTTGAGGATTGTTTTTGGTTTTTCCTAGCCCGTGTCTTCCCTTCTAGCCTGCCTGCCCTAAACACTCCTGGGGGCTACATTCCTAGAAAGCACCCCTGCCCCTCCCTCTCTTCTGAGCTCCTTCCCCTGTTCCTCCTGTGGTGCCTCCTTTGTCCCAAGATCTCTTGTCCTCTGTTCCTCCCCTATTCGCTCTTTCCCCTCCTCCCAAGTCATCTTCTCCCACCATCATTTCTCTCTCCCCCCTTCCTCCCCATCCTCTCTTCCTCTCCCTCCTGCTCAGTCCCTCTCACTTTCCCACCATCTATTCTCCCCAACCCAGAACCCCTGCCCTCCCCCTCTCCCTTTGTCTGTCTTCTTCCCTCTCTCTTTCTTCCCTTTCTCTTTTCTCCCTCACTCCTGGCTTACACCCTTCTCCCCCCCCCCCCGCTCCTCCCTCTTTCACCCCTACACACCATCTCTCTCATCTTTTCTCTCTCCTTCCCTCTCCCTCCTCGGCTTTCCCACTCCTCTGCCTGTGGCTCCCCATGCATGCCTGCTCACCATGGGCCTCTCTGGAAAGGCCTGGATCTCAGGCCTGGCCCTGCCTGCCCAATGCCAGAGGTCACTGGGAGGGAGGCTGGGGCTCCGGCCCCACCGGGCGCCCCCCCACCTGCCTGGCCAACTGGGGCTCATCTCCTTTGAGTTTCTCGCTCTCTCTTTCTCTCTCATGTCGTTTTTTGCAAGAAGTTTCCTTTCGGTATGATGATGAGACACAATATTTTCATTCAAACAGCCATTGAATAAAATATTGTTTGTGCCCCTCCCCTTCCCCTCCCCCTTTTCGTTTGTTTTTGTGTTTGTGTTTTTGTTTTCCTCGCTTTCTCTCTTGGTGGACTGTCCCAGTGCCAATCAGCAAACTGAAGGGCAAGTATATTCAGAACCAGTGCACCCTCCTCTCCCCACCCCACCTGCCCTCACGCCCCTGCTTGCCCCCCTTCCTGCCCAGGACCAGCCACACCCCTGCCCTCTGGGGCTCCCTTCCAGCATCCCTTGGCTCCTCGGCTCTTGCCTTTCCTCTGATCCTGACACCCCTCTTAGAGCCAGTAGCCCACTTCTGGGGCTGTCTGCGGAGAGTTCTCCACCGTGCCTGTGGGCCCAGACCCTTTCCTCCTATTCCGTAGTCTTTGTGGGACCCCATGGGAAGCCCTCTGCCTCTCCAATTTCTCTGCCCCTCTAAGACAACTCAACAGTGGGAACAGAGCTGGATGCTTCTCCACTACCACCTTCCCAGTAGGGCAGGAAGCTTGAGATACAGTTGATAGGTCAGCCCTCAGCGGGACTCATCTAAGAATGTGGAAGAGGAAAATCCCAGCAGGCACCCTCTAATGACACTTAGGCCTCTGGTTCTGCTGTGGCCCCAGAGCTCACAGCCCTCCTAGAAGAGGTTGCAAGTCTCCGAAGCCTTAGTGGGGGCGTCACACAGGCAACCAGGCCACAGGAGGGCAAGGCTAACCAGCCATCCTGGGTTACGTCTATGTTCTGCGGTTCCTACTTCTTTGCTAAGGACCCTTGGGCAATCCCTGATCTTAGGTGCTCGCTGTTCCTAGGAAGGGTCCATAGGTGTGGGAAAGCTATTCCCCTGGGGAAATAAAGGCAGATTCAGAAACCGTAGGCTTCACCAGGCATGGATCCCTAGAGCCAACCAGAGGAAACCAGGCTAGTGACAAAGGAAAGGATTCCAAGTCAGATCGCAAAATGGTAGATGGTGAACCGCCAGGCCTTGGCAGAGGACAATGGGAGTTAGAAAAGGTGGCACATGAAGATGTCTGCCATTGGTGGACAGAGAGCAGCCTTCCCAGGGAACATTTGACCTTGTGGGGTATGGAGAACCACGTGGGGATGTCCCCAACCTGGAAGCAGAGGACTCCCCAAGAAACCCGTCTAGCCTAGTCCAACAAAGGGAATAAACTGTCCTTGCTGCCCTCGGTCAGAGTGGGTTGCATAGTTCCACTGGCTTGAGTTGTCTTTTCTCCCATCTCACACCCCACATGCTGACCCTAGAACTTCAAGACCCTGGAAACATAACAAACATAGTATAGTCTCCCTCCTTGTCCCTCATCCCTCCTTTTTCTTTCTCCTCCTCCTCCTCCCCCCCTACTCCCTCCCCTTCGGCTTGTGTCCAAACCCTGCCTCACAGTCCTATCAGAAAGGAACAGTCCAACCAGTGACTGCCCAGCCCCCCAAAGCACCTCAAGTTTCCTCTGTCCAGAACTTTGCAGTGCATCGTGGGAGTATTTGGGAACAGTGAAAATCCCTCTTCTGGGATAACTAAAGCGCTGGGGTGAGAGTTCGGGATGTGGGTGAGGGTAGGATAGGGAAAGCCAAGTGTGGTGGCCTAGGCCTAAATTCTAGCATTCAAGAGGCTCAGGCAGGAGGATTTCCATGAATTGGAGGCTAGTTAAGAGAGCAGAGACCATCTTTTTAAAAATCTAGGGAGTTGAACTGCCAGAATTATACTATCCAAGGGCCCTCACAGATACACGTAACAGGGCTGGGGATATAGTTCAGTTGCAACAATGCTTGTCATTTTCTGGCATTTATCAAAAGTCCTGGCTTCAATCCCCACCATCACATATTCCAGAGGTGACGGCTCCTGCCCATATCCTAGCTCTCTGAAGGTGTATATGTATGAGAACCAGAAGTCCAAAGTCATTCTCGGCTGTGTAAGGGAGTTCTAGGTCAACCTGGACTGCAGGAAACCCTATCTCGAAAAAATAAAATAAAATAGGCACACAGCAGAGTAACCCAATCCAGCTGGGCAGAAGGAGAGGCCACAATGGAGTCCTACAGTCATATTCTCAGGCCTGTGAGTACACACCCATATAAAGATGAGTGTGCACACTCTCGTGCATCCATGCATATAAAGACGAGTGTGCACACACTCGTACATCCATGCCACCTACATGCACAGCTCCTAAGCCTGAGGCACAGGCACAGGTGCTAGACCACCCACCTAGGCACTCCCAGCATTCCCCACAGGCTCCTCCTTCCCCGTGTGCCCTGTGCCCCCAGCTGGGAAAGCAGGTGTGCAGAGTCCACCAGCACCCCTGTCTCGCCACACACTGTGGAACAGTCCTTGCCCCCTGGGTTTTCCTTCACCCAGCATCCTGTTCCAGGAAGGACACCCCACCCTCAAACCTCCACGATGCACTGCAGTAGCCGCCACCGCCAGCTGTTCGCGCCCGTCTCTGGTTGGACTGTCTGTGCCTGTGAGAAACCCTTTCGGTTTGGCCATGTTGATGCCTGACACAGAACAAAAGCAAGACCTACCAAAATGCAAACAGCTGCGGTAAAGAGAGATAAAAATCTGCAGCCAAAAGCCAATTCCCTTCCTCAAAGTCTCTTTGGAGGCAAAGGAAGCTCAGCATGCGGTTTTTCCATTATGGATGTGATAAGAACAAGACTGGCGCCTCCCCCAGACCATGCATATATATAGCAGTGTGTGTATATATATGTGTGTGTGTGTGTGTCCGTGTATATGTGCTATACAGCAGTATGGAAGCATATACAGCCACGCCAAGGGACTCACTACCGACAGAGGACCAGGCCCGGGCAACATATTGGCTATAACTGCCCTTCTCCTGCGATGCTGTAGTTTCCACAGGCCCTACACCCTCCTCGCCCTCCCTTCTCTTTGGCTCAAACCTGAACGTGGAAGTGGCGGGTTCCCTCTTTGCTGGTGTCTTCCCCCTCCCTTAAGCCGCCTTGTCCCTACCTGCCCCTCCAGCCCCATCAGCTCTGAGCCCCCTGGCCTTCTGCCTCCCCAGCCCCCGCCGGATAACCCCCCGTTTCTGTTGCAGATTTTGAGTTCCTGCTCCCCAGCAGCTTTGAGTCTGAAGGACATGTTTTCATTGCTCCCAGGTAGCTTGCGTGTGGCCTTGCTAAGGCATCCTCCCCTCCCCTGACTGTCCTGCCCTACTTCCTGCACTGCTGCCTGGAGCTCTGTGTGTCTATGTCCTGTGCAGTGATGCTCCTAACCCCATGCATAGCCCGGTATGTGCGGCTGTGTGCATACCCAGGCCATGTAGCCGCACCAGGCAGCAGTAGCTAGTAGCCCACAGCCTATGTCCCACCAGGTCTGGGGCAGGCGGGCTTTGGATTCTCTACAACCTTCTGTGCCCTCCCAGGCAACCAGGAAAGAGCCCTTTCTACCTTGGGCTGGCCTGTCCCCTAACGCACCCTCAGTGGGCAGCTGCTGCTCTGGTTTGTGGTGTCCTGCCCATACCTTCACCTGACCACCCCCCATGGTTGTCCTGTGTCAGTGTTCGTGTGGGTCTGAGGGCTGAGCCACCCAGAGCCCCTGTGGGTAGTGCCAGTGGTGCCAGTCCTGAGGAGTGGGAAGGAGGGCAAAGGCTTTGAGGATCTTCTCTGGCAAGTGAGGGTTCAGGGCCCAGAGCCAACCCTGGAGTCCACTCAGTGTGAACACACACATCACACATCACAGTGTACACACAATCTGCCATGGACTACCTCTGAGGAGGTCATGGCTGCCATGGCCTCCTGGTGCTGAAGCCCTCTCTTGTGACCCGAGTTTTGAATGAGAGCACTCCCCGGCGCCACATGGGGCTCTGGACACCCCTAACCTCTGTGTGTATGCACGTTGTGTGCATGCACCCACAAGTCTCTGTAGATGTTTGTACTTGTGAGTCATTGTGTACATGTGCAAGAGGCCACGGGTAAATGTGGGGTGGGCTGTATGCAATAGTGATTAGGAACAGCCTGTGAGACACATGCAGAAACTGAGGGAAGAGATCTGTGTGTCATCTTAATAACTGGCTCAGGAGTATGAATAAGTGTGCATAAAATGAGCAAATGAAGTACCCTACAATGTGACCACACGTATCATGTGTGTGGTGTGTCTTATGCACAGCTGTGTGGGTGTCACTGGGTACATCCATACAGAGGGTACACTTCACATAGGCACTGAGGGATGGTAAAGCAGTGAGGGCTGAGGATCCAGTCCCAGGTGCCCACACTCATGGGTCCTGGCACAGCATGGGGAAGTAGCACATTTTTTAAATTACCCACAAAGCTGCTGTCATATAGGCCACTGGAGAGGTACCTGGTGGCAGGGGAGTGGATAAAGGATTGAGCAAGAGAGATGGTTGCATCCATCAGGGGAGAGAGAAACGTTGTTCTCCAAGAACCTTCTCGAGGCTCTGCCGCACCCATGTTTGCTGGACCCAGAGCCTGCGCCTCATGAGGGCCTGCTCACTTTGAGGGAAGGAACAGCCAGTCTGGGACCTACACATTCCTACTGACTTCCCAACTGTGACATGATGAAAATAGTGAGCCCCAGGAAAGCAGAATGCATTGCCCAAAGGCACAAGGCCAGGAAGAGGCAAGATGAGGCCTTAGACTGGCAGTAGCAAGTGCTGGTACTCAGCCCCAGCCATGCCCACAGGAACACTGTAGGGCATACAGGTAGATGAGCCAGACACTGACATTTGCATTTCCCGAGGCCTCTTGGGTGCACCATTTGGGTTCAGCTATACAGGAGAGATGGCAGGTTCTGCAGGGCCAACCCCAGGAAAGAGAAAACCCACCAGGGCGGAGGAAGCAGACCCCCATCCTCTGTCTGCTCTGCCTACCTTAAGTCCAAGCAGCCTACAGGCCCACAGCGACCACAGCTTGTGAGGACATTCATGCCCCGCCCCTCAATCTGAACTTCTCAGCTTTTGTCCAGGCCAACCCGTCAGAAAGCCTGGAACCCTCTGCCCTGTGCGGCCCCCCCAAGCCCACTCTTCTTGCCCCTCCCTACCCCAGAGAGTATTGCAAGGACCTGAATGTCTCAGACAACAACACTGAATTCCTGAAAAACTTCATTGAGCTCATGGAGAAAGTGACTCCAGACTCCAAGCAGTGTGAGTATATGGCAGGGCATCTGGATCTGGGCAGCGCCTGGGGTTGGTGAGGGGAGGGAGGAGGCCATACCCGCAGAAGCCTGGAGACAAGCAGGCAAGGTCTGACCAGGGCATAGAGAAGGCTTTCACCAGAGCCCTGGAAACTAGGGGAAGGAATGATAGGGAACTACAATAAGATATCCTTCCAAGTTATCCTTCTGTTCCAGGCAATAACTTCCTTCTGCATAACTTGATTTTGGACACGGGCATTACACAGCAGTTAGTAGAACGTGTGTGGCGGGACCAAGATCTCAACACGTATGCACCACCACCCTGGCTGTGACTGTGTGTGGCAGGAGGCTGGGGTTGACCCAGAGGCCCTGGCCTTGCACAGTAGAAGGCAGGTCTGTGACCCCACCTCCCTGTTGTCCCCAGGTACAGCCTGCTAGCCGTATTTGCTGCCACGGATGGTGGCATTACACGTGTCTTCCCCAACAAGTAAGTGACCAACCCCACTCACCAACAGCCCTTCCTGTCTGGGACCTAACCATTACTACCCAGAAGCCTCTGCACTGCTAAGACCATTGTATACCACAAGCTGCCCCTGGTATCCAGTCGTATACCCACTGAGCTCTGCCTGTCTTGGGCGCTCTAGGGCAGCCGAAGACTGGACAGAGAACCCTGAACCCTTCAATGCCAGCTTCTATCGCCGCAGCCTGGATAACCATGGTTATGTCTTCAAGCCCCCACACCAGGACTGTGAGTGTCTGTCCATGGTGCCCATCAGCAGGTGGGAGGCCTCAGCTGAGACCAGGGACATGTGAAGAGAAAAGCCATGCCAAACACTGTCTGGGATGCTGTAGGCTTAGACTGGGTCTAGTCCCGGGTTGGTAGGACCCAGTTTGGAGTGGCCAGTATGGCCAGCCTCCCCTTCTGACTGCTCCACCCATCCATCCCAGCGCTGTTAAGGCCACTGGAGCTGGAAAATGACACGGTGGGTGTCCTCGTCAGCACAGCTGTGGAACTGAGTCTAGGTCGTCGCACACTGAGGCCAGCAGGTGAATACTAAGACGGAGGTGGGGCAAGAGACAGTAGTCAGGAAATCAACTAGGTGGGTAGCATAGACAGTCCACTGCTCTCTCCCACAGTGGTGGGTGTCAAATTGGACCTAGAGGCTTGGGCCGAAAAGTTCAAGGTGCTTGCCAGCAACCGTACCCATCAAGACCAACCTCAGAAGGTATTTGGGTAGGGGAAGGGGAAGTAAGCCCAGCCGTGTCCTCTCTGGAGTCCCCAAGGACCCCTAATGAGCCTGCCACTCGCAGTGGGTCCGGCACCTGTGGGAAGCCGGGGTACTTCAGATAGGCTGCAGAACCAGCATATGAAGGGTAGCAGAAATGAGGGAAACTGGTTGGCACCTCACAGACCCCATTCTCTGCCCAGCAGTGCGGCCCCAGCAGCCACTGTGAGATGGACTGCGAGGTTAACAATGAGGTGAGTGTGACTCTGCTCTGGACCCCAACTTCCCTCATCCCCAGACACCCCTACCCTGACTTCGGTCTTGACAGACCTAGAGCATTGGCGCCCCCACTCGGAACAGCTTGACTGCCCGAGTCTGAAATAGTCTGGGGCGGGGTCCCTCACGGTATTTCTCCCCCTTTCCTGCCACTTAGGACTTACTCTGTGTCCTCATCGATGACGGAGGATTCCTGGTACTGTCAAACCAGAACCATCAGTGGGACCAGGTGAGGGTCCGGAAGAAAATGGAAGGAAGGTATAGGGCAGAGCCTTCTAGAGGTGCAGCACTGCCAGCCCTGTGACTATTGCTCCCTCCCTGCATCACCAGGTTGGCAGATTCTTCAGTGAGGTGGATGCCAACCTGATGCTGGCACTCTATAATAACTCCTTCTACACCCGAAAGGAATCCTATGACTATCAGGCAGCCTGTGCCCCACAGCCTCCTGGAAACCTGGGTGCTGCACCCCGGGGTGTTTTTGTGGTGAGCTCCCGAAATGCCCGGAGATGGGGAGGGGTGTTTGGAAGACCCGCCTACAGCGAACCCTCCCCCACGTCTAACGTTTGAGAGAGCTGGGGTTGACTTAGAGCCAGAGGCAACAGTAGAAGCCCATGCTCCTCTCTCCACTACAGCCCACCATTGCAGACTTCCTTAACTTGGCCTGGTGGACCTCTGCTGCCGCCTGGTGAGTCCTGGAGGAGTGGTTGGTAAAGATGGCCAGGAAGGCACTGGCCTCTCCTAACCGCCAGTACTCGGTGCCCCGTGCTCTACAGGTCCTTATTCCAGCAGCTACTCTACGGCCTCATCTACCACAGCTGGTTCCAGGCAGGTAGGTAGGACTTGGGAGGCTCGGCCTCGAATCTACATCTCACGGGTGGGAATTGCCGTCCGCCCGCTTCCCGGGGAGGGCGGGGCTTAGGTCTGAGCCAAGCTGAGGCCGACACCGTGTCAGGGTCTGTGGGCGGGGCTGAGGCGTCTGGGCCCCGCAGACCCGGCAGAAGCCGAGGGCAGCCCCGAGACGCGCGAGAGCAGCTGCGTCATGAAGCAGACCCAGTACTACTTCGGCTCGGTGAACGCGTCCTACAACGCCATCATCGACTGCGGAAACTGCAGCAGGTACTTGCAGGACGAGAGGCGGGGCGTGTCGCAGGGGTGTGGTCTGTTTGGTGGGCGTGGCCAGGGCAGTGGCTCCGGAGAGGAGCGAACCTCCAAGGTGCCGCCCTCCGATCGTCCCTCTAGGTTGTTCCACGCGCAGAGACTGACCAACACCAACCTTCTGTTCGTGGTGGCGGAGAAGCCGCTATGCAGCCAGTGCGAGGCGGGCCGGCTGCTGCAGAAGGAGACACACTGTATCCTGCCCCCGCCCTCCCCGCGCCCTTCCTGCCCTATGCTCCCCTCCGTGTCGCTGCTGCCGCCTCCTCCTTGACTCCCCACCCATGCCCAGCGGACGGCCCGGAGCAATGTGAACTGGTGCAGAGACCGCGGTACCGAAGAGGCCCTCACATCTGTTTTGACTACAACGCCACGGTGAGTCGGGGGAGCGGCTCTGCTGACGTCCACGATCCTGCGCCGGCTGGGGAACGACCGCCTGCTTGTTTCCCTCCCCGCTGCAGGAAGATACCTCAGACTGTGGCCGCGGAGCCTCCTTCCCGCCGTCGCTGGGCGTCCTGGTTTCCTTGCAGCTGCTGCTCCTCCTGGGCCTGCCGCCCCGGCCACAGCCTCAAGTCCACTCCTTTGCTGCCTCTCGCCGCCTCTGAGCGACCCCCCTGCAACACACACACACACACACACACCATACCCCCGCCTTGGCCTCCTACTCTTTCGCTCACCCTCCCATTTCCCTCATCCCACAGTCCCCAAACTAGCGCCTGGGCCACTCCCTCACTGAAGAACCTGGGCCCCTCCCCCCAGAGCTTGTGCCTTGGGGCAGGGGAGCCCCAACGTAGGGTGTCATGGTGTTTGGCACTCAAGATTTATCTCACCCCTGAACTGTCCAAGTGCCCGCAGACCCCGGACTTATCTCCGTGGGCTGGGACAAGGAGGCCACAAGTACTGGTGCCAAACCAGGCCTCCACCAACCAACCTGCCTGGAAACTTCCTCTGAATAGGCAACCCTGCCTCTGCTGGGTGCCCCTAACCTGACCCTTTGACCCCACCCACGCTCAAACTCACCTTCTCTGGGGGGGGGAAATGGAAGAAGTAAGGTGGTAGTGGTGAGAGAGATTCTGAGGCAGCCCCCCCACAGGCTCCTGCTCCTTTCAGGCCTACAACCACAAACCCACGCCCCAGCCTTGCAGGTGTCGGGACAGTCTCACGATGACATCAGTTCGGACACACCCCACACACACCTGGACCCCTGAAAGCAGAAACTGGACTCTCACTAGACATGCCCCGGAGGGAACACAGGAATAGATGTGGACACACACCGTGGGGGGGGGGGCCCACAAAGCCTTACTCAGGGCAAGAGGTCAGAGAGAGGGTAGGCCTGTGCCTTCCATCTCTGCTCCCCTCTGCCTCTACTCGGAGATGATGCAGCCCGCTGGCCCTCCCATCTCTAAAGCTGAATGTCAGTGCCAAATGCTGGGGAAGAGGCCTCTTTGTTTCACCCCTAGCCACCAGTGTCCCTCCAGTGCCCCTCTCCCTGCCAGGTGCTCATTATACCCATTCCTCACTAGTGTCAGGACCCTAATAGGACCACCCATCACTGCCTGAACCCCTTTAGCAGAAGAACCCCTCCAGACATTGCTCTTTGCCTTAGCAGGGGTGACTTGGTCTCTCCTGGTTGGGCCATCCCACCCCCAATCTGGTTCTTACACATTCAGGCCCAACTCTCTTTGTTCTTTGTACACACACATACACACACACACACACACACACACACACACACTCCCTCCCTTAGGAGGCCAAATTGCCCCTCCCTTGCTGAACACACACTTCTACCGTGCACACATATAAACACTGCATGCACACACACACACACACTCCCTCCCTTAGGAGGCCAAATTACCCTTCCCTTGCTGAACACACACTTCTACCGTGCACATATATAAACACTGCACACACACATACACACACTCACACACGAGTCTGGGCCTGAACACATCTCTTCACACGATTCATCCCTGTCATTTCCCAAAGGCCTCCCAACCTGGGGGCCAATAGGGGACTGAGGGCCGGGGGGTATAGCCATGAGGCTCAGTTGGATCGGGAAGAGGGGGGGAGGGTGATGCATTAATTAATGGCTTCGTTAATTAATGTCACGTTGCTTGTTGCTTTCTCAGTGTGTGTATGGTCCATGCCCAGTGCTGGTGACAGGGTGGGCATCCATGATGTGTGCCCAGCCTGGATGTCAGCTGTGTCCTGTGGGGGCGCGTGTGTAACTGTAGTGTAGTCAGGTGCTCAATGGAGAATATAAACGAAAAAGAAACAAATGTATACAGAAAAATAGGTATATATTTTAAGTTTAAAAACAACAGAAACAAGAGTCCCCATCAAGTAGTTGTCTGTCCCCCGGCTGGGTCCATTCCTCTCATCCACCCGCCTGACCTGGCTGTCCTCTCACCTCGGGCTGAGGGACTTGGGGGGCCATTTCCTTTACTTTGCCCTTTTTTCGTTGTTATTCTATTTTGTACAGACAAGTTGGAAAAACAACAGCGACAAAAAAAAGTCGAGAAACTTTGTAAAATATCGTGTGTGTGATTCCTTGTAAAATATTTTCAAATGGTTTATTACAGAAGATCAGTTATTAAATAATGTTCATATTTTCACTTCAAACAGTTTTCATCCACTGTGTGGGCCTTGGGTTGAGGACGGGGTAGCTGTGGTGACAGGTGGCTGTGACCACTGAGTATCACCCCACTCTGTCAGAGGAGAAGCCAAGGCCGTCCTGTTTCTCAGCGGTCAAAGAGCGTCATAGGACTCCTACCCTTGACGTGGCTTTGTTTCATATCACGAGCCTCCAGGAGAGAAACTGTCAAGAGGGGGGCAAAAGAGCACCGCCCAGAGCCTCGAGGCCAGGCCAGGACCCTGAGAGAGAGAGCAATGAGATGATCAATAAGGCTGAGGTCTGTCCTCTGTCTGCCCATGTGATCCGACCAGGACCTAACAGTAGACCCTCTGCCTGGAGAGAAACAACACAAGTTAGTTCCGACACCCACCCTGCTGCCCTGAGGATGCCAGGATCTGGTCCAGCCACGAGCAAGTGGGGACTCCATCATGAGTCAGGGAGATCAGAGGCCAGGACAGTTCCCACACACACAGTCCCTTCTGTGTGTGTGTGTGTGTGTGTGTGTGTGTGTGTGTGTGTGTGTGACAGAGAGAGGCAGACAGATGGGATCTCCCTGCATAGGCCCGGCTGGTCTGGTTGCCAGGAGACAGGGGGCACAGGCCACCTGATGTCACAGGACTCCTTTCAGGTTGGTGTCCACCTCATTGATAAACATCTTGCCGGATCATCTGTCCTCTGGGCTTGTGTGGTTACCATTCCACACTGGTTCACCAAGTATATTTTAATACTAACTCTAGTTTATGACCTCTGCATTAGGTTTGGTTTGGTTTGGTTTTTTAGCATGAGCATAGTGGTAAGACAGCAGACAGCCTGAGGTGTTCGCGCCCTTGCACGGTGTTCTTCCAGTTGTCAAGCTTGGCAGCAAGTCCTGTACCCACTGAGTCCTCTCACCAGCCTGGGCCCTGCGTTCTTTTCATGGGGAGAGAACTAAAGCCACCAACATGGACGCTCCTAAATTGGATGCTCTCTCTCTTCCTCAAGGTAGCAGGGTCAGGGACTCATTCACTCTGGGCCCCTAGAGGTTGGCCAGCTAAGTTCTCACCGTGATCTCAAGCATAGTTACCAGCATATCCATCCCCACAGCACAGATGAGCAAGGGAGGAAAACTCCTATCTCCCCAGAAGAGAAGGGTTGAAGAAAATCAGTGAAAGCTGGGTGTGGTGGTACCTGCTTGGAACCCACACTGGGGAAGTGGAGACAGGAGACTCGGGAGTTCAAGGCTATCCTTAGCTACACAGGGAGTTCCAAGCCTGAACTGGGCTACATGAGACCCTCTCAAAATTGAAAAAAAAAATCAGCTAAAGTCTCAAGTGGCAGAGCTTGGAAGATGACTCAGTCGGCAACGTGCCTGCTGTGCAAACACGAGGACCTGAGTTCAGGGTCTCAACTCCCGTGTACAAGGCCCGGTGCAGTGGTCTATAACCCAGCACTGGGGGTTGGTGGCCTGAAGAGCTGGGACAGGAGGCAGAACCCCAGAGTTCATGGAACCAGTTTGCCTAAGTGGACTGATGAGTTCCCGGTTCAGTGAGGGGAAATATAAATATAAATATAATTCCAGCACTGGAGAGGCCAAGGCAGGTGGACCTATTTGTTTGAGACCAGACTGGTCTATGTAGTGAGTTCCAGGCCACCCATGGCTGCACAGTGAAATCCTGTCTCAAAAATAAATAAGGTAGGAAGTGATAGATGCCGTACACACATGCTCACACAAGAGCATGAGGGCCAGCTGTGTCCATACACACACACACACACACACACACACACACACACGGACTAGCTGGAGGAAACACTTGGATTCTAAACATTTTTAGATTTATTTATTATGCATACAGTGTCTGTCTGCGTGTATGCCTGCAAGCCAGAAGAGGGCGCCAGATCTCATTATAGGTGGCTGTGAGCCACCATGTGGTTGCCGGGAATAGAATTCAGGAACTCAGAAAGAGCAGCCAGTGCTCTTGATTGCTGAGCCATCTCTCAACAAGATAAAGGACATTCTAGGCCTCAGCCAAGATGTGGTTTCTCTCACTGTTGCAAGAGCTGTCCTCAGACCTCAAAACAGCTCCTGTGCTTTGAAACAACGCACATGATTTGGGGCAGGGGCAGGGTTGTCAGATCAAGTTCAGTTAGATTTGCAGATAATTTTTTGATGTTTTGTTTTGTTTTGTGTTTTGTTTGTTGGTTGGTTTTTCTTTTTCACTTTTTTTTTTTTTTTTTGAGACACAGTTTCTCTGTAGCTCTGGAACTAGCTAGTGTAGACCAGGCTGGCCTCGAAATCACAGAGATCCACCTGCCTGGGATTAAAGGC
Organism: Myodes glareolus; assembly: GCF_982192425.1. NCBI lineage: Eukaryota > Metazoa > Chordata > Mammalia > Rodentia > Cricetidae > Myodes > Myodes glareolus. Next base: position 16,125,125 of record NC_142029.1, on the reverse strand, counting down.
ATGCGCCACCACCACCCAACAGGTTGGTTGGTTTTTCAAGACAAGATTTCTCTGTAGCTTTGGAGCCTGTCCTAGAACTCACTCTGTAGACCAGATTGGCATCAAACTCACAGAGATCCACCTGCCTCTGCCTCCCAAGTGCTGGGATTAAAGGTGTGCGTCACCACTGCCCAGCTTTTGAGACAGAGTCTCGTGTTGCCCAGTGTGACTTAAACTCACTACATAGCTACAGGTGGTCTTGAACTCCTGCTCATCCTGCCTCAGCCACCCAACTGTCGAGAATACTGGCCTGCACCACCACCACACAGACTCTGATAAATTATTAATAAATTAATAATAAATAGGTCTTTTTACCAGGCAGTGGTAGTACGCACGTTTAATCGCAGCACTAGGAAGACGGAGGTAAATGGATCTCTGAGTTCTGAGTTTGAGGCCAGTCTAGTCTAGAGAATTGAGTTCCAAGATAGTCGGGGATACACAGAGAAACCCTGTCTTGAAAAAAACAAAAACAAAAAGGGGAGATTGGCCCTTGACTCTTCACTCTTATGGACCACTGTCAATATTGACGGTGTGTCATCGCGTATAATCTGTGCTTACACTTGGCCCGGAATAAACTTATTCTTTCTTTGAGGGAAAGTGGGTTGTTGGTTGTTTTGGTTGGGGAGGTGTATGTTTGTGCATGCACGTGCGTGTGTGTGTGTGTGTGTGTAATATATTGCACGGGACATCGTCCCTACCCTGAAAATTATTCAAAATTCAAATCTGGCTGAATTGTTGACTCTGAATTTTGTTTTGGTTGGTTTTCATTATTGTTGTTGTTTTGTTTGCGGTTTTTTCTTTGTTTTATCTTGTTTCATTTTGTTTTGTCAAGATGGGATTTCTCTGTGTAGCCTTGGTTGTCCTGAAACTAACTCTAAACGAGACTGGCCTCAAACTCACAGAGATCTATCTGCCTGCCTCTGCCTCCCAGGCGCCAGGATTAAAGGTGTGCGCCACCACCACCCAGGAACTCTGTATTTTAATTTGCTAAACCAAACTTAACAAACACTGGTATGTGGCATACAGTAGGAACCCAGACAGAAATAAAGGATGGAAGGCGGCTTTGGACACACAAGCAGTTGTGCTGGGATGAAAGAGTTCTGCATTTTATAATAAAGTCCTTCGTCATAGAATTCATCACATCTTTAAAACTATGCACTTTTTTAAAAGCAACAACACAAATCTCAGGACTGGAGAGATGGCTTGGTGGTTAGAAGTGCTTGCTGTCCTTACGGAGGACCTGAGTTCCACCCCCAGCACCCACATCTGCTAACTCACAACCTAACTCCAGCTCCAGGGACCCATCATCCTCTTGTGGCCTCTGTGAACTGCACTCATAATGGCAGAGACACGCATACATGTAAATAAAAATATTTTAAAATAAATCTCAAGAAACACCCTGCTGGCAGCCACCATAGTGTGAAGTTGAGCCCAGACCTCAAGTTGGCTGGTACCTGTAGGGAGAGCTCTCTCAACTCCAGTGGAATCAAGTCTCTGGTGGGAGAAGAGTCACTGAAATAGCAAAGCCTCACCCCTTGCTACCCCTCAGGTGAAAAACCTCAGTTCATGAGGCAGGTCCAGTTCACTGGAACAAGAACAATGTGAACACCCAAAATGACCTGACACATTTCTGCCTTCTTTGATCCTTAAGGTAAGAAAAATGCCGGGAGGTGATGGTGCACACCTTTAATCGCAGCACTCGGGAGGCAGAGGCAGGCATATCTCTGTGAGTTCGAGACCAGCCTGGACTGCAAAGTGAGTTCCAGGACAGTCAGGGCTACACAGAGACGATTTGTCTTGAAAACAAAGGGGGCGGCGCGGGGGAGGGGGGGAGCCTGAAATCCTCACCATTTTGGAGGTCTGTGAAATTGCCCTTTAAAAATGTTCGGTCAATATCACATTGACTCCAAATAACGGAACAAGGGTTCTAGCCAGACCACGGAGTTTCTCATTAGTTCACGAACATTGATACAACACGCCAGAACCGTTCAACATCCTTATGTACCCGCTCACAAAAACACTGCTGCACCTGTACAAATCACAAATAGTCACTCCCCTCCAGAGAACTCGACAAGTGTGCGGCCCAAGGCTATGCTGCGCACTCAACACCTCGCTTTTCCAGATCAGCGATCCTATCCTGGCCCCGACTTCCCTAACCGGCTCCTCCGCCCTCCCCCAGAACTGGAGGCGTCAACCCTGAGAACTACAACTCCCAAGCACCCCCGCCTTGCCTTCTACGGGACCGGTCGAGCGCACGGCTTCTGGGACTTGTGGTTCTATGCGGAAACAGCTCGGCTTTGTACACAGACTCCGTATCCCAGCATGCCGAGGAGCCGGAAGGCAAGCGCTCAGAGGGCACAGGGCCGCGGCGACCGCCGGGGGCGCGCAGGCGCGGCGTCCCTGTTTGTCGGCCCCGGAGAAGGGAGGAGGTACCGTCAAGTCAAAACCCTATCCCAGAAGGAGCTAAACGGTCTTGACTTGGGCCGGAACAAGATCCAGTACCCCGCAGAGCCTCAGAGTGGATGGAGGACGCCCAGCCTTGAGATCAACGCTAGCCCGGCCAGCCTGGCCGCTGGGCCTACGGAACCGGCCGGCAGGCGTGCCCAAGCCGCTCAGGGCCTACCCTCAGGTCCTCGGCCAGGAGCATAGGCTCTGGCCTGGCAGCAAGGCTTTCTCTTCCTCTTGGAGCTACAGCCGGACCAGACCGGAACCAGAGCCTTCCTAGAGAGCAGTGAGTAGCCGGGCCTGGGCCTCCCGTCGGGGCCGGACTGGGTCGAGGCCCCGGGGAGGCCCCTAGGCCACCTTCCTCACCTTTCCTCAAGCCGACGTCCGCCGGGAAGATGCAACGTGCTCTCCCCGGTGCCCGCCAGCATCTGGGGGCCATCCTGGCCAGCGCCAGCGTGGTGGTGAAGGCGCTGTGCGCCGTGGTACTGTTCCTCTATCTCCTTTCCTTCGCCGTGGACACGGACTGCCTGGCGGTCACCCCGGGCTACCTATTTCCACCCAACTTCTGGATCTGGACCCTGGCCACCCATGGGCTGATGGAACAGCACGTGTGGGACGTGGCCATCAGTCTGGCCACAGTGGTGGTGGCCGGGCGATTACTAGAGCCCCTCTGGGGAGCCTTGGAGCTGCTCATCTTCTTCTCGGTGGTGAATGTGTCCGTGGGGCTTCTGGGGGCCTTCGCCTACCTCCTCACCTACATGGCTTCTTTCAACTTGGTCTACCTGTTCACTATTCGTATCCATGGCGCCCTGGGTTTCCTGGGTGGTGTCCTGGTGGCACTCAAGCAAACTATGGGAGACTGTGTGGTCCTGCGAGTGCCCCAGGTCCGCGTCAGCGTAGTTCCCATGCTGTTGCTGGCTTTGCTGCTGCTGCTCCGGTTGGCCACGCTGCTCCAGAGCCCGGCCCTGGCTTCCTACGGCTTTGGACTGCTGTCCAGTTGGGTGTATCTTCGCTTCTATCAGCGCCATAGCCGGGGCCGAGGGGACATGGCTGACCATTTTGCTTTTGCCACCTTCTTCCCGGAGATCCTGCAGCCTGTGGTGGGGCTGCTAGCGAACCTGGTGCATGGCCTCCTGGTGAAAGTCAAGATATGCCAGAAGACCGTAAAGCGCTATGATGTGGGAGCCCCATCATCCATCACTATCAGCCTCCCAGGCACAGACCCTCAAGACGCCGAGCGGAGAAGGTAACTGGGAATCTTCCAGAATCTTGACTAGCTAGACTTGGTCACAGGCCATCTATTGAGGAGCTTGCTCTATATAGGCAGGAGAACTACAGCCTGGAGTTGGGGGCAGCCTCCGAACGGATTCAGGATTGGGCCTTGAGGAAGGAACTCAGTGTGTAGGCTTCTGGGCTCTGGTGTGTGTTTCTCACCACTTGGCCACTTAACCAGTTTACAGACTGCCCAGTCACCTTTGGTCTGGCCTCAGAATTTCCAGATTCGAGACACTGGTCCTGTAGGAGACAGAGACTGTTGGTCCCTTTCTCCTGTGATGGAGAGGGGAACAATGTCTGTGTCCTTAAGTGTTTCCTTCCACTTAATGCAGGATGCTTGGGGTATTACTAAACTTAATCCTCTTTCAGGCATGTGTCACCACACATAGGGGACAGGCTGAATGACCCACTGTGGGCACCTACTGACCACAGCAGGCAGGTCTGAGACCTACAACCCAGGGTGTCTACAGCATCAGTAATTTCACTGGACACTGTAGTCAAGGCAGGAGAAAGCTTTTACTTCCTCAGACCTGTGGACTCTTTATAGTGTCCAGTGTTATTTTTGAGACTTTTCAGGCCATCTCTCCCAAGCCTGCTGCTCAGCCTTTGTCAGAGGTTCCTGCCTTTGCTCACCTGCGAGGCGGGTTCCTGACCTCAGTGGAGGAATGCTCTCGGGCTTATTCACTCCTGCTGCTGCTGCTGCTGCGGTGTAGACGAGTGTAGAACACATCTTCCTTGAGGGAGTTACCAGCAGTAGGTGAGGAAACACACCCGGGCATGCTGCAGGCCTAATTCTGGGCCCTACAGCTCAAAGGTTTTTGGGGGTGTCCTAACGACAATTCCATCTTGACCTCATTTAATAGAGGAAGGCTGAACTTTCCAGCTGTTTGAATGGGATTGGACCAGAGGTTACCCTTGCCCCAGTAAGAGGTCTTGAATTGCTGTGATTGACTGGTCATTCAAAAAACCACTGTCTAGGATCAAGAAAATGGACAGAAAAGGGAGAGTGGCGATTGGGGCAAGAGACGGGTTCCTGGCATAGTCTGATAGTTCTTGGCTTACGTGGAGTGGGCATTACTCTTACAAACAATTTGTCCTCTGACTGTATGCCACTCTCAGACCCAGAGGACTACAAGCAGGAAGTAGGAAATTGACTACCGGCAAGGACATCTCCTAGAGTAGTCTGGGGAGTGACAGAGAAGGTGTGTTACTGGGCCAGGTTGGAGTGTGTTGGGTTTTTAATGCCCTTGTCCCTGTTGCTTTTCCTATCTTTTTCCTTGGCATGGTAGACTCTTTGATCTTGGAAGCCTTTAGTGGTAAATAGGCTGAGCCACCGGGGTCCACAGTGACCAGCTACAAGTGCCCACTTGACCTTCTGGGGCCAGACTGCTGAAGACTTGGGACCTTGTTCTTCACTGAGGCTGTGTTGCTCAGTGAGTAGGGCACATCTTCCTTGAAGGAGTTCCCTGCTGGTGTCCAAGGTGTGGAAAAGCACCCAAAGCATGCTGCAGGCTAGTTCTGGGCCCTACAGCTTGAGTCTTTCTGGGTATCTACATAAAATTCCCAGGTGTATTTTCTCACCAAGTCTGCCCCCTGACAATAGGGTGTGCTCTGTGCATGCCCACGTGGGCTATTTCTCTTCTACCTGGGCTCTGCTAAGACTTGGGTGGCTTTGGGAAGCTTCTTAGGAAGATTATCATAGTTAGGAAGGGTGAAATGATTGAAGTTGATGCTGCTTCATTAACCCCTTCCCTAGCTGAGCCTGGTGAGACAGGCCCATAATCCCCTCTGCTCAGGAGGCTGGGACAGGAGGATCATGAGTTCAAGGTCTGCCTGGGCTATAAGAGCTAGCTTGAAGCCAGCATGGAGGGTTTTATTAACAAGACTTGCCTTAAAAAAATGATTCGTTAAAAAAAAAAAAAAAAGATTTGTTTGTTTTAAGTGCTGGGAATATAGCTCTGTGGTAGAGTGCTAGCCCTAGGTTTAATCCATAATAGCACACAAATGAAGGACCCTGTCTCTGGATATGACACCTGTGCACAGGCAGGAGTTCATCCCTAGGGACTAAGACATTCCACCTGTCTGCCCTGAGGCACTAGATCCATCTCCAGCCAACAAACTCCGGAAGCAGGCCTGTGAGGTGGACTGCAGCCTTCGACTAGAGGTCTGTCGAGGACTAGGAAGCTCCACATTCTAATTGGCAAAGCAGATCCTGGGCCAGTCTCCTGGACCCTGCATGAGGAAGGGAAACCATGGGACCAGTCTGGGAACCAATCTCTGGTGGGAGGAGTTGGCCTTCTGAGGAAGATTGAAGAGTGTGTGCCTCTCCCGAGACCAATATGACCTGTCTTCTCTTTTCTGGCTTTAGGCAACTGGCCCTAAAGGCTCTCAATGAGCGGCTGAAGAAAGTGGAGGATCAGTCTGTCTGGCCCAGCATGGATGATGATGAAGAGGAGGCTGGGGCAAAAAAGGACAGTCCTCTGCCCTCAGAAAAAGCTTCCACACCCACAGGGAAGGGGACTGCCCCAGAATCCAGTCTCATTACCTTTGAGGCATCTCCTCCAAAACTGTAACTCCAGACCACTGAGTGTAGCTCCTCTGCCCCCACGCCCTCCCTGATGTGTCTCAGCTACTCCAGGGCACTGACTGCTCTGAGGAGGGGGAGGAGGGCCTTCTGGGGGTCTCTTTGGCCTTCTGCTGTTTCTCAGCAACACTACATGGGACCCTTGCTACCTGGTTCCAACTCCAGACAACCACAGTGCCAGGTATGGGGCCTCTGAGCATCAGCCAGTCCAGACCCCCATTTGTGGTAAGACTGTACCTCAGCAGGTACAGTTCCTCACCAAGGCAGTGGCTGCAGGGGCACCGGTGTTGCAGCTCCTGGGCCAGCCGTCACATTGGAAACTGGTTGCCAACAGCCCTGAGCCAAGGCAAGGATTTGAATTTGCCAAAAATGTCCTGGGGGCCCAACCAGTATGGGTCTGTACATCTCTGCCCGCCCCCAGACTGCATTCATGTCAGGGTTTCTTGTGCCCTTCTGCTGTGGCAGTGACTGTCTAGCCAGAGCCACCACAGCTCCCAGGTATTTTCTACAGGACCACCTGAGCGGGCAGCCAAGCCCAGCCTCACAGTATCAATAAAGCGGTTCTTTGAGGTGTGGCTCCCTGGCTCCGTTAGGCCACCTTGTGCAGCCCTCTCGTCCTTACCAAATGCAAAATTAAATGTGTTTTCTGGGTCCTAGGGCTCAGTTCCATGGCAACTCCACCTCACTAAGAATTCCATTGCCCCACCTCTTCTCTACTACATGCCTGCTACTAAGCAATCTGGTCAGAGCTATTACCTCAGTCCCTTACTCCTTTTTATCTCCTCAGTCTATTAGGAAGGCCCTGTGCAAGAGGACCTGACAGCTGAAGTCCTCTCCATCTTAAGGAGTTATCTTAGGCAGGGCAAAGTGGCAAATGCCTATAATCCCTATCTCAAAGAAAAACCTGTGGCTGAAGGTGGAGCTCAGTCGCTAGGAGCACTTGTTTAGTGTTTACAGAGCTCTGGTTTGAGTCCCAGCACTGCGTAAGAGGGGCATGGTACATATACACATGGTATATATGGTCACACTGTTATCCCAGTGCTCAGAAGTGGAGGCAGAGGATCTGAGATTGAGCTATCATCCTTGGCCACACAGCAGGTTCAAAGCCCACACGGGAGATGTGAAACTGTCTGAAATCAAAAGGAAAGTTTTTCTTGTTTATGATTCAACTTTCTTTTTCGAGAAAGGGTCTTACTATTATAGCTTTGGCTTCGTTGACCAGGCTGGTCTTGAACTCACAGAGATCCACCTGCGACCATAACTAACCTTGGTTCAGGTCGAAGTTGTGCCCTGTGCAGGAAACCTGTGGAAACAGTCCTTCTCCCTCCCGCCACTGAGCTAACCATGTTCCCAGACTCCAGGACTTCGCTGGAAACAGCTGTGCTGTCCACATGCCACCTACTAATGCACTGGGTGTAGCAGAAAGCTTAGAGGCAGGATTCTGGGAGAACGCCACCCAGGGGTCCCAGCGGCACTGCTCCTCCCATAGTCTTTCCAGTTTTTTTATTTTCAGTTTTCTGTTTATTTTATTTTTTTCATTCATGATTCTGGACATACCAATACAAATCTAAGCTGTATGGCTGGGGAGTCAGTGTTGCAACCCCAACTTCATCAGACACATGATTTGGGCTCCCCTGAGCTGATAGCAAGAAAAGAAAAGGGAGGGCACTCCATCACGAGGAGCAGAAATGTCAACCAATCTACCTGAGTGCCCTAGTACCTGAATGTTCCCTGACAGGGTCAAGCAGGTTTATAGCCCCAGGTCCTATGCTGAGGTGCAAATCCAGGCTTCCTGGTATCTGGGAAGGTCATGGTTGGATCCTCTTGCGGTACAGGTAGGCATTGCTCACTTGGTTCATTATTACCAAGCTGGTAAGGACAGGGCACAGCAGAGCCAGGTACCAAGCACCACCAGTGACAGTACCAGTGAACCAGGATGAGTACATACCCAGCAGGAGGCTGGCACTACCCAGCAGGTAGCCCACCAACCCTGAAGTGGCATGGTAGAGTTTCAGCTTTGCCAGGGGCCATCGGGGCAGCAACTTGGGGTAGAGCAGCCCCACGCCCCCTGAACACTGCAGACCTGCCCACAGCACAGCTAACAGCCCTGCCTGCCCATGTCGGGTGGCCAGGTGTGCTTTTCCAAGCTGCTCTTTGTGGAGGATGACAAGCCCTAGACCCAACAGAGCACAGAGTAGGGCTAGCAGCTGAAGCACCCAGTGGCAGCGTGCTCGAACCTTCCGTGAGAGGGAACGCAGCAGTGAACTCTCCGGAGAAAACATCAGGAGTGCCTCGGTCATCAGGAAGGAGAACTAAGGAGACAAAGACTCAAATGAGAGTGCTGTATGCACCTTAGATAACCCTCCACTCAGGTGCACTCTGCCCCATCTTCCTTCATTCCCTTCCCCAAGGACAAGATGCTGCATTTGGTGAAACGGTGGAAGGCCCTGTGTGTGGGGCAAAATGTCTGCCCTGAGTAGTTAGGGACGGCTGCCTCTCCAGACTTCTCCCTAGGTACTTTTCTGAAATGTCAACTCTGCTAAGTTACCCAGCAAACAAGGTTTGAGACGTGGCAGTAATAAATGATTCACAAGCTTTGTTTGCCTCCCATGAGGCTGGATACAATTTCTCGGCAAGAGCTGTCCACATGGGTGCCCTGTTTCAGGGAAAATTAGATACATCACCATAAACTAAGGTTTTTAGGGACAGAGCAATCTCCAAATGTAATTTTTCAGCTTCCTGGCTGGAGATGAGAGAAGCCTCATTTTGTGCTTGGGTGAGCGTCCCCTATTTGTCCTGGTCTTGAACACCATCTTTCAACCCTTGGATATATGTCACAGGCAGTAGTTGGAACACACAACTCCTAAGCTGGCACTAGATGCCCTCAAGGATTCTGAGAGTCACCACCTATGCCCACACTCTACCCCTAAAAGTTACCCAGATCTACTACTTACAGCCAGAGACATAAGAACAGGGTGCCAGGAGAACAAACCTGGAATGAGAAGAGGAAGCCTCATGGAGCAGAGGGAAAAAAGAAACCAGCATGTCCAACCCTACAGCCTGAACGTGAACAGCCCACATTCACCTAAAGAGGTGCCAAAATGCGAATCCCTTTGTAACAAGCTCATCTTAGCCACCCACCCCTACTCACTTCCTGGGGCAGAGAGCATGCTCTGCCACTCCTCTGGCAGCTCCTTCTTCCAGCAGCTCCATGAGTCAGGAAAGAAATGCCAAGTCAAAAAGAAACCATGTACTCTCTGAAGCTTGGCCAGGCTGGCAGAGCCCCTGCACCGATCTACTCTCCCCAGGACGTAATATTCCTCAGCCAGCCAAGACTGTCCCCACGAGTTAAGCCCTTCACTTCCTATTGCCCCTATTCCCCAAGAAAAGTGGCTTTTCACTTCCCATAAGTCAACTATGAGTTCTATCTACTTACTGGAGCCAGGTTTGGCAAGTACAGTCACAAAGATGGTAAAGCCCAAGGCCACAAGGTGGGCTGCAGCCCCAGAGGCAGTGCGCAGAGCTCGGTAGATGTGCGACTCCGTCTCCACAGAAAGGGCCATGATCAGCCCAGCTGATAGCTGTACAGCCTGAAAGCATCGTAGGCGTTGGCAAGTGTGCCCACTGTCCAAGCCTCACTGAGGACAGTAATTTGGGACAGGAATGCCACTTTTTTTCCGGAGAAGTTAGGACAGGAGAAGAACAAAGTAGGCCCCAAGAACAGTCCCAACTTAACAAAGTCTACCTGTCAAACACCTGTATTTGAAGTGGTACTGATCGCATCGTAAAGGTGGGAATGCGTGAGGACAAGTAAAACTACAAATCCCAAAATGCAGCACATCATCACTAGCCGGAACGGAAGGCGCGGAGCACTACGGGAATTGTAGTTCCCAGTCGCTTTCCAGTTAAGCGTGAGTCTCTTTGCACATTGCCTCCCCACGTGCACCTAGCACGCTGTACCTCCACGGTAGGAATTTTCCTTTCTCACCTGTTTCTCAGGTTCGACGCAGTGACTTCCTCCAAAATAAACCGGACCCCCGGGCCCGCCAGCCGCGCCACCGCTCCTTTACGGAGGCACTTCACTTCCGGGTGCGTTGTCCACCCACCCAAGACTTCCTGGGACAAGCCCCCTCCCAGCCCATCCAGCGCCAGCCCCGCCTCCGAGGCGCGCTGCGCAGGCGCTGTTGAGTTGACGGAGCTTTTGGTTGGCGTTCACTAACCTGTGTAACCTAGCTCAGGCCTCTTTCTCTTTTTGACAGGTGTTCCCAGGGGTGGAGGCGACCACCACACGAAAGACAAGTGACTACAGACTCAGGACCAGTCAGCGCCATGGGCAGCAGCTGCCGCATCGAATGCATATTCTTCAGCGAATTCCACCCAACGCTAGGACCCAAAATTACCTATCAGGTGCCTTTCACACTCCCGGGACCGGACGAGGAGAGGGATGCTCTTCGGAGCTCACCAGGCTGCCTGGAGGGATTGTGGGTCCCTGTGCTACCTCCAGGCTTATCACTCCATTCCTTGAATGGAGAGGATACACAGACCCAGGTCTTTGGTTTCTAGTAGGGGAGGGAGATTTGCCACACAAGCGGATTTTGTGGCAAATCAGGCTATAGGATTCAGGGAGGTGATCGGTCTCATGGAGGGTTAAATGACCCAAGAGAGTCACTGAATTGAGACACAAATGATGTGTAAAAGTTAGGTGAGAGTAGAGTATTCCAGGCAGTGGGAATAATGAACGCAAGAGCCAGGAAGCTTTCCGAAGCATAGCATGTGTTTGGAAACACAAAAGAGTGAAATACTAGGCAGATGAGGGAAAGAAAACAGTAGCGGACTTGTGCCTGGGTGGGATGTATAACCACCCAATCCCAGTGTCTGAGGGCATCTCATCATTGCCCCCCCGCAGGTCCCTGAGGATTTCATCTCCCGAGAACTGTTTGACACTGTCCAAGTGTACATCATCACCAAGCCTGAGTTACAGAACAAGCTTATCACTGTGTGAGGTCCTGGTGGGGTGGGAGCAGAAGGGTCCCAGACTGGCTTGTGGGCGGGCTGACTCTCCTCTACCCATCCAGCACGGCCATGGAGAAGAAGCTGATTGGCTGCCCTGTGTGCATTGAACATAAGAAGTACAGCCGCAATGCCCTCCTCTTCAACTTGGGCTTCGTGTGTGATGCTCAGGCCAAGACTTGTGCCCTTGAACCCATTGTCAAAAAGCTGGCTGGCTACTTGACCACACTGGAGGTCTGCAACATGATGGGCTTGGGTGCATGGCAGGCACAGCTGGGGAAACGGTTCCCATGTCTCCAATCCCTAGCCTCCGACAGCTAGTTCAGAATGCAGCCAGCTCTGAGTCTACTCAACTATGTTGTCCATGTTCTGTCCAGCTTGAAAGCAGCTTTGTGTCCACAGAGGAGAGCAAGCAGAAGTTGGTACCTATCATGGCCATCTTACTGGAAGAACTAAATGCCACTGGCCGGTGCACTCTACCCATTGGTATGGGCGGCCTCTCTCGGGACAGTATATGAATAGAGGAAGGAGGGGAGAGCACAGAAATGAGTGTAGCCGCTGCAGGAGGACAGGATTCTTGGACAAGTTGGTGGGGAAGAGATAGCTGTGGGTTGAAGCAATGATGTCTGAGAGTTCGGTATTCATGGGGGTGGAGGAGCAGGCAGCAGAATTCTTCAGCACTACTGAAGAAGTATCTTGGCAACATTCTTCCCCCTCTCTGGGCCTTAGTTTCTTGCTCCATAAAAGAGGAAGAATGATCCTCCCAGGACCCACCTGCCTGCCTCAGTTAATGCCCGGAGAGTTAAGAGTTAAGTAGTGGCTGAGGGCCCCTTGGGAAAGATGACACTGAGGATGTGGTGGGGTCCCCACAGATGAATCAAACACCATCCACTTGAAAGTGATTGAGCAGCGGCCTGACCCTCCTGTGGCTCAGGAGTATGATGTGCCCGTCTTTACCAAAGACAAAGAGGATTTCTTCAACTCTCAGTGGGACCTCACCACACAGCAGGTATACGGTATACAGGTCCTCTCTCAAGTATTACCACCTTGGGCCTCCCACAACCTTAGCTTCCGTTCACCCTTGCCGACCTTGCTTTCCTCTTTTCAGATCCTGCCCTACATTGATGGCTTCCGCCATGTCCAAAAGATCTCTGCTGAGGCGGATGTGGAGCTCAACCTGGTGCGCATTGCCATTCAGAACCTGCTGTGAGTGCAGATACAGTTATGCCCACTAGGGGGCCACCAGTCAGAGGGGAGCCAAAGGATCCTGAGTGTGGCGGTGGGAAGGCATGGTGTTTGGAAGCTAAGCGCATCTGTTTCCCCCAGGTACTATGGTGTTGTGACACTGGTCTCCATCCTCCAGGTAGGTGGGACTGGGATATAGTTAAGTAAAATGGGAACCATATGGCCTGGACCAGATCAAGCCAGACCCCCAAGTACATCATTCAGGTCCTTATGCCCCGCTGTGTTCTAGTACTCCAATGTGTACTGCCCGACCCCAAAAGTCCAGGACCTGGTAGATGACAAGTCCCTGCAGGAGGCATGCCTCTCCTACGTCACCAAACAAGGTAGTGGCAAACCCTGTGGGAGACCGATCTGGGGAGGACAGGGCCACCTAGGAAGCTGACTGTGGCACCCACAGGGCACAAAAGGGCCAGTCTCCGAGACGTATTCCAGCTGTACTGCAGTCTGAGCCCCGGCACCACTGTGCGAGACCTCATCGGACGCCACCCCCAGCAGTTGCAGCACGTCGATGAGAGGTCAGAGGGCATTCTCTGGCTTGTGCGCTGGGTTCTTGGTTCTTGGTCTTGAGTCCCTAGGGAGGAGCCTCGAGTCTAATAGGAAGCAGGAGATTCCCAATGAGTATAAGTATATGGCCCACTAGTCCAGGCAGCCTTTCTGGAGATGGTGACCTTGGAGGCCACCCTGGCCTGTAAGGCACTGAAGGAAAGGTTGGCTAGGCTGGGGTACCAGCGCTCTTCCCCAACCATCACTTCAGGAAGCTGATCCAGTTTGGGCTTATGAAGAACCTCATCCGGAGACTACAGAAGTATCCAGTTCGAGTGTCTCGGGAGGAACGGAGCCACCCTGCCCGCCTTTACACAGGCTGCCACAGCTATGATGAGATCTGCTGCAAGACAGGTGGAGGCAGGCGGGGCAGGCTGGGTGAGGTGAGGGCTGACTGACCCTGCAAGGCAGCTGACCTTGCCTCCCTCATACCACCAGGCATGAGCTACCACGAACTGGATGAGCGGCTTGAAAACGACCCCAACATCATCATTTGCTGGAAGTGAGGCTAACTGGAGCATATGGCTATGGCTACTTGCCCCTGCTACGCCCTCATTGGTCCACGGGGGCCAGAAAAGTAGGCTAGGACGTATGGTCTGGAGATGATCCTCGGTTCTATGAATCAAGTCATCTCCTTCGTCCTTTGGAGTTTTGAATACTGGCTCAGCCAAGGCTCAGCCAATCACTAAAGATTGTGCTAGTCATGCCGGCTAGCCTGGCCTGGCTGGAGTGCCATCTAGTGGACAGAAGTGACAATGGCCAAGTAAACAGTATGGTTTTGGTTTGGTCTGGTTTGGTTTTTGTCTTATTGCGAGGGGAGTGATTTTTTTGAGACAGGATCTCACTATGTAGCTTTGGCTGTCCTGGGATTCACTGTGTAGCCCAGGCTGGCCCTCAACTCATAGAGCTCTGACTGCTGGGATTAAAGGTGTGCACCACTACACCTAGGCACTCATAAGTTTCTAATATGGTGTTTTGTTTTTTTTTGTTTTTTTTTTTTGCAGTGGGCTGGGGGGAAAAGTGTGTGTTTTGAGACATCTGTGTAACAGATGACCTTGAACTTCTGAGTCTCCTGTCTCTGGTTCCTGGGTTACACTTACACTCCCACGCCCCGTGTATACCGTGCTGGGTCCAAGTCTTTGTGCATGCTAGGCAAGTCCTCTACCGACTCAGCTATGACCAAAGCTCTGGGCCTGTAAACCAAAAGAGCCAGACTCAGAAGGGACCAAGAGATACTCCGGATTAGAATGCCAAGAAAGACCTTACTTGGGAGACAGAAGCTGGACCTTGCAGGAAGAAGAGTATTCCAGAAGAAATAAGTTCAAAACCCTAAAGCAAGGGCCAAATGTAGTAATGCATTCTTGTAATAACCAACACTCAGGAGGCTGGTGTAGGAGAGTTGCTTCAGGTTCAAGGACAGCTTGGATATATGTGTTTAAAGCCAGCCTGGGTGACATAGTAACACCTACCTCAAAAAACCAAAGGAGTGTATGAGGAACTGAAGCGAAGCCAGTGAGGCTAGGGCAGAGAAACAAGCATGGGGTGCACACCTGAAACCCCAACATTTGGGAAGTTGACCAAGAAGGGGAGATTTGGACCAGCCCTGGCTCTACAGTGAGCTCCAGCTTGGTCTTAGCTGTATAATGAGACCCTGTCTCAAAGAGAGAGGGTGAGGTGCTGGAGAGGTGACTCAGAGGTTAAGATCACTACTGCTCCTGCAGAAGACCGGAGTTTAGTTCCCAGCACCCACGTGGGACAGCTCACAATTGCCTATGACTCCAACTCCAAGGGATTCAATGCCTCTGGCCTCCATGTGTAAGCATTATAGCGCAAATGGAAAGGTATCCTGGCAGCTGAGAGCCAAGGAATACCGCAATCACACCACACAACAGACCTCACACGAGAGATTTATTGGGAGGGGGAAAAAAACCAAGATGTTTGATGTTTTACTCTTGCTCTTTGGGGGACCTGCTACCCAGCTCCAAGTAAACACACAGGGAGACTTTTCCTTCCTTGTGAGTGCCTGGCCTTGGCTTGTTTTGTGCCAGCTTTTCTTAAATTATCCCAACTACCTTTTGCCTCTGGACTTTTTCCTTTTCTTACTTTCACTCTTACTCCATGGCTGGCTGGCTGGCTGGCTGGCTGGGTGGCCCCTGGGGTCCTCCCTTTGTTCTCTCCATTGCTCCTCTTCTTCCTCAGTTTTCCTTCTATTTATACACTCTGCCTGCCAGCCCCGCTTATCCTTGCTCCTGCCTCACTATTGGCCATTCAGCTCTTTATTAGACCATCAAGTATTTTAGACAGGCAAAGAATCACAGCTTTACAGAGTTAAACAAATGCAGCATAAACAAAAGCAACACACCTTAGAATAATATTCCCCAACACCAGGAGGGGGCTGCCTCTGCTGGAGCGAGAAACAGCAGCAAACTGAAAGGACACGGGGCTTATATAGAGCTTCTTGGGAAGTAGGTGGGACTTTTTAGGGTGGAGACTGGTGAAAATTCATGTCCAGAGATTGGGCTTTTTACTCTGTAGGATGGAGCAGGGTCCAGCAGTTAGGGTACTTAGAGTATTCTGTGAGTGGAACCTGGCCACTCCTGTGGCTCAAGGGGCTTACACCATGGGCACCTGCACACACATGTGCTTGTGCACAGACACATAATTTAAAAATAAACTTAGTAGGGGGATGGTACAAAAACTGAATCATGGAGGTGGGAGAGGGGGTGAGAGATAAGTCCTTCAGAGCTGGTAAGTGCTGTGGTCTAGCATTTTGGGTGCCAACAGGGCCATCCTGGAGGAGGGAATGTTAGGTGCGCATCTTTAGGACTCCTGGTTGCTGGGCTGAATCTGGGAACACAGGCCTTTGATTTCAGCACGAAAGAGACTGAGCAGAGGCTCACAGATCGCTATGGCTTGGAGGCCAATTTAATACACATAGGAAGTTCCAGGCCAGCCTGGGTCACAAAGTAGGACCCTGTCTCCAAAAAAAATAAAAGCCAGCTTCCGGGGAGAGTCTAGAGTGCAGTTACGTCGGTCTCATGAGAGACCGCTATAGTTACCCCATGAAAAGCTCAGACAGTGCGGCTGCAGGAGCGGTGAGGATCCAAGTTGTCCACAACTGCTCAGGCCCTGGAGAGGTGTGGCCAGTCTCCGGCAGCTTATTGGCAGGGAGGTGGGCGTGGCAAGCGGGGCATCAGAAGGACTCTACGCAGGCGCCAAGCTCACTCGTTTCCATGGCGACGAAATCGACGCGCCTCAACGGCTTAGCAACTGTTCTATGCCAGACTTTGGTCCCGCCACTGAAGTCTGTCAGTTTCCCCTATTCCGACTGCTGCATTACAACCGCCCAAAAGCCAAACTAGTCCTGGTCCCCCCAGCATGGGCGACCTGGAGCTGTTGCTGCCTGGGGAGGCTGATGTGTTGGTGCGGGGCCTGCGCAGCTTCCAGCTAAGGGAGATGGGATCCGAAGGGTGAGGCAGCTGCAATAGGTGGGGTCACCTGGTCCTCTAGTAGAGGAGCTGCCATTGGAGAAGGGGTGGCCCAGTGTGGAGGGAGCTCCAGGTGGGAGGCAAAGCTCTTTGGGAGAGAAGTGTGTGGCTTCTGCCGCACCTCTGGCCTCAGGACAGGATCACACAGGCTCCAGTAGATCCAGCCCCCACCTGCAATGTGCACTCCCGTTGCACATTTGTACACCCACTATCACACGTCCCTTGGGGGCAGGTGGAACAGGCAGCACGAGAACCTGGAGAAGCTGAACATGCAGGCCATCCTTGACGCCACTGTCAGCCAGGGCGAGCCCATCCAGGAACTGCTGGTGACCCACGGGAAGGTACGGTAAGGTCACAGGATTCCTTGTAGCACGAGTAATAAAAACCCAGAGACAGATGTTGGGGTTCAAGCTGAAGATCAGAAAAGCAAAGCAGCCATGCCCTGGCTCTTACCTCTACCTCAGACCAAAATGGGTGATCCTACCTCCAGGAAACCTCAGACTGAGACAGAGGAGACCTGACTCCTCCCATTTTATATTCCTCTCTAGAGCTGGGATTAAAGGCATGCACCACACCATCAGGCCTCTGTGGCTAGCTAGTGTGGCTGCTGGGATTAAAGGTGTGTACCAGTGTAGTTGCTTTGCACTTTGATCTCCAGTCAAGCTTTATTTATTAAAACACAAATAATGTACCATTATAATTTCTGCCTTTCTACTCTTCCTCTTGGGGACACTGGGTACCTGTTCTTCCTTCTGGCCTGGTATGCCTGTCATTCCTAAGTGGGGGAAAATGGGCTAGGTTTCTTCCATTTATTTTGAGATAAGGTGTTGATCCGCAACCCAGGCTGCTGTTAGCTCCCAAACTTCCTGTTTCTGACTCCCAAGTGCTGGGACTGCAGGCCTGCCCATCACTATACTTGGCTATGTTTCCTATTGTACCTAGGTGGATACAAAGGCTAATTAGGGAGACAGTCGTGGGTTCTAGACTTGCCTGGGCTGTCTTGCTCCTCCTAGAGCAACCAAGTGCTCATATCACCCTGAGTTGACTGAGGCCAAAAGAGACCCTCATTAAAGAGGAAGTGGGGCTTTCAAAGTGGGAAGAGCAGCCTTTCTTATATAAGAGGAGAAGGTAGAGACCAGGAAGATGCCTGGCGGGAGAAGGGGCCAGGGTAACCCTAGTGTGTGTAAAGGGGTTATCCTGCGAGAAAAAGGCAGAGCTGGGCACTGGGAGATGTGTAGACAGAGACTGCTCATTTGTTTCATGGCTTCCCAGACCCAAAATAATCACACAGAAACTATATTAAAATATTGCTTGGCCATTAGCTTAAGCATATTACTAGCTAGCTCCTTTATCTTAAATTAGCCCATTTCCATTATTTTATGTATTGCCACAAGACTTGTGGTTTACCAGCAAGATTCAGGGCATCTGTCTCCTTCAGCAGCTACATGGCATCTCTCTGACTCCGCCTACTCTCTCTCTACATCTCTGTATCTGCCTGGCTTTACTCTGTTAAGCCATTGGCCAAAAGCAGCTTCTTTACTAACCAATGGCAATAAAACACATTCACAGCATACAGAGGGGAATCAGGGATGGTCTAGGAATAGAACACAGTAAAGGGCCTAAGAGTGAGGCCACAGCACACAGCCTGGCAGACCAGGTGACAAAGACCAGAGTAAGGACATGAAAAGGAGGGCTGACCTAAAAGAGAAGCCTAGCTGGAGAGGCTGGGGTAAGGTACAAGAGGGACAGTAAAGTTTATCCACAGGTAAGGAGGCTACTATCCTGTCAGAGATATGGAAACACAGAAATGAAGGCTTTACAGTACATCAGGGACCCTGGGGTGCTTATGGAACCTGAGGGGCGGGTCTAAGGGCCCAGGAGAGTTGGAGAACTAAGCTGGGCTAAAGCAGGCGCCAGAGAGCTGTGATGCCAAGGCGGGTCCATGCCATCTCTCTTCCTCCCCTGCCCTTTGCAGGTCCCCACACTGGTGGAGGAGCTGATCGCAGTGGAGGTGTGGAAACAGAAGGTGTTCCCCGTGCTGTGCAGGCTAGAGGACTTCAAGCCCCAGAATACCTTTCCCATATACATGGTGGTGAGCTGGGCCTTCACAGGGTCCTGAAGACGAAAGCTAGCTAACAGCCCCCGTCTCTCCCTCACAGCCCAGCCCTGTTCTCTTTGGCAGGTACACCATGAGGCCTCCATCATCAATCTTCTAGAAACCGTGTTCTTCCACAAGGTGAAGCACCAGCCTTGTCAAGAAGCCATTTCTGCAGGCCCGAGCCTGGTGGGATGGATCTGTGGAGAAGGGTATCATCAATATCGAATACTGAAATAGCTCCTCCCTGCCCCCCAGGAGGTGTGTGAATCAGCAGATGACAGGATACTGGACTTAGTGGACTATTGCCACCGCAAGCTGACACTGCTGGTGGCCCGGACTGGCTGTGGTGACCCATCTGAGGAAGAACGGTCCCAGGATAATACCCCTATGCAAGTAAGTTAAGGTTTCCTGGAGGTGGCCAGACCTCGAAGTGAGGCCTCCAGAGGCAGGGGTGAACGCTATGTGCCCGCGCTCCCCCCACCAGGAGCTGCAGAAACAGGCCGAGACAATGGAGTTTGAGATCTCACTGAAAGCGCTCTCGGTGCTTCGCTACATCACAGACTGTGTGGACAGGTGGGCCACCCTCTAGCACCTGGGGCGGGCAGCAAAGGGCTGCACTATTCTGCTTGTAACTTCTGTTACCCCTCCCCCCTTACCCCTCCCCCCAGCCTTTCCCTGAGTACCTTGAACCGCATGCTCAGTACGCACAACTTGCCCTGTCTCCTGGTGGAGCTGCTGGAGCACAGCCCCTGGAGCCGGCGGGAAGGAGGTAAGGCCTCTCCCACCTGCCAGGACTTAACTGGCTGCTTCCAGAAGATCCTCATGGTTAATGGAAGCAGACAGCCGGACAGCCCGCACACTGAAGACACCAGGATGCCTCACCCAAAATAGGGCTAGATTTTTGACTCTGAGGCAGACAAGTCTGGGGGCCCGGGTTTTCTAACCTTGCCAGGCAGTTCTCAATCCTCCCATCCACACACTCCGGAGAATACAACGCCTGCATCCAGTGACCTAGTTCTCCTCCCCAGGCAAGCTGCAGCAATTTGAGAATGGCCGCTGGCAGACAGTGGCCCCCTCAGAGCAGCAGAGACTAAACAAGCTGGACGGGCAGGTGTGGATCGCCCTGTACAATCTGCTGCTCAGCCCAGAGGCCCAAGCCCGATACTGCCTTACAAGCTTCGCTAAGGGGCAGCTGCTCAAGGTGGGGAGCTCAGCTACCCTACCCAACCCTTCTGCCACCACCCCCACCCCACCCCCACTGCATCCCTGCCTGACCCTGTCCTCTTTCCACAACATCGGCTTCAGATGACATGGGAGCTAGTGAGACATAAACCCTCCAAGTACCCCCAACCCAGCTTAGGGACTCCCTCCGGCCAGGACCCGTTTCACAGTGGCCTTCCCTGGATCCCTTTGCAGCTTCAGGCCTTCCTCACGGATATACTACTGGACCAGCTGCCCAACCTTGCTGACCTGAAGGCTTTCCTGGCTCACCTGGCCCTGGCTGAAACCCAGCCCCCTAAGAAAGAGCTAGTGTTGGAACAGGTAGGCACCCAGACCGTTAGTAGCTCAGGGCCATGATCCACTTTGCCAGCTCCTTCCTCTCCTCTCCCTTACTTTCTCTTAGATCCCGGAAATCTGGGACCGGCTGGAGCGGGAGAACAAAGGCAAATGGCAGGCCATTGCCAAGCACCAGCTGCAGCATGTCTTCAGCCCCTCAGAGCGGGATCTGCGCCAGCAGGCACAGAGGTAAGGCCTGCTGCGAGCGTGGCTCAAGACAGGTGCATGGGACATAGAGGGCTTCTGTGCCCCTACCTGTCAGATCCAGTCACATCTTCTTGGCCCCTACCCCAGGTGGGCTGAAACCTACAGGCTAGACGTCCTAGAGGCCATAGCTCCAGAGAAGCCCCGCTGTGCTTACTGCAATGCCGAGGCCTCCAAGCGCTGCTCCAGATGCCAGAGTGTGTGGTATTGCTGCAGGTAAGGGGACCCCAGGACCTCCGTCCCCCTAAGCTCCAACCCTGGGTCCTCCCACATGCACTGTCACCCTCATGCAACCCACCCCCCCTGCAGGGAGTGCCAAGTCAAACACTGGGAGAAGCACGGAAAGACGTGTGTTCTAGCAGCCCAAGGTGACAGAGCCAAGTGAAGGCTGCAGGTTCTGAGGGCCGACGGAAGAGCTCACCCAGAATGTGACTCTGAGCCTCAGGAACTCTGCCTGGCCCCCCTGTCAGACCTCAATTTCCCTGGCGGTGAGTACAGCTGAGTCAAGTAGAGCTGCAAACCACCACCAGTCGACGTACAGTCAAGCAAAGGCTCTTCACTTCCTGCCCCACCCCGCGAATACGTAGAGAAGAGAACCGGGCCGCAGCATCAGCAAGCGGACAGACAGGGCTGGGGGGGTGTAAGCAGGGGCCGGATGTGGAGACCCTCTTCCTTTATCTCAGTAAAGCAGACCTCATGAAACACATCAGTGTGGCGCTTTGCCCTTGTCGTTGGGGGCGGGGGAGGGGACAAGGGGCGAATACTGGAAGCAAAGCCTGGGAAGGGGCTCTTTGAAAGCGTCCACCCCAGTGCCGTGCCCCGCCCACAAGTCCACACTGTCAGCTCGCCTCGGTTTCCATTGCGTTCTCCGCCGCTCTTTCCCGCCGCCCTGCCTTGATCCTGGGGGCGGTGCTGAAGTGACGGCCCGCCCTGCGGCCTCGCCCGCTAACGCCCAGTGCTCTGGATCCCCGGTCTGACCGGGCCATGTCGGCGGAGCCAGAACTCATTGAACTACGGGAGCTGGCACCGTCTGGACGCATCGGCCCTGGCCGTACCCGGCTGGAGCGTGCCAACGCTCTGCGCATCGCGCCGTGCACAGCTCGCAATCCGTCACAGCAGCACGTCCCGGGTCGCGGCCACCGCTTCCAGCCTGCGGGTCCCGCCACGCACACGTGGTGCGACCTCTGTGGAGACTTCATCTGGGGCGTCGTGCGCAAGGGCCTACAATGCGCGCGTGAGTAGCGGCCCCACGCAGCCTGCGATCACCGAACGGGAGGTCAAAGGCAGCACCATGGCTGCGGGTCAAGTCGCAGCGGAGGGGGTCAGCAGTGATGATCCTGCAGACCAGGTTCCATTACCTTGCCCCATCAGGGAGCGTGTTTAAGAAAATGGTATATCACTTGTCACACTTCGTCCGTGGCTGGCGCACAGAAGGTGCTGGTTTCAAGATCGTCTTTAAAGCGCCTGGGCTCTTGAAAAGCCTTTGTGCCTACTGTGCCCTGAGCCTGCATTCCGAGGTCCGCCTCTTCCCAATGATTGGCTCACTGTGTTCCCCTCCAAATTCTTGGGTGACCACCCACATATGATAGGGGGCAGAAAAAAAAAAGAACCTTGGTTGGGCTCCTTGTAAGCAAGAATTTTGTTGAGTCTTTAGTCAAGGTTTGTTTCGAGTCAGGGATCCAGAGGCTAAAACATGGAATACAAGCACACACACAGTAGTCCTTCTGGGGATTGCCAGCAAACAGAAGTTGGACTCACCCAGGACACTTTATACCCTCCCATCTCCTTGTGTCTAGACCTTCTTCCAGACTTGTTGGGTCCATTGTTGAAAGTGGACCTTAGGCATTAAGGGGTTTTGTTGTTTTGTTGGTTGTTGTTGTTTTGAAATAGGGTCTCACTATGCAGCCCTGCCTGGCCTGGAATTCTCTGTTCAGATCAGGGTGTGACAGAGATCCACCTGCCTCTGCTTCCCACAGTCTGATGTGTAGCTGGAGTTGTCAGTGCTTTGAGCGGTAAAGGTAGAAACTTCAGGGTGGAACTGTAGGCCTGTGCGTGCCTAGAGCTCATCTCATTCACTGCATGAGTATGTCACAAATTCAGATAGTGGACACAACCGTTTGTGACGAAATGCCACATGGAAGCAAGGGCTGTGGTATTACAACATTCTCAAAGAGAAAAAATCGCTCTGAGATGAGAAACGGGACCACTTGGGTGTTTGGGAGGTTGATAACCAAATCAGACAAGTGTAGGGTTTTACTTCAGACAACTTTTGCTGATATAGAAACCTGGGGTGGCTTGAAGTGGAAGAGAAGGGAAATTTTGGCCATGTGCATTTGAAATCTTTATTAGATGTTAAAGTGAAGGTACTACATGTAGGATTTGTTCTAAAGAGGCAAATCAGTGCCACCTTGGGTCTGGAACAGGTGAGTTGTAGACAGAGCTGGGACAGTACCCAGGTGAGAAACCTGGACATCAACTCTTAGACCTGGAGGTTGAGACAGAGCTGAGGAAGGGGCTAGCAAGGAACTGGGAGAAGGAAACCTGGCTAGTGAGTGTTGTCCCTGGGAGCCAAAGGGAGTAAGCAACCAACGTTAAGGATATAGCAATCCCGATAATGTGGACAGAAGGCTAAAGATTAGATGTTGCATTGGGCATTGGCACATATCTGTTAATCCTGGCACTGGAGCAGTTGGTGGAGGCAGGAGGATCACCGAGTTCAAGGTTACTATTTGAGGCTAACCTAAACTACAGGAGACCCTTTCTCAAAAAGCAAAATAGGCTTGTGTAAACAAATGAAGAGGTAGATGGCAAACAGAGGAAGTCGTAATTAAGCGCTTTTGTTTTCAAGTTAATGGCAAAGTGAAGTAATAGCTCTGCGGGGTTAGCAGGGTTAGATCTTTAAGTTCCTGAGGCCTTCCAGTCGGTTTCCAGAGGTACTTCGGACTGACGACTCTAAAATCTGTGTTGCGGGGGGCCATAACCGAGCTTGAGAAAAAGCCAGTCAAGCCCAAACCTGTCGGGCGGAGGCCCCCTGTCAGTGGGTCACTTCGCTGAGCTCCTCCGCCTCACGGCCAGCCCTTTCTGCAGACTGCAAGTTCACCTGCCATTACCGTTGTCGTGCGCTCGTCTGCCTGGACTGCTGCGGGCCCCGAGACCTGGGCTGGGACCCCGCACTGGAAAGGGACACGAACGTGGTGAGCTCGGGGTCGGGGGAGTGTGGGCAGGGAGGGGTCCCGGGGCTTAGTCCCGGCGCCGTACACAACGAACATCCCAATTACCGATTTCCCGGCATCGGAGAGGCTAGCTCTGCTTGTGGGTTTGTCAGGAGCCTACCCCACGCAAAAACGACGGCCCGCAAACCAGTAGCCGCGAAGGCGCGCTCTGGCACGCTGCACGCGCACTTTTCACACCCTGCTTCCGGCCCTGGGGCAACGTCGGTGCGCATGCGCACACGCCCTGCCGCCTCCCCCGGGGACGTGGAGCCCGAGAGGCGGAGCCGAGTTGAGATGCCTCCGCGATGAGGTCACTCCTCGAGTAGTAGCGTGGTGTCCCCGCCCCTCGGCGTTCCCCTTCCCGTCGTCCCCCACCAAAGACACCAGCACTAGACTTTTAGTCGTCTTCGTTTGCAGTCCTAACGGTCGCCGCGCGGCGCAGACCTCAGCGCACGCGCGTACTGACTCGCTCACACGCACGCACGCGCCCGGGGCGGTGGTTGGAGGCTCCCCACGCAGTAGACTAGGGATCGGGCGGGCAGGGCGATGAGCGAGGCCGAGACGCCTTCCTTCGAAATGACCTGGAGCAGCACGACGAGCAGTGGCTACTGCAGCCAGGAGGACTCGGACTCGGAGCTCGAGCAGTACTTCACGGCGCGGACCTCGTTGGTCCGCAGGCCGCGCCGGGACCAGGTGGGAAGCCGGGTGGGGGCTGTCGCCGGCGGGCGAGGAGCGGTCGCTCCAGTCCCGCCCGTCCCCGCTAAGTTGCGGCCTGGGGAGTTAGTTGATAGGCAGCCTCCCGGCGGGTCCAGACGAAAACCGGCCGAGAAATGTGTATTGGCGCGGGGCTCTCTCTGCTTCCGGTAGAAAGAAGCTCGATTCCAGCGCGCCGGTACTGAGTCCCCAGGCTTCCCTGACTTGTGGTCACAGACCGGTTGAGCCAGGGGAAGCAGCTCTGAAGCTTGGGTGGACCAGAGGCGGGCGTATTCACCCATGATTAAAGCCAGCCTCAGCCCAAATCGGCGTCTTGATTTCGCATTTGGGCGCTCCTACTCCCTCCCTGGGGGAAATAAGGAAGTGGAGGAGGAGTCCGCCGGGAAGTGAGAAGTTTGTTTCGGAGGTGAATCTGTCACTTCCACTTGCAGTCTTGGATCAGCCAGAAGAGTTTGCAGCCATTGCTGGCCAACTCTGACACCAGCTGCTGGAATGTAGACGATTTTCCGATCTTCCTTCCCTGGTGAAACTTTGATGGGGGGGTGGGGAATCTAGTAAGAGGGCCCTTGTTTTGGACCATAGGGAGCAGGAAGACTATAAAATGCCCCGAGTAGGGTTTCTACTTAAGATTTAAAGTGTGGTACTAGGGCAGGTGAACGTCTCTAGAGTCTCCTAGATGTACCAACTTATCAGAGACTTTTCTGGGAATATCGTGGTTGTGACCACCAAGCTCAGATAACTTGTTCTTGAACCATAATACCTCAGAAGAGTGCAGAGGCTGGGGCATCAGGAGAGTGAGGTGGAGACTTTAAAGTAAAGGTTAGTAAACTTAGCAGCAGCGAAGTAGAATTCCTTATCCAAGCCAAAAAAAAAAATTGTCTGTGGTGTTGTAGGAGAGAATTGATACAAATTTTTCTTTCTTTTCTTCGAGTCAGGGTTTCTCTGTAGCTTTGGAGCCTGTGCTAGAACTAGCTCTTGTAGACCAGGCTGGCCTCGAACTCACAGAGATCCGCCTGTCTCTGCCTCCCGAGCGTTGGGATTAAAGGTGTGAGTCACCACCGCCCGGCAATACAAATTCATTAAAGATGGGCTGCTACTTGACACCCCAAAAACCTTAGTCCAGACTGTAGATTCGGTGTGGACTCCTGAGGTTGTCTCCGTATCACTGAGCCTGAGTCATTGTCTATTATGAAAGGTGGAAAAAAACACAAGGTGCTAACCAGTTGAAAGGTGTATAAAGAAAATAATTGTTTAAAAGCAGCTGAAGTTTGTTGTAAGGTCAGTTTGGAGAGTACTTACCTTGCATGGTGACCTGGCTTCCATCCGTAGCATCGTTAATGAACCAATAGATAGGTGGATGGATGGATGGATAGACAGATGGAAGCTGAGAAGTAAAGTAAAATCATGATGGCTGGGGTTAGAGTTCAGTGACTGAGCCTTGTCCAGCATGTGTGAGGCTGTGGGTTCATCCCTAGCGGACACCTTGTGAGAACTCCTGGGATAAGGTGTTGGTCAGTAGTGATCCTAGCTGTGTTTGTTCCAGTGGCATCCCCCAGGACCTCTCTGATGTCAACAGGAAGTTAGACTGAGGCAGTGAGGCCAAGTGAGTTTGGTAGAGGAAAATTAATTCAAGTCCTGACCGCAGTAACCCACACTCCACCTTTTCTAGCAAAAACCCAGTCCCTAAAGAGCTAGTTAGTCTTCGGGCTAAGTTTCCAGACAGCAAGGGAAGAACAGCCTACCTGCTTGGCACTGGTAGGACAGCCGCTAACGGAAAGTTGCCTATACATCTCTGGCAGATTGGAGCCTGGCTTGAAGCTACCTTTTGTGCAGCCTGAATCAAGGGTAAATGGTAGTCGCAGTGATTTCTTCCCTACATGGGATGCGCTGTGGCTGGCCCCAAGAAACCTAAGGTTAACCCAACTGAGATCACCTTTCCCCTCCTGACTACTGATGTTTATCGGCTCCCCTGCTTCTGACCCTGCGGTGGCTCATGTTCTGTGCTGGTGCAAGGTGGAAGAGTGGGCTGCCTTCTCCAGAACAAACTCTGACCCAACTAGTGTTCTGGGACCAGCTCTGCAGTCAAGATGTGGTTTTAGTTTTATTTGGGTGGGGGTGGGGATAATACTAGGGATTGAGGGGTCTCTCTCATACTAGGCAAGAGTGTTTTTACTTTAAACAACAATTCTCCCTAATAGTCCTTCGTGTTTTCCTGGCCCATTGCCATGCGCCTTTGTCTTTGTTTCTGTAATGTTGTTAGGGGCCACACACAATCAGTGCTGAGGTGACCCCCATCCCAGATAGCAGGAAGCCAAATGATCCTACCTTTCTTTGCTGTCTCCATCTGTAGCATGCAAAATGGAGCAGTGATGGGGGCAGGGTGTATGGATTTGGTGGCAGGACCAAAATCAAGATCCAAGGAATGTTCTGGCTGTTTTTTTTTCTTTCCCTCCAAAAAAGCCTTGCACTTTTCAAGGGCCCTGTATCCATGCTGACCTGTCTTTTAGGACGAGCCTGCACAGCGGGAGACACCTGATCTTTCCCAGGCTGAGATTGAGCAGAAGATCAAGGATTACAATGGTCAGATCAACAGCAACCTCTTCATGAGCCTGGTGAGTTGGCTGCTCAGGCAAGGAGTGTGGGGCGGAACAGAACCCAGCATTGTGCCAGATGGCCAGAGTCATAGCCAAAGTAGTCTTGTTTGACTCAAGCAGTGATCTCTGCATACCTGGTCCCGCCCTGGGTGAACTCAACCCTATCCAGTTCAGTCTCCACTAGAACTTCTGTCATGCTGTGGTTTTCTTTCTTTTTTAGAACAAGGACGGCTCCTACACAGGCTTCATCAAGGTTCAGCTGAAACTGGTACGTCCTGTCTCAGTGCCTTCCAGCAAGAAACCACCTTCTTTACAGGACGCCCGGCGGGGAACAGGACGGAGCACAGCTGTGAAGCGCCGCACCTCCTTTTACTTGCCTAAGGATGCTATTAAGCACTTGCATGTTCTGTCACGAACACGGGCACGTGAGGTCATTGAGGCCTTGCTGCGAAAATTCATGGTAGTGGATGATCCTCGCAAGTTTGCACTCTTTGAACGAACGGAACGTCATGGCCAAGGTAGGTTTCCTATGCCACCTCTCCCTGTGTAAGGGGTATGTGTCACATGCCTGTGCATTCCGAGGCTGAGGCACCTGAGCCTGTTTCTAATTCTTTATCCTTTTCTCTCTGCCTGATCTCCAGTGTACTTCCGGAAACTATCAGATGATGAGCAGCCCTTGAAGCTACGGCTTCTTGCAGGGCCTAGTGAGAAGGCCCTGAGCTTTGTCCTGAAAGAGAATGATTCTGGGGAGGTGAATGTGAGTACATCATCTTATTTTCTTATCACCAGACAAAACTAGTAGGTTGTAGCTACAGTGAGAGTTTCAGGAGAAAATGGAGCTACAGAACAAACCCTGCACAATGTCTCCAAGAATATACAGGCCCTGGAATGAAAGTATAGGCTTCCGGGACACTGGAGCCAAGGTCTAGATCCTTAGGAAGAAGCTGAATCTAGTGGTTCATGTTTGTATCAAGGCACTTGGGAGGCTGAGACAGGAGGATTGCTGAGAGTTTGGGATCAGTTTGGGCCATAAAAACAAGCTAGAAGAACTGTCCTGGTTTTTTGTTGTTTCCTGTTGTGGGATTTGATTGACTCATGGTGAGCCAAGAACAAGTTCAGAGCTACACAGGTGTGGCTGAGAGATGTCTCATCAGTTAAGAGTGCTTGCTGCTTTTCCAGAGGACTCCCGTTCTGTTTGAAGCACCCATGGTCCACTTTCATCTACAACTCTAGCTCCAAAGGATTTGACTTCCTCCTTTGGCTTCAGAGGGTACCTGTACTTATGTGCATAACCCTACACAGACCCAGACATACACAGAATTAAAATAATGGGGCTGGAAAGATGGATCAGTAATTAAAAACACTTATTGATCATGCAAAGGATCCATATTAGGTTCTTAGCATCCACATAGACCATGCACACAGTGCACATATGTGCCTACAGGCAAAACACTTAAACACATAAAACAATTTTTTTTATGTGTATGAACAACAAAAAAAACACTCTACTAGCAAGGCCTAGTACTACCAGTCTGTAATCTCAACTGCTTGGAATGCTGAAGCAGAAGGATCACAAGTTGAAAGCCATCCTGGGCTACAGAGTAACTTAAAGACCTGTCTGGGTTAACTTAGTGGATACTATCTCAAAAAGTAAAAAGACTCGGGGCTATAGTTCAATGGTAAGATGCTTAGCATGTTGGATGCCCTTGGTTCATATCTTAGGGTTTCTATTGCTGTGATGAAACACTGTGACCAAAAGCAAGTTGGGAAGGAAAGGATTTATTTGGCTTACACTTCTACATCATAGTCCTATCATTGAAGGAAGTCAGGGCAGGAACTCAAATAGGGCAAGAACCTGAAGACAGGAGCTGATGCAGGGCCATTGAGGGAGTGCTACTGACTGGCTTGCTCTTCATTACTTACTCAGCCTGCTTTCTTATAGAACCCATGACCACCAGCCCAGGGATGGCACCAGCCACAATGGGCTGAACCCTGCCCTATCAATTAATCACTAATTAAGAAAATGCCTTACAGTTGGATATTATGAAGGCTTTTTCTCAAGGTTTCCTCCTTTCAGGCAACTCTAGTTTGTGTCAAATTGACCTAAAACTAGCCAGCACAATTCATTCCTAGTAATACCAAAGAAGAAAGACTTTTTACGTAGGGGTTAGTGTGTGGCCCAGTGGTTAAGATTATATGCTTAGTATGCATAAAACCAAGCAGCAGAAGAGAAAAGCAGGGGGTGAGCAGGCTGCCAAGGAATGTAGCTTTGGAGTAAAGAAAATGTAGTTAGTTTGCATTTATGAGACCCTGGGTTCATATTGGAGGGGCCCATGCAATAACAGCTGTTTGAGAACATCCTGATTTGCTGTCCCTCTATGAGGTGACTGTTGTGTAGGATCTGTTTTCTGTGCAGACTGCTCATGAGGATTCTAGCACAGACTATTTAGCCTAGCATAGTGATCCAGACTTAAAATCATGGCATTCAGGAAACAGAGACAGGAGGATCACAACTTTGAGACTAACCTGAGCTACATAACATGTCAGGGCCACTCTTTAATATGCGGCAAGACTGTGACTCAAAAAACAACAAAATAGGGGGCTGGAGATTTGGCTTAGTGGTTAAGAGCACGTGTTGCTCCTACAGAGGACCTGGGTTTGATTCCCAGCACCCAGATGACAACAGCTCACAACCATCTGTAACTCCAGTCCCCAGAGATGTGATGCCTTCTTCTGACATACATACATACACAGATAAAACACTTGTACATATAAAATAATTAAAAACAATAACAACAAAACCAAAACAGGTAAGGTTGGGGGATGAAAAGGAAGGTGGTACTATCCAGAAGCTCAGTCCTAATGTGTGTGACCGTGAAGCATTAGTTTTTGAGAAGGATTTGCCAACTTAGGCATTTCCTGCTGTAGCCCAGTATCTTTCTCCTCTGCCCCTTTGCAGTGGGATGCGTTCAGTATGCCTGAGCTGCACAATTTCCTACGTATCCTGCAGCGGGAAGAAGAGGAACACCTTCGACAGATCCTGCAAAAGTATTCTCGTTGCCGCCAGAAGATCCAGGAAGCCTTGCATGCTTGCCCTTTGGGGTGACCTTTCGTTTCCCTGGGTGGCAGGAGGAAAATAGGCAGTGCGAAGATCGTGCCGTGTGAGTGTGACAGGGCCCGTGGGGCCTGCGGAATGAGTGTGCGTGGAAGCCCTCCTCTGCTACAGGGAGTGAGCCCAGAGAACAGTGACGGAGCCCCCCTCTACCAGTGGAGACAGCGGGGCGTAGCTTGCAGCCCTCTGCCCATTATATACTGGGTCCTACTCTGGGTAGCTGCTCCAGTCTTTGATCAGGGTCTCAGCCGTGAGAATCTTAGAGACTCTACAAACAGAACGAGGTTATATTTGCAGGGGTGGGGGCCCGAGTCTATGGAGAAAGATTATTTGGGTTGTGAATAAGTCTCAGGATAGCCTAGTCAGAGCCAAGGGTAACTGCTCAGAATAATACATTCAGATGGAGTCTGTGTTTCCCTCTTCCAGTGCCTTATGACTTAGACGCATAACCCTGAGGTCAGGGAGGGCTGGCAAGTATAGCTCCTATGCCTCAGTGCATCCTCTAAGGACGATGCTGCTGGACCAGACCCACTTCTTGTTTGCCAAAGCCAGAGTCTCCCTCAGATACTTTTGATGGAAGTGTATGAATGTATGTAATGCTTTGTGGCCTCAACTGAATGCCTCCTGTGGGGAAAGGGATGGGGGTGTGACAGTCATCATCAGGGCCTGATGCCTGAGAGAATTGGCTGAATAAAGATTCAAGAATTTTTCTGGTTTTGGACTCTATGGATGTGGGCCCCCAGTCAGGAAGCACCTAATGAGAATGACTGCCAACAGTGATTGGCACATAGAGTGCATCTTTCCAAGGTCGCAGTGAGACCACTATGTTGAGGAGATGTAAGTCTCTGGATTCGGGTGTCTTTCAACACTCTGAGGCCTAGGTCACAGTGGAGACAAGAATAAGCTACAATTAGAGCACAGGGAAACCATTTTCTCACACACCACCTCAGAGAGCAATAACCCCTTCATCAAATAACTACTTGTGGGTATCGACACATTTCACAGGGTACAGTTGGGAACAATTCTTGGTTTCCTGTTATCTAGTGAATTTACGCTTAATTTAACCTCAAATATAGCCATAAGAAATTGGTTCACGCTGGGCTGTGGTGGAGCACGCCTTTAATCCCAGCACTTGGGAGGCAGAGACAGGCAGATGTCTTGAGTTCGAGGCCAGCCTGGTCTACAAGAGCTAGTTAGTTCCAGGACAGGCTCCAAAGCTACAGAGAAACCCAGTTTCGAAAAACCAAAAAAAAAAGAAATTTGTTCACAAAGTTTTTGAAGATATTTGGCCCCCCTGCATAATTGCTCCCTCCTTTAATCCCAGCCTTTAGGCAGAAGCAGGTGGACATGAAGCGAGCCAGCTGAGGCTACATAGTGAGACACTGTCTCAATAAAAGAAAATGAAAGACATTTAGCAAGTTCCTTAATTTCTTTACGTGCAAAAGTGACTACTGAAAAAAATTGTGAAAATAAGCTAAATATCCTAGCCTGAGGCAGGCCTAAGGTCTCTTCGGGGGTTGAAGAAGTGACCTAATTTGAGTATTGCCACTGGGCTCCAGTGTTGGGCGTCAGGGACTTTGGAACAGTCATACCCAACCCGACCTCAAAGTCCATAACAACACATTACCTCCGCTTTTGGGAGGGAGATGACCCTAGGGACCCATTGCCTTCTGGGACCTGGAAGGCAGCGCATCCTGGGTTGTTCGGTCTCCGAGGGTGGTCATTGGTTCTTCTTTACAGACTGACAAGATCTTGAGCCACTCAGGGGAGGCAGCGTGCGGGGCGTGCGGAAGCGGAAGTGAGGTTTCCGTGGAGACAGCAGAGCCTGCGGAAGGCGGCAGCGGCGGCACCTGCGAGTGGAGGCTGGGGCAGGGCATGGTCGCGCTCGCCGTACTGTGAGAGCGGAGCGGCCGCCTGGGTCCGCCATGCGCCGGTGGCGCTGACATGGGCGCCAGCGGCTCCAAAGCCCGGGGCCTCTGGCCCTTTGCCTCCGCTACGGGGGGCGGCGGTCCTGAGGCGGCAGGCGCTGAGCAATCTTTGGTGCGGTCTCGAGCCCGAGCGGTGCCCCCCTTCGTATTCACGCGCCGCGGGTAAGGGCATGGGTGTCTGCCTTGGGGAGGAAATCCGGGAACTAGGAACGCCCCCCCCCCCCACGTTTGAATCAGGAGGACAGTCATGTTTTGGATCCCCATCAGAGCAAGGGGTGGGGAAAACCAAGTGGCATTCAGCTCCTGTCTGCTCAGAAGGATTTTTTTTAAATATTTATTCATTATGTATACACTATTCTGTCTGTGTGTATGCCTGCACAGACCCCATTACAGATGACTGTGAGCCACCATGTGGTTGCTGGGAATTGAACTCAGGACCTTTGGAAGAGCAGGCAATGCTCTTAACCTCTGAGCCATCTCTCCAGCCCCCTCAGAAGGATTTTTTTAGAGAAGAGTTGGCTGAGTCTTGTCCCTTGGGTAAAAGCTCCCCCATAATCCCGCAAAGACGGTATCTAAGAGTCTTAAGATCTTCCTTTCATCCAATTCAACCTGCAAATTAAAGGCATTTATGTACCTCCTATTCTTCTAAAGCCTTAGAAGAATCTAACGGAAAGTGATCTTCTGTTTAGGTGTCTTACCCTCCCAACCGTGAAGGTGGACCTCTGAGAGTAATGTCTCTAAATTGGCAAGGCCTCAGTGCTGAAGGTGAGGCCACCCAAAAAGAGGCCTTCTCCCAGTTGGGTTCTCAAGACCTGGAGCATTAACCATCTTTTCCCCCAGGGACTCACACAAAATGGTCTGGACCTCGAGAGCTCCTAGGGACTGACACTCCCTGGAATGGGAATTTGCCCGTAAACACCAGAAAGACCCAACCAGCAGTGTTGATTAGGCTGTGCCAACCACTTGGGAATGAGTGGGAGCACAGCCTTCCTGGCTCAGACATCTACGATCTTGTTCTTTGTCCTGAACTAGCAGTGTCTTTAGAAGTGAGATTAGTGTGCCCAGGCCAGTTCCCACCCACTTTATAAGCTCTAGGTGAAGGGTCTGCCGCTGGCTAGTTTACCCTTGTGGATCAGACCGCTGATGAAACAGTGTGCTCTGCTGTGACCTCTTGTTGGTGTGACAGTATCAGTGGCATTGATGCACTTTCTGCGTCCCTCTAATGACTCCAAGCACCCAAGCAAAGAGTTCTTCAGGCCTACTATTCTTCCACCATGGTTAAGATTGTGTCTCTTCATCTGGGGTCCAGCACACTTCCCTGTGGTCTGGGGCATTTGCCATGATCAGGTGTGCAGCTCCAACCCAGCCTCTTCCCTTCTCTACACAGCTCCATGTTCTATGATGAAGACGGGGATCTGGCTCACGAGTTCTATGAGGAGACAATCGTCACCAAGAATGGGCAGAAACGAGCCAAGCTGAGGCGGGTACATAAGAATCTGATTCCTCAGGTGAGGGGCTGGGCGGTGGTTGTAACCTACATTGGTATGTCAACATAGATACAGATGGAACTGGGGGAGGAGCTGGGGATATCAGGAAGGCTCCTAGCATAGAGGCTCTGAGCTGATCTTCACTAGCCTCTGTTTCCACGGCAGGGCATCGTGAAGCTGGATCCCCCCCGAATCCACGTGGATTTCCCTGTGATCCTCTATGAAGTGTGAGCCTGTGGCATGGCAGACACAAGCACCCACTGCCCCAGCAAGAAACTCCCAGGCTCAAGGTGTAGCTTCCATTCAGGAGTCCAGGCTGGTGCCACAACCCTGAATAAACTAAACTCCATTGGCCCAGAACCTTCAGTTGTGAAAGGGGCAGTCCCTCAGTGTTAACTGGTATTGGTTTATGTCTGAACAATAAGTGGTTGGTGGCTGGTGAGGGCTAATGGCAGAATTGCCAGCCCGTCTCTCCCAGCTGCTTCTTCAAGAAGCATGGCAGGACACATGCTGGTCAGGAATGCCTGGTTCCTAGTTCCTTGCCTGACCTGCTTTCTTCCAAGCTTGCCTAGGGCCCAGCACTTTACAAGCAGAGTCTGCCTTCTCCCGGCCCCTGGGCTGTAGGGGCTGGCCCCACATGGGAGCATCCTTCCCCCACTTCCCTTCCCCCTAGTCAGAGCATTCAGCCGTTTGCTACCTCGATTCCTCCTGTGTTGGACAGAGACTGGGGATAGTGCTAGCCTCGTTCTTCCTGCCTCCCTGTCACTCGTCCCCGCTCTAAGATGGACAGTTAGCTGGCCGTTAAGTAAGAATGGGGACTAGTGTGGGAGGCTCCTTTCACCCAGGGCTGCACTGATCTCTCTTGATTTCTCCCAGGTGCCCTCCCCCAAGTTGAGAGGGTGCAGGCCGGGGTCAGGACAGGCTAAGGATGCCTGTGCCTATGGGGACTTGTCCCAGACCACATATTCTGTCTAATCTCCCTTGTCTTTGCGCCAGCAGTCCCACCCATCCCCAACTGTCGGGGAGGGGCTGTTCACCACCCAGTGGTAAGAAGCAGCAGGCCGGGGCTGGTACCAGTAGCTGTGAGGAGCCCATCACCCCTTCTCCTATAGTATCTTCACTTCTTCAGGGTCAGTTAAGGGAAAATACTGGAGCTCCTTGGCAAGGATCAAAAGAAGGGAAAAACGCATAAAAGGAGTAATTCAAATGTGAAGGTTTGTAAATAGACTGTGATGATGTTGGGGCAGAGTTTGATTTCTACATAGAGATGGCTTTTAAAAAAAAAAAATCATTGTTTGTAGAAGCTCTGGGCGTCTAGAGTGTGGGAAATGGCTTGGGGAGGGTGGTCCCCAGCATAGGAAGACTGTTGTGTCATTTGTTCAATTTCAATAAAATTATTTGTAGACCCTGCACATGAGCGTGGCTTCCAGTGAGGCTTTAAGACCCCATTTCTAGACTACCACTTGAGCTGATCAGGTAGGCCTCTGGCCCTGGACTCTGCCAGGATGGCAAGCCCCCTCTAAGAGCTAGTAAGTCTGAACATTGCCTGTAGCAATACCAGCCATGGCCAACAGGTGGCTGTGTTCACACACCATCTCCAGCCCTGGGAGGTGCTCACCTGCCTCACCTTGTTGGGGTGGGGGTGGGGGATTGGTCTTGAAACCCTTTGGAGATTTGCCTAGCTGCCTTGCCTGAGGGGTGAGTGTGATCATACATAGTTGTGGGATAGTTCTGGTCCCAGCAGTAACATATTATATCAAGTGAGGTTACAGCTTAAGCCCCATGACTGTCAAAGTACCCGCTATTCTTGAATGGCAGCCAGGTATTCCCACCATGCCCTTGGCCTCCTACCAGGCTCTGGAGTCCACACACACCTGACTCTTGGCAGGTAACAGTTGGAGGGATGAGCTCTTAGGCTCTATCCCTAGTACGTCCTCAGCTCTCTGCTGCCAGGGGACATTCTGCTTACATTTCTCAGGGTATGCTATGAGTAGCCTCTCTGCTAGGCCTAGCCTTTGGCCATTAAGCTCAAGAACTTTAGGAAGGAGGAATTCATCAACCCAGGGTCAGGGCAGTTGGTCTTCGAGTTGCTCAGGGGCTGGAACTTGTCCAGTCTTGAGTAGGATCACCTGTGCAGCCTAGACTTCCAGTTCTGTAGAATGACTTCCATCCCCCTGTGCAGGGCCTCCTGTTCAGAGGCCAAGGCTCCCCATATCAGGCAGTATCCTATCTCCCATTGCCACCATCCTGCCTGGGGGAACTCCCTGTTCTGGACCTGTCTCGCTGACCCCAAAGCCATAAACAATAGACACATCAGGGCAGTGTTTCCCCACTCCATCCGGCTGGGCTGTGCTCACTTCCTTCCTGCTGGCTGCCTAAGGAAGTGTCCCTGCCCTGGACAGTCTGGCCTGGCCTTTGTTTTCCCAGGAGTCCCACCCTTGGGGCTTCCTAGAAGCTTTGGTCCCTTGTGAAACCAACACAGGGGTTCAGGGATGCTCCATTGATGTGTAGGACCACAGCCTAGGCTGGATACTCAGCCCCCATACAACTTTTTATTAGCACAGGGACTCCCTAGCGTCGGGGAGGTGAGCCACTTAGGTTCTGAGGGGTGGCTGGTTCAGGGTGATTTGAGAGCAGGCAAATTTGCCTGCACCTCCAGAGAGGTCAGAAGGGACCCTGCTAGTCTTCAGGGGTCCTCTTGTGAACTCTCTCTCCCACAGGGACACACATCTTCACACCTTCATGTGTGAGAAGCCCCATGCTCTGCACACCCTCCTAGCCCCTGCCCACCCCCCACTCCCATATCACACAGACACAGGCATTAACACATTGTCACATTGTCTCCTTTGTCATACTTCAGATACTTCCGCTGTCAGTGGAAAAAGAATTGACTCAGCTACTGGAAGCCCCCACCCCACCCCACCCAAGTTTCCCCCTCACACGAGATAGTTTCCTTCTTTGGAACCTGCTCTAGGGGGCCATTAGATAAACAATCAAGCAAAATAGTGTGACTCCCCTGAATACCGTCATTTGCCTCCCCCCACTACTAGATTTGATTTGAGGATGATTGAAACCTCAAGGAGATGAGTGCCTGACCCTAGGCCTATATCCTTCCTGTCACTTGGCACAACTCCTGGGCCCAAATCCTACTCAGAGGAAGGGTGCCAAGGGCAGCCAGCCAGCAAGGGAAGCAGGGTCAGGGGGCTCTCCTCCCAGCCCCTGTTCCTGTCCCTTTCCGCCCAGAGGGGCAGCAGGAAGTGAGGAGAAAGGGTAGGGGTGGGAGGCGGGAGTGGGTGGGAGGGAATGGGGTTTATCAAATCCCCAGCAGGCTGCCCACAGGGCAGCAGCTGGTGCAAGTAGCCTGGCTGGAGAAGTTCACCTCAGGAAGAAGGGAGGCCGCCGACCTACTGGGCGGACGGACTCCCGCACAGGTGAGCCCAGAGAAGACCTTTAAGCTGATCGGCGCTGCCTTTGATTCGCTAGCCGCTACGGTGCTCCTTAGCTTTCAGGCATGCGGGCGGGAAAGGGGCTGGCGGCTTTCGGGAAGTTGAGTCGTGCTGTGGAGAGCAGATCTAAGAGGCGAGGGAACAGCTCTAAACCTACTCCCTACCAGAAGGGGATTGCAAGGCAGAAGGGTTCAAAATATGGACTAGAGGCACTGGGGAGCCACTGCAGCCTACTTTCCATAATTCCGACCCGAAACTTCTGCGACTTGCACTTTATTCGTGGTTGACTGGGAGTCCCCATCCCACCTCCACCACGTCACAGAGACTGGACCGGAGAAAATCCAGTGGATTGGCCTGCCCTGGTGTGGATCCGGAGAAAGCGGGTAGACCACTTTTCCTTTTGGGCCAGGCTGAACTTCAGCCCCTCTAGCGACGCGACGACCAACCCCCTGGTTACCACGACAACCGCTGCGTCGACTTTGCCAGAGGAGGGCTCAGAGGCAGTCCTAGGCCCCCTCCTCTAGACAGGCAAGGGGCGGGGCTTCCCTCTGACCGCAAGCTAGTGTAGGGAATCTGGGATCCGAGAAGGCGGGTCGTTAATGTCCCTGGCGGCTCCGGATTCACTCGGGTCAAAATCTCTTATACTACACAAAGG
Source organism: Myodes glareolus (assembly GCF_982192425.1). NCBI lineage: Eukaryota > Metazoa > Chordata > Mammalia > Rodentia > Cricetidae > Myodes > Myodes glareolus. The sequence continues at coordinate 16,087,489 of NC_142029.1, read as the reverse complement.
GCCCGCACTGCTAGAGTCCAAAGTCAGGCTTGCGGGACTGAACCCGCAGCTACCCCCAGTCAAGGCCTCGGCCGTAACCCTTTATTCCACATACCACCACCTCCGCGCGCGCCAGCCCGCCCCATCTAGTATTCTACTCCTTTAAGAGGACGGCTGCAAAGAGTGGACTGTTCCACTGGCGACATACTGTGGGGGTACTATCTCAGGCTGGATGGCTCTCGCGGCTGAGACTCTAGCGGGAATTCTGATTCCAAGAAGTATTAGATCTCAGATAGATGACTATGTTCCTCTACAGAAGGTCTGGGGGTCCTCGAACTCGAAACGCAGCACTGGAAGAAAGGAAGGCGAACAAACCCTCCCCGCGAGGCCGCCATGGGTCCACCTCCGAGGCTCGATTCTTAAAGGGCCCGCTGGTCGCCGCTGGCCTCGGGGCGGAGCCAGCAGAGGCTCGAGCTGGGGCAGTGCTTGGGAGAAGGGCCGGAGCGGGCTTGGCTGGTACCAGGATGGCGGCGGCCCTGGCGTGGGTCCTGGCGGCGCCTGGTGCGAGGTGAGGGCGGGCGTTGCAAGCCTGGTGATTCTCTTCCTGTGAGCTGGGCTCTGAGTCTCTAGAGGAGCCTTCATAAATGACCCAGGGACCCCACCCCCACCCGGGTGAACTCTGGCCCCACGTGCGGGGCGGGGGCGGGGTCCCGCACAAAGACCGGGAGGAATACCCTCCACTCGGGACCCCTTGTGCTGGGAGGTGAGGGTGTAGGCCGGCCGCGAGGACTCGCACAGATTTTCGGTGGCTGTGGTGGGAAGGGCAGGTCGGCGAGCACCGCGGTGCGAACTCCGCTGCCCCTTTGTCCCCGGACGCATCCTCCAAGCCAAAGACAGTGTCGGTACCCGGGACTAAATCCTGACAGCCTCACTCTTCTGCTTTGGAGCATGTTGTATAGATACCAGTTCCTCTGCTGTGTTCATAACAGCTTCTGTATGCATTGTGTCCAAATGCTATCCCTTCTCTAAATCAAGAGTTCTTAGCGGGGGGTTGGGGGACCTCTAGGGTGGAGCTTGTGTTCAGGGTGTTCTAAAACCGTGTACTGTATGGTATATAGGCATGTAAGTGACTCAGGCCGTGAGTCTGGAGCCTAATTCGTCCCGTTTTCAGAAGGGACACAGACCTAAAGGAGATTCTTGCCCAGCCACAGGCAGCTCCAGAAAATTCTGTGATTTGGTCGAGTCCCTAGGTCTCTTGCCTACCCTTCAGTATCCATCTCTCAAACTTCTTATGGCCTTGGCAGACACGGTGGGCAGCACAGTGTGGGTTTGGGAGTGTAGACGGGATTGAGGTGCATGCCTCTGGAACTGTCTAGACTGATTTGTTCTCTTCCCACACTTCCTTCAGTTCCTGAGCTGCTACCAGGCAGGTGACACTTCCTGTAGCCCCCAGCATGCGGGCAGGACTGGGTCCCATCATCACACTGGCCCTGGTGCTGGAGGTAGCATGGGCCGTGGAACTTAAGCCCACAGTGCCACCCATCTTCACTGGCCGACCCTTTGTGGTCGCATGGAATGTGCCCACACAAGAATGTGCCCCGCGCCACAAAGTGCCCCTGGACCTTAGGGCCTTCGATGTGGAGGCCTCACCTAATGAGGGGTTTGTCAACCAGAACATCACCACCTTCTACTACGACCGTCTAGGCCTGTATCCACATTTCGATGCAGCTGGGATGTCTGTGCATGGTGGTGTGCCTCAGAACGGTAGCCTCTGCGCACACCTGCCCATGCTGAAGGAATCTGTGGAGCGCTACATTCACACCCAGGAGCCTGGGGGGCTGGCGGTCATTGACTGGGAGGAATGGAGGCCTGTATGGGTGCGAAACTGGCAGGAGAAGGATGTGTACCGGCAGTCTTCACGCCAGCTGGTGACCAGTCGACACCCTGACTGGCCGCCAGACCGAATAGTAAAGCAGGCACAGTATGAGTTTGAGTTTGCTGCTCGGCAGTTCATGTTGAATACACTACGCTATGTCAAGGCAGTCAGACCTCAGCACCTCTGGGGCTTCTACCTCTTTCCTGACTGCTATAATCATGATTATGTCCAGAACTGGGAGAGCTACACAGGCCGCTGTCCTGATGTGGAAGTGGCACGCAACGACCAGCTGGCCTGGCTCTGGGCTGAGAGCACCGCTCTCTTTCCCTCTGTGTACCTGGATGAGACACTGGCTTCCTCCACACACAGCCGCAACTTTGTGAGTTTCCGTGTTCAGGAGGCCCTTCGTGTGGCTCACACCCACCACGCAAACCATGCCCTCCCAGTGTACGTCTTCACACGCCCCACATACACCCGAGGACTCACAGGACTGAGTCAGGTATGTGTTCCAGGGCCTTGCCTTCTTCCTCCAGGAACCACTGCATGCTTGGGTTTATCACGGACCAAAAGTACTAGAGTTAACTGCAGAGTCCACGTTTCTTTTAGTATTGTGGAAGGCCGACGTCTTCCTCATTCTGCAAATAAGATTGAGGCCCAGAGCTGAGAATTAGCCTAGAGCCTCTAGGAAGTCCATGAAAAGTGCACAGAATTAAAGCCAGTCATCCTGATTTAGGAGCCAGAATGTGTGCCCTTGGCTTTGGAGACGAAGGTCCCAAGTGGGCATGGAAATGGAATTAAACCCAGAAAGCAGAGCGGCCCCGCCTGGAGGCATACGGGGAGGTATGGTCAGCAGGTTAGAACAGGTGTGTCCCTCCTCTCCTGTCTGGTAGTAATCATCCGTTCCCACACAGATGGACCTCATCTCTACCATCGGTGAGAGTGCAGCCCTGGGCTCAGCTGGTGTCATTTTCTGGGGCGACTCAGTGTATGCTTCAAGTATGGTAAGAGACCTCCCCAGCCAGCCAAACCTGGTGGGAAACTTATACTTTGGCTTCCACCCTCACCTGGGTATATGAACTGAGTCTAGCTTGGCTGCCTCCTAAGCATGGAGGCTTTGTCCCTGAACCCAACAGAGAAGAAGGGCACCCCCACCCTGTTCCCAGGAAGAGGAAATGCTGTCCTGAACAGCTGGAGTTCCACCCTTCCTCATCTACACAGCTGGGTTCCAGTCTGTCTCCACCCCACTTCTCACTAGGGACAGGACCGTAAAGGCTCGGGAACTGATATGTACATATGTACACAAGTAAGTGTGCCCCGGATGATGTTCAGAGAACACTTGCCTGGGCTAGGAGTCCAACTCCACTGCTGCCAAAAGAAAGAGGTGTAGACAGTTTCCATCAGGGCTTTAGGCAGAGGCAGCTACCATTGGGTGCTCACCTGCTAACCTTGGCCTCTTCCTCCAGGAGACCTGCCAGTACCTCAAGAATTACCTAACACAGTGGCTGGTTCCCTACGTAGTCAATGTGTCCTGGGCCACCCAGTACTGCAGTTGGACCCAGTGCCATGGCCATGGACGCTGTGTGCGCCGCAATCCCAGCGCCAATACCTTCCTGCACCTCAGTGCCAGCAGCTTCCGGCTAGTGCCTGGCCGTACACCTAATGAACCCCAGCTTCGACCCGAGGGGAAGCTCAGCGATGCCGACCTCAACTACCTGCAGACACACTTTCGCTGCCAGTGCTACTTAGGCTGGGGTGGCGAGCAATGCCAAAGAGACCATAAGCGGGAAGCTGGAAGTGCCAGGAGAGCTTGGGCTGGGCCCCACCTCATCAGTCTGCTGACTTTGGTAGCCATGGCCCTTACCTGAACCTTATAAAGGAGTCTCCCACCAGGATATCACTCCAGCTGGCCTCTGGCACAAGGATCTGGGCATGAGGAGCCTGTTGGGGGTAGACAAATGAATTTGGCGTGGGCAGAGCCCCCGGGATGCCTAACAGGCATCCATAGCAGCTGTCATCCCCCTGTTCTAAGGGGGAGAGAAAAATCCCCCGAGAAGCCCCTCATCTTGCCAGTGAAGAAGGAGGCTACAGCTAAGCCAGGGAAGGCCTGACTCTACTTCCTTGCTCCTGGATAGTTTATAGTTCTGGGGTCTCTTTTGTAAATTAAATATAAAACAACTCTGCCTGGTTTTCCTGTTTCTGGGCTAGTATGTGCAGGAGAGCTCAGGGTTGTTGAGGTTAAGCTGTGCTCTTTGAATCCCTCAGCTGTGTGGTCACTGGGGCCTAGGGCGATGCCTACTCAGCAGTGTGGGGGGGCAGGACCCACTAGAGGAGGGTTCCTGCTCTACCCTAACGTCACTTCCACTTTACCTTGACTGGAATGAATTGTGCCCACCATTGTGTGACTGACAGAGCTAGCTATGTATCTGCCACCTGTCCCAGTAGTCCAAGCTTTCTTCCCTCAGCCACCTATGGAGAAAGGGGAAGTGGTGCCTGATCATTCCGATGTTCCTACAGACAAGGGCATTTCTGCTCCCTGATCCCGAGGGCATGGGACTCCTGTCACATGCCCTTCTGGCCATCTGGAGATGTCAATCTGTCACTGTGTGGATACCTGATGGAACTACCCTGATCTGCAGTCTGCAGAGCAGGGTCATCCCCAAAGGTCAGCTTTGGAGCCAGGACATTATATATATATATATATATATATATGGTCAGTGATAGAGACTCGCCTAGATGTGTGAAGGTCCTGGGATTGATCACCAGCACTGTGTGTGTGTGTGTGTGTGTGTGTGTGTGTGTGTGTGTGTGTGTGTGTGTTATAAATACACAAAAAACCTCTCCCAGGGCTGGAGAGATGGCTCAGTGGTTAAGAGCACTGCCTGCTCTTCCCAAGGTCCTGAGTTCAATTCCCAGCAACCACATGGTGGCTCACAACCATCTGTAATGAGGTCTGGCGCCCTCTTCTGGCCTGCAGACATACACATAGAATATTGTACACATAATAAATATTTTTTTAAAAAAAAAGACACAAAAAAAAAATCTCTCCCGCCCATGGGACAAACTAATAGGAGTTTCAGAGGAGAGAAGCAGCAGCTGGGGTAACTGGGACAACTCTGACCGGTGTTACCTCCATTGTCCTTCCCTCAGACCCACTAGAGTGTCAGTGATGCCCTCAAGAAACGTAGTGGCCCTACAAGTGCTCCCACGGTTAGCTTGTACCAAATCTCAAGTTCGCTCACCAGAACCAGAAAGTGAGTAAGGACAGCCAACAACCATGTTGAGATTTGAAAGGGATGTGGAGGAACCAGGTGATGGTGCATGCCTATTGTAATCCCTGTAACTTGGGAGATAGAGGCAGGACGATCGGAAGTTCAAGCCCAGTCCTGGCTTGGAGGCCAGCCTGAGCTCTATGGGTATAGCTCACATATGAGAATATGGCTCATATAGGTCAGTTAGTTATATGTCTTCAAACAAAAGAGGAGCCTGCTGGTGGTGGTGCACACCTTTAATCCCAGCACTTGGGAGGCAGAGACAGGTGAATCTCTGTGAGCTCCAGGCTAGCCTGGACTACAGAGAGAGTTTCAGGACGGCCAGGGCTACACAGAGAAGCCCTGCCTTGGGGAAAATAAATAAATGAACAAATAAATAAATCAAAAATAGGGCTCTGGGTAAAAGGTACCTGCCATCAAGCCTGATGACCTGAGTATAAAACTGACCAGCTCCCTAGAATTGTCCTCTGACCTCTGTATGCACCTGTGGCACACATACAAATACATAAATAAATAAACGTAACTTAAAAAAATTGTGAGACAAGAGTCTCACTATGCAGCCCTGGTTAGCTTAGCACTCACTATGTAGATGAGGCTGGTCTTGAACTCACAGAAATCTGTTTCTGCCCCCCATGCACTGGGATTACAGGCACATGCCACCACACTAGACTTAATTTTAAAATCTGGGGGAAAAAAGACTAAAAATAATGGAGTTAACAAAGGAGGACAAAGACTAGGGAAACTGTTGTGTCTCCTCTAAACCTGTGATTTCCAACAACACAGGGATGAGTACTGAGAACTGAATATATACATACACACATATATATATATGTATGTATATATTTATATATAAAAGCTACAAGGTTCATGAATCCCCTTTTCCAAAACTAAAAAGCAGTAAATAGTTGCTAGAGAGAGGAGCTACCTACAAGTTGGCAAGCTGTTCCAAGGAAAACAGCTTTTGCGTATTGTTCCCATGCTAGGGTGGGCCTTTTGGTGATACAGCTGCCTTTGAGTCATGCGGCTTCTATAAGTAGCCCCTCGTGTTCTTCCTGTAATGTAACAAAAAACAAAAACAAAAAAAAACCAACTCTTTGATTCGCCAGTTAGACTTGGACAGAATTGTTTGTCTATTTGGTCTGTCATCAGTACTTTATCTGAGATGAATAGAAGTTGTTTACACTTGCTTAAGGAAAAAGTCCTGCCACACCAAAGATAACCAGAACCGCCCTAAGGGGTAGAGGGTGGGTCAGAGTAGGTAGCAAGATGGGGCTGCTCAAAGACCCTAGGCATGCACAGGCAGTGAGACCAAGCCCATATGGTAGCCCTACTGTGAGCACCAATGTTCAGTGGCCACCAAGTACGAGCTTCAGTGGTTCAGGAACACAACTGCAGGCCCAGACAACATTCCACCTGGGCAGGGCCATGTCCTCTCCTTTCTTACTTTCCCAACCCTTGCAGGCAAGCCTGGGCCTGAGCACCTAGCAGATCTCAGTAACCAGCCCATGATTCACGGAGCTAGTAAAACAACAAATGCATGAACACACAGCTCATGCGTGCGCTCACCAACAGAACCCTGCTCATTTCCATGGTCATGTGAAAACAGGGTCTCCTTGCTAGCACATGGTCCCAGGCACTGAGTCCCACACTTGAATGTATAAACCCCTGGGGATTTGGGCAGTGCCCCAGTTAGCACTAGAGCTTCACAAAGACAGTCACTGACCAGAATATACAAAGGGTGATGACACACCTCCACTTAACAAACACAGAACCTCCCAGAGCCAGGGACAGGTTACCTATTAGGCACAACAGCAGGCAGGCAAGGCTTAGAGCCACCATACTTCTAGGAACCCACAAAAAAATTTTGTTTGACTTGTGTACATGCGTGTGTGTGTTATAAGTATGCATATGTGTGTGGTGTAAAGGCCAAAAGTCAATTTGGAGTGTATTTCTCTATTGCTCTCCATTGATTTTTTTTAATTAGCATTTTACATTTCCTTGTACTTACATGTGGGTATGTACATGCCATGATGCTTTGGTGGCAGTCAGAAAACACCGCTTGTCACAGTGGTGGAGAGAAAGTACTTTATAAGCATATAGTCCTCGGGGACCACACACTTAAAAACAGTTATGCCTGGACACACTAGTTCTACCAAGTGTGTCCCAGGTATTAAACTCAGGTCATCAAGTTTGGCGCAGGTGCTTTTACTGGCTGAGCTATCTCACCAGGCCTTCTTATGTTTTAAAAATGTCTTTTTGAAGGGCTAGGGATTGTAGCTTAGTGATGGAGCATTTGGCTAGCAAGCATGAAGCCCTGGGTCCTATTCCCAGCACTGCAGAGAGAGAAACAGAGACAGGCAGGCAGACAGACAGAGACAAAGAGAGAGAGAAGCTTGTTTTAATGAGGAAGGGACCCACAAAGGCAAAAGTGCCCAGAGGCTGAAATGTCACGGTGCTTTGGAGAAAGGACTCCCTCTATAAACATACAGTCCTCAGGGACCACACTGCAGGACCACACATTGCTTGACCTGGTTGGCTACTCTGCCTCCAGCCCCAGTAAAGACACAGCCTCCCCAAGTGCTGTCTGAGTGGGAGGGGCTGTTGCTAGACCAGCCCCAGTCCCACCCCGTGCCAGCACCAGCCCATAAACTGGGTGGTGTGACTGTCTACAAAAGCTCAGAATTTCCCCGAAGCTGCAGCTGCAGCAGCCACAAGCAGCAGCTTCTCGAAGTTGCTGCAACTAAGGCCAGAACTGATCCAAGCCATGCTTGTGCTTACACAGCATGGGCAGGAAGTTTGGAGAAAGAAACCCTTCAGTCCTGAGGTCAGCAGGGACAAGTGGGCAGCTGGCGGGTTTCCAGGGCTGGGTTCTTCTTGGTCACTTGAGCATCCCTTTTCCCAACGGTTGCCAGGATTTCTGGTGGGAGAAACGGAATGGCCTCCCTTATTCATCAGGTCGGCCTGGAACTGAGGGCTCAGCTCTCAGCTCCTCTTTCAGAATAGATGTGACGCTTCCTCTGGCCCTTGGGGGAAAGGGTGGGTAAGATGAGGCCAAGGTAAAGCCTGGGGGAAGCAGATGGCAGAGTCCTGGCCACAGAGGGGACTCACTTGTACCTTTCATGGCAATGCTCCTCTCCAGGCCTCTACTCAGCTCTCTGACCTTGCTGAGCCCTGTAGATTAATGGTCAACTAAAATCACAGCAGGGACAACCGTCTGAGGAAGGGGCTGGGTTACTTCAAGCAGGGTTCAGAAAGTTTGACATATGCTTTGAACTCTGCCTCCCTTGGTCAGGTCTCTCCAGACCCACCCCATGTCACTGCAGCCCACCTGCTTTACGTCTGTACCCTCTTCCTGACCTTGCTCAACTTGGCCCAAGGCTCCAGAGGTTCCATGGTACCTGACAAGCCGTTCATCACTGTTTGGAATGCAGACACTTACTGGTGCCTGAAGAGTTATGGAGTGGATGTGGATGTCAGTGTGTTTGACGTGATTGCCAACAAGGAGCAGAGCTTTCAAGGCCTTAACATGACAATTTTCTACAACTGGCAGTTGGGCACCTACCCCCACTATACAGCCACCGGGGAAGCCGTATATGGTGGCCTGCCCCAGAATGCCAGCCTGGTTACCCACCTCGCTCACGCATTCCAGGACATCAAGGCTGTCATGCCTGAACCTGACTTCTCAGGACTGGCAGTCATTGACTGGGAGGCATGGCGCCCACGATGGGCCTTCAACTGGGACAGCAAGGACATTTATCGACAGCGCTCAATGGCACTTGTCCAGGCAGAACACCCTGACTGGCCAGAAACTTCAGTGGAGGCAGTAGCTCAGGACCAGTTCCAGGAAGCTGCACAGGCCTGGATGGCAGGCACCCTCCAGCTGGGGCAGGTACTGCGTCCTCGTGGCCTCTGGGGCTACTATGGCTTCCCTGACTGCTACAACTACGACTTCCTAAGTTCCAATTACACAGGCCAGTGCTCACTAAACATCCGTGATCAGAATGACCAGCTAGGGTGGTTATGGAACCAGAGCTATGCCCTCTATCCCAGTATCTACTTGCCTCCGGCACTGATGGGCACAGGGAAGGCACAGTTGTATGTTCGACACCGTGTACAAGAGGCATTCCGTGTAGCTAGCGCTTCCAGAGACCCCAGTGTGCCCATACTGCCCTACGTCCAGATCTTCTATGAAATGACAGGTCATCTCCTGTCCCTGGTGAGTCCTCTGTCACCTTGTCTTCACTGTCAGCCTTCCTTGGTAGATAATAAAGCAATAGGTCCAACAGCTGAGTCCACATAGCTTCAGGGTACTTCTATTTTGGGGGGGGAGGGGTCATGTAAATCAAACTCAAGGTCTTGTACAAATTCTTTCCCACTGACTTATACCCCAGTACTCTGTCCAATCATTCCCACATACATGGAACATCTACTTGGTACCAAGTTCTGTGTGGAGCATGGGTGATTCAGAATTTAATAGAAAAATTAGCTCCTGTCTATTTACAGGCTAGACAGAACAGGCTTGCCCCCGGCCCCCCGGCTATCAGCACTAAAGCAGCCTCAGGAGAAGGCTATATATTATTTGTTCCATCCAGTGATGTTGCAGCAGTTCCCACCGGAAGGACGGACGGTAAGTCCCACAGAACTATGCAATCTCCTTTCCAGGAGGAGCTGGAACAGAGCATTGGGGAGAGCGCAGCTCAGGGAGCAGCAGGTGTGGTGGTCTGGGTGAGCTCAAAAAATACATCTACCAAGGTAAGTCGAGGCCTGGGAGGAGGGGTAGGGATGAGGGGAGCCTGGGCCTACTCTTTGTACCCAGGAAGTCCTGGCTGAGTGAAGGTAAGCATCACTTACCTATAGGAGGTAAAGTCTAAGTGGGCCCAGACAGGCTGCGGTCACTTACACTCTGCTTCCCACTCAGGAATCATGCCAGGTCATTAAAGAGTATATGGATTCCACACTTGGCCCTTTCATCATGAACGTGACCAGTGCAGCTCTTCTCTGCAGTGAAGCTCTGTGTTCCGGCCACGGTCGCTGTGCCCGCCACCCCAGTTATCCTGAGGCTCTGCTCACCCTCAACCCGGCCAGTTTTTCCATTCAGCTAACACGTGATGGCAGGCCCCCAAGCCTCCATGGTGCCCTCACACTTAACGATCGGGCAAAGATGGCTATGAAATTCAAGTGTCGCTGCTACCGTGGATGGCATGGAAAGTGGTGTGAGAAGCAGGGTACGTAGTGATTAGCTGGACCAGCTTGCACACGCTGAACACCTAACATACCCTGGGCCTACCTATGACTTCCTCAAATACAGTCACATGCATACAGTCACATGCATACAGTCACAGTCAGGAGTACACTCAACCACTGTCCTAGTCTCATGCACACAGGCACACTCATGGGGGTAGTCACATAGTGACTCAGAATTAAGGGCAGGCACTATAAGGACCTACTTGGCAGAATCATAGGCAAGTCCTTCAGAGTCTATGAGTCAGCAGTCACAAAAGCTGACATTTGCCATATGTCTGCTCTGTGCCAAGACCTGTGCTAAGTAAGCACTAGAAGTCTTCACAATTCAAGACATGCAGGAAGGGTGAATACTTTTTACTTATTTTTTTGCTGTGCTGGAAATTGAACTTAGGACCTCACACATTTTAGTGTGTGCTCTACCACTAAGCTATATTCCTAGCCACTGAGGGGAGTACTTTTTATCCAGTGTTGCCCAGCAAGAAGAGACACGCAGGATGGTGCACACCTGTAACCCCAGCACTAGGGAGACAGAGGCAGGCAGATTTCTGTGAGTTTGAGGCCAGCCTGGTCTACAGAATGAGTTCCAGGGCAGTCTCCAAAGCTACTGAGAAACCCTGTCTCGAAAAACAAAACAAAACCAAGATGTATATTGAAATCTAGGTTACAGAACCTTGCACACCTACTGTGTGTTGGTGGTGCCCTAAATGAGCTGGGAAAATACAATAACACCACTCTACAGGATCCCTGTATCTCCAGAGAGATACTAGCACTGCTCAACCCAACCAACGAAGCTGTCATATTTTACTTAGCTGTTTTGTTAGCTCCTAAAATAGGCAGGTCTCAGAGCCCAGAAAGCACTGGGAAGGCTCGTTTCTTTCACCCAAGTGGGTTGTCTAAAGACAACTGCTTTCCATGATCAGCAGGAAGTCCTCTGATGCACTAGGGCTGCTAGACACTATCAAAGAGGAGACAAAACGAAACTCCATTACTACGAGCCCGGGGCGGAGCGGGGTGAGGTGCAGGCGGAGCCAAACACAAGCAAGCCGCCAGAAGTCAGAGGCAGGGCCTGCAGTGGCCGGGCCAAGAGGAGGCGGAGCCATCGGGAGGAAGTTTTAGGCCTGGCCACCGCCGGAAGGGAAGAAACCAGGGGACCGAATGGGCCTGCACTAGTTCTGTTGTGACGCTCAGAACCAGGGGCGGGGTGTCTAGGTGGTGACATTCCGGGCACGGAGGACTTAGGAGGAGGTACGCCGTCGCCGGGGAAGACTGCTGTGAGTCCTCCGTACGGCTGGGACCAGCGTAGGCAAACCGAGGAATCGGAGCCAGAGACCGCGAGATACCGAACCGTGCGCAGGCTGGACGCGGACCATCCCGGAACTCGGCTTTAACATGTCAGTATCACCCTCACATCTCACACGTTGCTCATCTATCCTCCCCGCGCCGGTGGTCCCCCAAGTGGCGGTGTCGCCCCTCAAGTCTTACCAGCGTTGGCCCTTCCCCCTCTAGAGCATGCTGAGCCACACCCACCCATAATCAAACTTTCAAAACCCCCACTCCCAAAAGATCCATGGCCAGTGTTCCACGAGGGGCAGGTGCATACCCTCTCTGAATACCGGGAGCTTTGCTCTATCTACAGTGGTGGGGCCCCGCAATGAAGGGGTTAAGCCGATCTGGGGAACCCTGTGGCTCTGGGTAGGGGCGGACCCTGAGGTTCCTCCTTCCAGTCCTTGCTTAGCAGCCTAGGAGCTGGGAGGGGACGCTGCTCCGACCGAGGCAGGTAAGGGGCTTAAAGCCCAGGGAATGGGATTTGTGTGAGGGGTGAGAACTGCCTGCCCTCAGGCTCAGGGAAAGTTGGGGAGTCAGCAGGCACTTTATGCGGGGGTCCAGATGAGTAGAGTGGGACTCAACTGTTCAAGCACTACAAAAAATCCCCCAACATAGCCCCTCCTTCCAGCAGAACCTAAAATAAGGTGAGCAAGCAATGAGGTTTAGACATGGGGTTTAGGCCTGGGTCCCCAGCCTGGTGGCCTGGGTCCCCAGTGTGGTGGCCGTTGGACACCTGTAGATTTAAGGAAGCCATGGTCCTTATCAGGGTAGCTATGAAACTCAGACCAGAGGCCAGCAAGCTTGCAAAAGCTACATTCTGTGCAATAGACCAATCTCCATGCTGATGCTGATAGGGCACCATATGTGGCAACAGTTGGGTCTATGCCCAAAGTGCCCTGAACTGGACAGAATCGGAGAGGGGGACCATCAGCTCTGCTCTCCAGGAAGGAAGGCAGGTGGTGGTGATGGGGGGCGGACTGGGCCTGTTTGGGTGGGTGCATGGGTCCCAGGATCCGCTTGATAGCAGGTATGGCTCAGACAGCTGCAAAAGCACAGAGCTAGAGGAGAGCCGACATGTAGGGAAAAGGAGGGACAGGGCAACTCCTGGGAGTGATCTTTCTTCTGAAAAAGAAAACCCAGGTTGTAGTGAAGTAGAGAGATATCTGGTTCACCCTCTGCCAGGCTAGCCAGCTACAGTCATGGACTACTACAGATAAGACAGGCTGTGCGGGGTGGTGACGGCTGATGCCTGCCATCCTAGGACTTAGGAGGCTGAGGCAGTTGGATCACTACTTTGAGGCAAGACAAGCGTAAGCTACATACCTTGGAGAGAGACAGAGGTGGGGGTGACCCGAACCAAAGCAAGAGATAGCCCGCAAGTGGGCGAGGTTGGTTAGCCTGGTACAGTGAGCTGTTGTAAAAGTCAACAAATTTGTAGCCAGAACTTCTGGGTTCTACCACAGCCTCCAGCACTTACCATGACCTCCCCCCCCAGCCCCTCTCAGTCTCCCTCCAGTGTTGGGGAAGGTCACCTGGGTTCATTCATCCATAGGGATGGGTCTCTTCCTGGACACCTGTACTTTCCAGTGTATTCTCCAGTTCCGAGTTGCATGCCCCTTCCCTCAGTCATTCCCTGCCTCCACCCTGTCTTCCTGACACAGCCAAGCGTGGCTGTTATCCACAGGAGGTGAATCCGTGTATGATTTGATGCCACTGCCTGGAGACTGTGGTCTTACCCTCCAGCCTGGCAATGAGCCACCTGAAACCTAATGGGAAGTGAGTGACCTTGGCTTCCTATCTGCCTCAGCTGAGCCTGGATCCTACCTGTAGGCAAGAGCTGACTCTAAGCCCTGGCCCAGCCACACTGACCCCTACCTTAGACCGGATGGAGCTGATCCTGAGTACCAGCCCAGCCAAGCTGACTCTAGATCCTGCATGCCAGCCAGAATTGACCCTGAGAGTCAACCTGACCAAGCTAACCCTGGATCCTGCACGCCAGCCAGAGCTGTCACTGAGTCCTAGGATAGCTGAGCTGACCCTGGATTCCACATGCCACCCAGAGATGACCCTCAGTCCTGGCCCAGCTGAGCTTACCCTGGATCCTGAACACCAGGCAGAGAAGACCCCAGCCCTCAACCCAGCTGAGTTGACCCTGGAGCCTGTGCACTGTCGACCTGAGCTCCTGAGTGCTTGTGCTGACCTCATCAATGACCAGTGGCCCCGCAGCCGTGCCTCCCGTCTCCACTCCCTGGGCCAGTCCTCAGATGCCTTCCCCCTCTGCCTGATGCTGCTGAGCCCTCATCCCACGCCTGGAGCATCCCCTATTGTGGTGGGCCATGCTCGCTTATCACGGGTACTGGACCATCCCCACAGCCTTTTAGTGGAGACAGTGGTGGTAGCCCGGGCTCTGAGGGGCCGTGGCTTTGGCCGCCGCCTCATGGAGGGCTTGGAGGCTTTTGCCCGAGCCCGGGGCTTCCGCCGGCTTCACCTCACTACCCATGATCAGTTATACTTCTATGCCCATCTGGGCTACCACCTGGGGGAGCCTGTGCAGGGTTTGGTCTTCACCAACCGCCGGCTACCCACTACCTTCCTACGTGCCTTCTCTAAGACACCCTGCCCTCAGCCACCCTGCAAGGGGCCTATCCTAGCTGCCCAAGCTATCCCAAGGAGCTCCAAGGGACCCCCATTGCCACCACCTCCTCCCTTACCCCAGTCTCTGACCACATCACCTCCTCCTTCACCAGGGCCCCTTGCTCAAAGCCTACTAGAGACACGATATCGAGATCTGAAGGGGTGCCCTATATTCTGGATGGAAAAAGACATCTGAAGGCTAGGCACTGTCTTTCTGGGATCCTGAATTGCCCAGAACAGTCCCAGCCTCAGCCCACTTGGCCATACTTTAGCCCCCTAGCCCTTGGGGGCAACCTTAGCCTGTGTATGTTTCCTGGGTACCAATGGGCCAGAAGGTGGCTTAAGAGCTTTGGCTCAAAGCTGTTAGTATGGCTGAATAAAGGCTTCCATTAGGTATGGCTGTGATAGTTTATTTGTTAAACTCCCTGCCCAGATCCTCTATCCCTGCAGAAGCCCCACTATCCAACTTGGCCCAAGAGCCATTGATGAGGTAATATCTGTCCTTTGTTGCTCCTCCTCTGCCAGGCCCAGGGTTCCTTTCCCATTTGCTCATTACCAAGTACCTACTATGTATCAAGCCTGGCACTGGACATTGGCAGTGAAGAATTTGTGTGTGTGGCTGGGAGCCGAAGGGATCTGGGTGCTGAATATGAATTAAGTCAGGGAAGCAAGAAGGCAAGCACTGAGTGTTCTTGAGGCAGAGACAACATGGGCAGCGGAAAGAGGGGGACTTGTGACAGCCACGAGTTGGGGAGGCCTCAGAGAACATGACGGTGCCTTAATAGAGATGGACAACACTGGAGGGGAGCAGCCCAGGGTGCTTGGGGTATGACCTCTCTGAGAGACCCATGGAACACTCTGGAGCCATATTTAACCCCCAGCCCTGCCCCTTTCCTTGAGGGGAGGAATTTGGGAAGTTTTCCCAGCTTTCAGCTTTCCTTGCTGCAAAAGGCATGGCCTTGGCCGTGGACTCAAAGCTCATACCCCCTCTCTCCTGCAGGTTTCCATCTTTGTGGCACGACCATGCAGCTAGGCCTAACCCTGGTGGTGGGGGTAGCCCTGTGCTTGGTGTATGGCCAGTCTTTGCCGCAGGTTCCTGAGCGTCCCTTTTCTGTGCTGTGGAATGTACCCTCAGCAAGATGTAAGGCCCACTTTGGTGTGCACCTACCACTCAGTGCCCTCAGCATCGTAGCCAACTACGGCCAGCATTTTCATGGCCAAAACATCACCATCTTCTACAAGAACCAGTTTGGTCTTTATCCTTATTTTGGACCTAGAGGCACAGTCCATAATGGGGGTATCCCTCAGGCTGTGTCATTAGACCGCCACTTGGCACAAGCTGCCCAGCAGATCCTCCACAGCCTCGGGTCTAGCTTTGCTGGCTTGGCAGTGCTGGACTGGGAAGAGTGGTATCCACTCTGGGCTGGGAACTGGGGCTCCCGTCGCCAAATCTATCAGGCAGCCTCCTGGGCTTGGGCACAGCGGATGTTCCCCGAGATGGGCCCTCAGGAACAGTTCCACAAAGCCCATGCTGGCTTTGAGCAGGCTGCCCGCACCCTGATGGAGTCCACACTGCAGCTCGGCCGGACACTTTGCCCACGCGGACTCTGGGGTTTTTATCGATACCCAGTCTGTGGTAATGGCTGGCATAATACGGCTTCCAACTATACAGGCCACTGCCATGCAGCCGCCATTACCCGAAACAATCAACTCCATTGGCTCTGGGCCGCCTCTAGTGCCATCTTCCCTAGCATCTATCTCCCACCCAAAATGCCACCTGCCTACCATCAGGCCTTCGTCCGACACCGCCTAGAGGAGGCCTTCCGTGTAGCCCTTGCCGGGCACGCACATCCTTTACCTGTTCTGGCCTACGCTCGCCTCACACACCGGAGCTCTGGGAGATTCTTGTCTCTGGTAAGTAAAAGATGAGGTTTAGGGGGTCTGAGTCCAGAGACACAGCTCTGTTCTAGAAAGACCTGAAGAGAAGACATTGCCTAAGGGACTTGGGAAGGTGGTCATCATCTAGGGGTTTTAAAAAGTTCCTATTCTGTTGGGTGGTGGTGGCACATGCCTTTAATCCTAGCACTTAGGAGGCAGAAGGAAGCAGATCTCTGAGTTCGAGGCCAGGCTGGTCTACAGAGTGAGTTCCATGATGGGCTGGAGCTATATAATAAGACCCTGTCTCAAAAACAAACAAAAAGACCCCAGCCTGCAGTAGGGAGACGTGGGTGTGTGCTGGGAGATCTCAATGGGTTAGATAGAATCCAGCCTTTGGGTATCTGGTCTAAGGACAGTTATTTTCTGGAGGTCCTGGGAAGTTACTCAGAGGCTCTGTCAAAAGGGCCCTATCTAGAGGCAGAATCAATCATAGTAGTAAATCAAATGGTACCTTCAATGAAGTTGGGCCCTGATGAATCTGGCCAGTCCAGCTTTGGCTTAACAGTTCTTTGCCCCCAGGATGACCTGGTGAGGACTATTGGCGTGAGTGCAGCACTGGGAGCAACTGGAGTGGTTCTCTGGGGGGACCTGAGCTTCTCCAGCTCTGAGGTGAGCATGGCCCCTCGTGCACACGCTGGAGTCCTAAGTTAAGGGAGAAGCCATGCCGAGTCATAGAGAAGGAGCAATGATGTATACATATCTCTTCTCTCCTTAGGAGGAGTGCTGGCGTCTCCATGACTACCTAGTGGGCTCTTTAGGCCCCTATGTGATCAATGTGACAAAGGCTGCCATGGCCTGCAGTCACCAACGATGCCATGGCCATGGTCGCTGTGCTCGGAGAGACCCGGGACAAATGGAAGCCTTTCTACATCTGAAGCCAGATGGCAGTCTTGGAGCTTGGAAGTCCTTCAGATGCCGCTGTTACTTGGGTTGGGCTGGCCCTACTTGCCAGGAGCCTAAACCTGAGCCTAAGGAAGCTACATAAAGTTAGGAGTTCCTGCCCTAGGTTCTTGTCTCTGCATGCCACTTTCCCAGGCTAGGGAAATTCGTCTTTATGCTTTGTTTAGCTAATAGAACTTTACCAAGTAAATAGGCCACTTCCACCAACACACCTCCCCTCAGAATTCCTAAGGAATAGATAGGGCCTAATAAAAACATAAAACCAGATTCAGAGCCCTCGGAGGTCATCTGACTTAAGGCAATAGAGCAGCCTCAGGGAGTCAGTTCAAGACATTTAAGGTTGCCAGCCAGCCTAGGGCTTTGTTTCTATACCTTAGTGCAGCTACTGAGAAGTCATAGCTAGGGGCAGAGAGACAACCCCTACACTCTTCCCAACACACGCGCATATACACATGCACACATGTGATCTCGCCAAAAAAAAAAAAAAAAAAAAAGCTAAGGTCTGTTAAATGTGAGGCTATTATTTGTACTCTCATCCATAAAGTCACTCTTTCGTTACTTGAGGTTTGTCTGTCCTCACTATTCTACCAAGTGTCAAACCCTGGCTTCAGTGCAGATACCCCGTTACAAGGGCCTAGTGAAACTTCCAGCAAGGAGGGAAACTACTGAGTTAACAACCCAGGCGCCGCGGGGACAGGGGTAGGAGGAGGGGCAAAGGGGGTACGCAGGGCATTGTGGGTACATAGTTTAGCTGGCGCGGCGTCGGCGTGTGTGCCTCCAGAAAGGACTACCATTCCCGTCGTGCACTGCGCTCAACTCGGGCCGCCCCAATCTATTTTCGCAGATGCCTGGGGATAGTAGTTTCGGCCGCGTGGATGTGGATCTGAACCGGGTGGCGGGGAACTCACCTTCCCAGCGACCCGTTTGACAGGGCGGGGCGCCTCACGAAGATGGTGGCGCGCGCGGCGTGTGGCTCCTGTCGTGTTCCCCAGTCTCAACTCGGTGCACCGGCCAGCGTTTCGCTGGTTTGGAGTCCCCGCCCTCCAGGTCCCTGACCCCGCGCCCCCTTACTGTGTCCCTGACTCCTGGTTCCAGGAATGCCTCGTGCTCGTAAGGGCAATGCGCTCCGCAAGGGTGGTCAGCGCCGTGGAGGTGGTGAGTCCAGGGGCTCCGGTAGAATGGTTCAGTAGTGAGCGGGAGGTGTTTCGTGGTTCCCCTTGGATGTCACCGAGGGTCTTGGGTTGACGAATCTTGCGGGATCAGACCAGTGCAACCTTCCGGAACTCTGCTAAGGCTCGCACGTGCCCCAGCAGGCATTGGCCACGTGTGCGCCCAACTTGAGCTCATTGCCAGCTGTTTTTCGAAATCCCGCGCCCGCAGCGGTGATTTGGCCAACATTTAAGGACCTAGATTTTTCCCATCGCTGCTGGGGGGTGGACAATCACTTTAGACAAAAGCGTGAAGCCAGCCCCTTTGCCAAATACTAGTGCATTTGGTAGACTGCGCAGGGAAGTTAGTGGAGAGGCCTCGTCTGTTCCGTAAACCGGTGAAATGTAATTGGAAAAGTACAGAATTGAGGCCTTAGCAGTTGGGCTGGAGACTCGGTGGACGCTAAGAGCATGAGTCCGTCTTGACTCCTTATCAGTCTCAGCCAGAAGCATGTCCTGTTGCGGTAAACACGTTTAATTCTGCTAAGATAGAGTGCCTGCCAAGCAGTTTTGTTCTGACTGCCACCTAATGCTGCTTGGGTAGGTAATCGTCATTAATATGGTTACAAGGACTAGTACTGAAACCAGTTACTGAGTGGTATCCGATGGAATCATGGGGAGGCCCCGTGAGAGGAGCTCCTGGCTGAGACCTGAGAAGGAAAAGCGCCCCAGGCAGAGAGCCTGTTGTGCAAAGGCCTGGCAACCAAAGGGAGCACAGTACAGGGAAGCAAATAAGGAAGTCTGGGCTGTTTTGACAAGTGACAGTAAGAATAAAGGTGAACCAAAGCCAAGGTGTGGGCTCAACTTCTTCCTTCAGGCAAGTAATGTTAATAGTCCCTAAGAGGTAGGGACTGCCACCGAATCAGAACCTGTCCAGGACTCTGCTGCAGTAAATAGCTCTGTCTCAAAGCCAGTCCTTGGACCTGGAGAGAACTCACACACAGGATTGTACCTGCCCTACTGACACTTTGGGAATCCGCTATGTTCTTTTTCTCAATGCTCAAACAGTCAAGAACTTCTTCCGGTTTTCCACTGCTAGGAGGAGCCATTATATCTATATCTAAAGTTCATGGTCCTTATTGGACCAAAGGAAGCTCAGGAAATAATATATTTGAAGCACAAAGCACTCAGCACACCCACTAGAACCTGGGCTTCTGCTCCCCGAGTTGGCAGGTAGCTTAGTGAGTGTGGTGGCCTGTAGCAGCACCGTTACAAGTCACTTGTTCAAAGGCTAGGCACTGGTCAAATTATAGCTCTGCCAAGATTGGAGGTGGAACAGGGGATGCTAAGGGTATAGCCCAATGGAGAGCATAAGACCCTCGGGTCTGTGTAGTCCTATACCCTGAGCCCTAACCTTTACTTGCTCACTTTTGAGCATAATTGAAACTGGACTACAGGCCTAGGTGGGACTCATCCAGTCTGTTCTGTCACTGTGTGGTTCCTACTCTCCTTAAAGCAGCTGTGCCCTCCTGGGGTCCCCACTCACCAAGTCTGGCAGGTTGTCCCTGGGTAGGCCTAGCACCTGTGCTCCCTAGCATCAAGACATCCTCCCCTTTTTCCTCGCTTCCGAATTCAAGTCCCTGTGCAGCTTAAGCTGGCCTTGGTTTGCTCATCTCTGTGATGGGATAGCATTCATGAAGTTACACGAGGTGCCCTGAGTCATCATCCCTCACCAGTGCAAGCTGGTCAGATAGCAGTTTCGTGTTCCCCAGGTGCCAGGAGCAGTACCCAAGCCGACTCAGGTTCCAGCGAGGATGAAGCAGCCAGTGAGGCCCGGAGTACCACCAGTGAATGTCCCAGCCTGCTCAGTACCACTGCAGAGGACTGCCTGGGTGAGAGTGGGTTGAAGTGTGACAGGGACGCAATTAGGGCTCCACTGGGTAAGGACAGAATTCAGTGATACCCGGCTATCTTTGCAGGTGGGGAGGCTGTGGATGAACAGAGCCAGCAGGACAACCTGGAGGAGAAGCTGAAGGACTCCGTGGACTGCCTCACTGACAAGAGGTACCTCTGGCTGCTGGCCAGCTTCTACACGCAGGGCCTTTGACATGCTTCCGCACGCTCAGCCTTTGCCAGATGGAACCAAGGGAGCCATCACCCATGTGAACCCTTTCTTTGTCTCCCAGTGCCAAGACCCGGCAAGGAGCTCTGGAGAGCCTACGCCTGGCCCTGGCCTCCCACCTGCTTCCTGACTTCTTACTGGAGCGCAGCCTCACGCTGGCGGATGCCCTGGAAAAGTGCCTTAAAAAAGGTCAAGTCCTGGGCACTTGGGGAACCCTAGCTAGGCAGGTGTTAACGCTTGCTGCATGCGCTAACTGGAAAGCATCCTGTAGGGAAGGGTGAAGAACAGGCCCTGGCTGCTGCGGTGCTAGGCCTGCTCTGTGTGCAGCTGGGCCCTGGACCCAAGGGTGAGGAGCTGTTCCATAGCCTGCGGCCGCTGCTAATCTCGGTGCTCAGTGACTGTACTGCAAGCCCCGCTGCCCGACTCCATGTGAGTATGTCCATGCCCCATGGACCCTCATCCCAGAGCAAGATGTCGGGGTCTACCTATCTTCAGAATCCCTAACCTAAAGAGGGTGAGCCTCATGTGAAGTTCCTGATGTTGAGCCATGGTAGCCTAGCTTTGTCCTCTTCCTGACAGTGCGCTTCTGCTCTTGGCTTGGGCTGTTATGTGGCTGCCACTGATGTCCAGGTAAGTGGACTTTGGACATGGGTTACGGTGTAGTAGCTAGACTCAGTGGCTCTGTCTGTGAACCTCTACTGTCTCCCTGTGCTCCTAGGACCTGGTCTCTTGCTTGGCTTGCTTGGAAGGTATTTTCAGCTGGTCCTGTGGCCCTAGTGGCTCCCCTGCTGCTCTGGTCCCTGCCAGCCTACATGGCCTGCTCTGTGCTGCCCTGCAGGCCTGGGCATTGCTGCTCACCATCTGTCCTAGTACCCACATCAACCACATCCTCGACAGGTAGGAACAGCTGCCTACTGGGAGTCTGGGGATTGTGAAGGGACCCTCAACCCCTACAAGAAACCTAGCTCGCTGTTTCCTTAGGCAGCTGCCCCGGCTGCCACAGCTCTTGTCCAGCGAGAGCGTGAACCTGCGGATTGCTGCTGGCGAAGCCATCGCTCTACTCTTTGAGCTTGCCCGGGACCTTGAGGTGCGAGGGAAGTACCTTCTGGCACCACACACACATGCGCGCACACGCACACACAAATCTTCAGTCTTGGATCATCTTGTAGGGGAGGTAACCCCAACACTTAACATGCTAGGTGCTCTAGTGGGGATTCTGAGCAGAGGTGAATGGCTGGAGAGAGGCCAAGGGGAGCGTGAGAGAAGAGGAGCCAGGCAGAGGAGAGCAGTGAGCAGAAGAAACACTTGGTCAGCACCATGCCCAGTTCCAGAAGAATTCAAGCTTCTACCAACACCTCATTGTTCCCACACAGGAGGACTTTGTTTATGAGGACATGGAGGCGCTCTGTGGTTCCCTGCGTACTCTAGCCACTGACAGCAATAAATACCGTGCCAAGATTGACCGCCGACGCCAGCGCTCCATTTTCCGAGCCATACTGCACTTCGTTGAGGTGTGTGTGAAAACATGAGTATTCCTTAAAAATGGATCCCCAAGGGTTGGGTGTGGTGGTCCATGCCTATAATTCGCCACCCCCCCCCCACACACACCCTCAGGAGGCAGAGGCATGATGGTGAATTCCAGGACAGCTAGGGTTATGTAGGCCCTGTCTCAACACTCCCTGTAACACACAAACACACGAGAATGCTCCCAGGCATGCTAGCCAGTCCCGCCATGGGCCTTCTACCTACAGGGTGGTGACTGTGAGGAGGAGACAATCCGCTTTGGACTGGAAGTACTCTGCATAGACTCCTGGGCTCGCCACCGCATCTACACAGCCTTCAAGGATGTGCTGGGCTCGGGCATGCACTATCACCTCCAGGTGAGGGGCTTTTCAGGGAGGTCTGCCTAGCTTGACTGCTTCAGAATGCCTTTAGTTAATTGCCTTGTCTTCAGAACAACGAGCTTCTCCGGGACATCTTTGGCCTCGGCCCTGTGCTGGTGCTGGATGCCGCTGCCCTGAAGGCCTGCAAGATTTCACGTTTTGAAAAGGTTTGCATCTTGGGCACCTTTATCTTGCCTCCTGTTCCCTGGAGGCCTAGAGCAGTGAGCGGGCTACAGGAGGAGCCCGAATTTTCCTTCTCGGTTCACCAGGCTCCCTTCTTTACCTCCTTCAGCACCTGTACAATGCTGCAGCCTTCAAAGCCCGGACCAAGGCCCGGAGTCGTGCCAGGGACAAGCGGGCAGACGTCTTGTGAAGCAGACTGGCCAATGAGAAGGCTACCCATACCCTTACCATATTTTTAACAGAAGACAGAGCAAGAACTGGTCCCCACCAGTGATTGTCACTTTATTATTATTTTTTTAATGATGAAACCAAAAATAGACAAATGTGGGAGGGCCAAGGGATCAGGACACTTAAGACTCTGGCCCTCTGTATCTGCACTCAGCCCTGTGGCTATGGCCTCATCCTGTCCTGTCTCAGGTGAAACCAAATGTGCACCATTCGCAGAGCTGAGGGGCAGGTGAGAAAGGACTGACCCTTTCCTTTTTTAGACTTTGCCCCCTGGGGCCACTTCCTTTGGGGTCTGGCACCTGTCCACAATGGCATACGGTAGGCAAAGCTACCTAGCATGAATGTGTGTGCTGATTTTTAAAAATGACAGAGTATTAAACAATACTTGTTCCCCCTGTGACCTTTATCCTGAGTCCTTTGCTGACCTTCCCTCTCATCTCCCACCCTAGGCTTGGCCCCAGCTAGATCTCTATTTCATCTTTGCCCTCCAAGGCAGTCTGCCTGCATGGTCCCCCACCCCCAACTCAGCTTAGCTTGTCTGAGAACTGAGACTGGACCCCCCACTAGGATGCCTGGCAGAGTGGGTGGCCAAGCGGGGACAGCTATTTCTAGACTTCTGAATCTCCTATCTGGGGGTGGCCAAAGGGTGCTGACAGGCCATAGGAGGAGCCAGGAGGCGGCTGGTGCCCCATCCTCTGACCTTTGGCTATCCAAAGGAGAGCCTTGGCACCAGAAGGCTTGATCAGGCCTAACCTGAAGAGGTCAAGACCGGCAGGAAGCTATTGAGTCACGTCAGGCACTTGTACAGAAATCTCACCAAGGAAATTGTGTAGATGTTGCTAGCCATCAATGGGAGAACAGAGACCTGCCAAAGGCCCCTTTATCTCCCCCCTCACATACAAATGGCATCTCAGCTGGGTGCCCGAGCTTCGCTGGAGTTGAGCCTCCTTAGCTGACTGAGGCTAGCCAGGCGCAATTTGAGCAGCGTCTCCTCTTGTGTGCGCAGTGTGTGTGCCAAGACCCTCAGGGATTCGCTCTGCAGCACTGGGGATGGGAAGACATTTGTGGGACCTTGTCAGGCTTGCCATTCCAAATCTCCAACCAACCCAGCATCAGGGGTTGCCCACTGACCCATGCCCCACCCTTTATTGCTGCATTTGCAGGTGCCCTGGGTTTCCAGCCCTGCTTGTCCCTACCACTTAGGTAGACAGCCAGGATGGCTAATGCCAGGCAGGTGAATACTAGCAGTGCCAATAGCAGTAGGAACCCCCCACGGCCACACATGGGGCTGCAATCAGCTTGGGTACACAGTGCTGGCGGCAAGACACCCAGAAGCTCTTCCCACGTCTGTGCCTCTTCAGCCAAATAGGGCTGTAGTGAACCTGCAGGGAAGATGGTTTATCAGGAAGGTGGTAGCCAGAGCATCCATCCCCGCCCCCCTTCGCACCCTTACCTCCACTGTGTAGGTCACTGATGGACTCCACTCGGTGCAGACGTACCTCCTGCACGTTGTTAGGAGCCAGTGTTCCCCTGCTCCTCTGGTTCTGCATTGGCAACACAGTGTCTATGGGGGCAGTGGGGCTGATGTGAGCAAGCCAGTCCCTCCTTACCTTATAGGTAAACTCAGGCTACAGGGACTTGGGACTTATGGAAACTACACCAGTGGCATTTGGTTCCAAATTCCCTACAATTTCAGGAAAGACTCAGTTTTGATGCAGGGTTCCAAAGGCCTAGTCCGTGCATAGGGATCTTCCCATGTTCACAGTCAGGCATTCCTCCCGTTTACTGCTAGCAAATAGTTAGTTCATCAACCTAAGCCCACAGCTAGCAAGTTTGCCATCATTTCTGACCTGATGGTATGGGGCCTACTCCTAGGCAAAGCAACTGCCTTCCTGACAGATAATGGTTCGGCTGCTCTTCCCGGAGCCCTGCTGTTTTCACTCAACAGCACTGCGGGAGCCCCCTTTTCTTCTTAACAGTTTCATATAAATTTGAGGACTCCTTCCGGCCTCCCTCTGAGGTTATCTGGGCATTTAGGTTGTTTCCAATTCCCTTTGGAAATTAACCCCCAGGACGTCGATGATTAAATATGAAGGTTTTCCCCACTTTCCTGAAAGTCATTGAGGACAATTCTCAGAAGTGGAGTCACTGGGCCTGAGGACAGAGACTGTAAAGCTATCATCAGAACTGTCTTCTGAAATCCTGTCCAGAGCCCAGCAATACAGCATCACCATTAGGCATCCCACTGGGGAAAAAAATGGATGCGTGTGCACGTGGAAGCCAGAGGTCTCAGACCTGGCACAGGAACTCAACAGAGGCCAGGCTCACTAACTGCAGAGCTCCCCACCTCCCCACTCCTGTCTCCACCTCACCAGACCTGGGAGGAGACCCGTGTGCACTCCTGTGACCTGCAGTCCGCCTCCCAGTCATAGGGACTTACAGATAGCAGCTGACTTTTGCTTGTGAGCATGTCAAGGGGCAGCTCCAGCACGTCACAGGCTCTGGGGATATGAACTCTGGTCCTCCGTGCTTGCGAGGCAAGTTTTTGCCTTGATATATATTTGCTAACTTGAGAGATGAGAAACAGCTTGACTTTGCCAATTACCCTTCCACAGGTTCTGCCCATCTAGTCACTGACTCTGTGGTTCCCTTATGGTTTTCTTTATTTCAGATTTTGTTTTTGGCGTACTGCCTCACTATGTGAGTGACCTTTGCTGGCTTGGAACTCATTGAGTAGCCTAAGCTAGGATGGGCTTACCCTCCAAATTCTCTTGCCTCGGCCTACCCATTATTGGTATTTCATGTGTGTATCACTGTACCCAGCTTTGTGATGTGTTAGTGGTGTGTGTGTAGCGGATACCCACATGTGCTTAGATCCTTGTGCAGATGTGTAGAGAGCAGAGGAGGACCTTAGGTGTCCTTGTCTATTCTCTGCCTTATTCCTCTGAGGCAGAGTCTCTTCATGAGGCTGGAAATCAGGTTTTGCTTTTTTTGATTAGGGTGACTGGCAACCAGCAAGCCCCAGCGATCCTCCACTTCCGATTTACACAGCACCGGAGTTATAAGGCACACAGACCACACCTAGCTTGTTATGTGGGTGGGAACTGAGATCTGAATGAACTCTTGTTTTTTGGTTTTGGTTTTTAAAGACAGATTTCTCCATCTCACTTTGTAAACCAAGCTGGCCTCAAACTCACAGAGATCCTCCTGCCTCTGCTTCCCGAGTGCTGGGATTAAAGGTGTGAGCCATCACAAACTCCAATCTTCAAGGTTATGCAGCCAATGTTTTTAATCACTGAGCTGTCTCTTCCCTTCCTCCTTCCCCGTTTGTTTGAGATGGGCTCAGAAAGTTCCCAGACTGGTCTTGAGTTCCTGGTTAACTCAAGTTCTTTCTGCTTCAGCCTTCCAGTTACTAACAAAATATTTATAATTTCTAAGTAGCTCTAACTGCACTTTCTGCTGGTGTTATTTGACTGGATATTCATTATTTTGAAACAGGGTGTCACTACGTAGCACTGGCTAGCCTAGGACTCGTTATGTAGAGCAGGCTGGCCTTGAACTCAGAGGTCCTCCTGCCTCTGCCTCCCAAATGTGCACCGCCAATGCCTTTTATTGGATTTTGTTTTGTTTTAGTTCTGCTCCACCAGAACTCCAGATGCTGCGGGGGGGGGGGGGGGGAGCTAGGTAACAGTGTGGCAGGACACTGGGTAAGGGTGACTTTGGGCCCGCTAATGTGCTTGAAGCTGCCCCTTGACATGCTCACAAGCAATTCAAACAAAAATAGATGCTCTCAGTCCTTAGGCCTGGCTGATGAACTTAGGTCACATTATAAAGGGCCAAGGTGGGGGGGGCTTTATATTTGAATATATTGTATTTGCTACAGAAAAAAAGTACATGGTAGATGTTACAGTTCAATCATTGCCCCCCCCCAAAAATGTAGACATTTCCCCCCACTTAGTAGAGGGCAGGCCCTTTCTCTGCAGTATGAAATACGAAGGGCCGCTGAGATGGCTTAGCAGGTAGAGGCACTTGACTGGCAAAGTGTCAGTCTTGACTAGGCTGAGACTCTCCAGTTTAGGATATTTAGGCCCAAGGTAGGGCAGACCAGAGGCCTGGCTACTTCCTAGTCCCTGGGCCAGATGTTGAAATGCTTCCTGGAACCACTCTGCACCCCAGTTCCCGCTTCTTTGCTGAAGGAAGAGCTGAACTGCTTGGCAGCTCCCCAGATGCCCACACCCACTTGGATACAGCCTATAGTACCCATTCTGAAATAGAGAGCTACAAATCCCTCCCCACGGCCCATAGCAGGGGAAACTGAGTCAGGACCTGAGAAACGGAGGAGCTCTAAGTATGACGGATCCATTCTTCATCAATGCAAAGGGGTAGGTCCCTAGAGCAGGGTGTGGAAAGATTACCCAAGGCAATGAGGGCTCTCTCCATAGGGCACTGGGACCAGACCCCTGTCCTCCCTCGTGGCTACCCTCTCCTACCTTCTTGGGTCTCCTCAGGCATGGCGTTCATATGTATTCGGGCCCCGATGAGAGTGCCCAGTAGCAGAACTGGACAAAGACAGCAGTGGCTCTTTTGGGATCCTGGGAAAGGCCTCGCAGCCTCCCAATTTGGTCTTAAAATAGGCCTGAGCTCACTTCCCTGGGCTATATTTAGAGGGGGCATCTCTGAGCCATGAAAAGGGGCAGAGTGACCCAGATGGGTCGTCCTAGACTACCTGCTTAGTGATGGGGCTCAGCCAAGAGCAAGCGTCTGCTAGCACATGGACCCAGGGAACTGTGAAAACTATACCAACTCTATACACACGAAGGCTTGTAGGCTTTGGGGCCTTCACCCAGAAAGTCGGCATGTATCATGTGCCGTGTAGCTATGACAAAAGAAATCCTGCACGTCTCCCTACACTCAGCCGTCGCTCACTCCCACAGCCCAGCCACCTCCTTCTAGCACCTACCCGTGTGACCAGCTAGGACCAGAGTGTGGGGGTGGTGGACAAATGACGCACAATGTCATAGGGATCCGGCAGCCCCACGAGTGAGCACCCATGCTGACCAGTGGACAGACTGGGATAAAGTTGGTATTTCTAGTATTAAACTAGCCTTAGGTAGAGAGAACCTTGAGAGTGTAAAACAGAGCAAGGGGTCCTAGCCAATAGTACTGAGAATAAAAAATGCAGAGACATGACTAAAGGATTTAGCACAAAGTAGTCTTGATCCTCCCTCTCCCTCCTCTCCACAAGGGCTTAACAGGCCACATCGGGGTGAGGGAGGATGTACAGCAGCGCTGCTCACTCTGGAGGGCAGCCGGTCCAGTTTCCAGGCCTTAGTGAGTGTGCGAGCGAACTCTGTTCTGCTTCTTCTCGACTGTGCAAAGCAAGGCTGGGAAGGGGGTCTACCTTCCCAAACATCCTGAATCCATCACGTCACACTATCGTATTAGCCTCCTTGACGTTCCTCAGACTTGGCAGGTTTGTTCCCCATGCCAAGGCTTTGGACTGGTTCTTCCGTCCTGGAATGTTCTGCCACCAGACATCCTGTGACTGGTTCCTTCTTATCTTTCAGCTCAAGTGTCAGCCCTTCAGTGAGTTCTGCACACATTCTTGCCCACAACATCCAGTACTGTTTGTTTTTCCATCGGAGAGCTTAGCCCTGCCATTAATAGTTGGAGAATGCACTGCGCATGTCAGCACCCCCGGAGGCTCACTGGAGCCAGCTGGATCATCTAATACCACTTTGGATCTTCACTACAGCAAACTTTTTTTTTCCCCCTTCAAGACAGGGTTTCTCTGTGTAGCCCTGACTGACCTGGAACTAGCTCTTTAGACCAGACTGGCCTCGAACTCACAGAGAACTGCCTGCCTCTGCCTCCAGAGTGCTGGGATTAAAGGTAAGTGCCACCACCACCCAGCAGAACAGCAATTTAAGATGAGAAAAATTTAGGACTTTGGACTGCTAGGACAATACCCGTAGCTCCCAGCAAGGTCAAGGACTACCTGTTATCTGCTGGGGCCATTCCAACGTCAGCTGATAATGTGTTTATTGCATTACTTTAGTACAGTTGGCCTGCCTCACCTGGAATCCAACAGCCTAATCTGTTCATAACTTTCTGCTCGCTGCCCAAGAAAGAATGCTTCCTCCAGGGCAGACACTCAAGACAGCTCTCTGGCCCTGGTCTACTATGGAGCCCCACTTCTCTGTCCGCTCCATGCAGGCTAGAACCTGAATTAAGCCTGGACTACTCTTCTGAGGCTACATTCGCGGGTTATCTTGTTAACAATTTAGCTGGCTCGGCTACCCTTTGGCCAGGGCCTATGTATTATGAGTTAGGTGTCTCTCTATTGGCCCAAGGACCTCAGTGTGCCCCAGCCACAACGCGTATGTCTTTCTGACGTTTGCCCCCTCTTCTGAGTGTCATATCCAGCCTGGTCCCCGGTGTGGGGACAGCCCAGTCACCAGTGTGCTGCACTACGTGGCCCACGCTCAGCACGCAGCTCAGAGGCATGCATCCGCCTGTTGCGACCCTTCCGACGTGACTCTGCTGCCACAGAGTGGGGTCCAGGCTGCGGACGGGGCCCAGGCTGCGGGCGGCACATTCGCAGGGAGTTTGCCCCTCCACCGCCGCCCGGCTCCACCAGCTGCAGGAAGTCTCGGTACCAGAGTTTAGGGCCTGGGGGTGCAGGGGCTGCTGCCTCCTCAGCCCGTGCCAGTCTTTCGGCCTGCACCGCACTCAGCACGTGCAGCACCAGGCGACACAGTGGCCGTGAAAAGCCTTGTTCGACCGCAACGCACAGATACACGCCGGAGTCCTGGCGCCGCAGCCTACGCAGCAGCAGCCCCCGGGATGTCCGCTCAAGTCGCTCCTCGGCAAGCACCTGCGTGTGAGGGCAGGCACAGAAGCAAAGGGTCATTTGGAGCCAAAGCTGGACGAGGATCATAGATGGCGGCCATACTCACTTAGAGGCTAGGTGCGCAGGAATAGGAAGCCTTAGGATGAAGATTCTATCTGGGTGAGAGGGGTTAGTTGAATGAGGGATGAGGGAGACAGGAAACCTCGGTGGGCTGAGGTAGAGGGTGGGTCAGGAGTCCAGTTGGACACAGTGGGGCATCACTGGGCTGTGGAGTTCAACTAAGGACTGAACGGGTAAGGAATCTGACTTCAGGGCCTCATTGAACTGGACTCCTGTGAGGTACAAGTCAAAGGCCTCCTTGGGCAGGGGATGGCTTCTCTTAGATGGGCCTGCTTAGGAAGGGTGGAGGGAGGCACACCTGGGTGTGAGCCACCTCCCCTGCACGATGGAAGGTCCACTCCACATGCGCCTGTAGCGAGCGGGGCTCACACTCCAGAAAGGCACTGCCGTTCTCCACGCCTAAGACCTTCCGCTCCAACAGCGCAGGGTGAGAGGAGTCTTGAGACATGAAGGTAAAATTCAGACAAGGTAAGGCTGGGTGTGGCAATTTCAAGGCCTGAGGGTAGGAGTTGATGGGATACTCACCCCCAGAGCACAGGGTGCTAGGGTCACCGTTCCTTATGTCTTGCCTTCGGAACCGCCTGAGGAAGATATTAAAACCTGTAAACCCTTCTCTGCTGGTGGTGGAGCAGTAAGTGACCCCGCCCTCCCAGTGGCCCAATCCAGACTCCAAGCCAGCCCACCTCTTGGCAGTAGGCTGGAAGCGTGTGCAGGCTGATCCATCCCAAGCACAGT
Source organism: Myodes glareolus (assembly GCF_982192425.1). NCBI lineage: Eukaryota > Metazoa > Chordata > Mammalia > Rodentia > Cricetidae > Myodes > Myodes glareolus. The sequence goes on along the minus strand of NC_142029.1, from coordinate 16,057,051 downwards.
AAGGGTCACGGGCCAGGCAGCATTCTGCGCAGGCGCGGCCTAGGGTCGTGCAGCGATGCAATGCAATCTGGGCCACCGCACTCGGCGATGCTACGTAGAGCTGGTGCTAGAGGGCACAAGAACTCCAGTCTGATTGAGGGCAGCCCTTACCTGGCTCCCTTCCGTCAGGCAGCCTTCTACCCACTTGACAGATGCGAACACTAAGGTCACATTGTCTAGCAAAGCACAAGCTATTCCTGAACTCTGGGCTGTGAAGACTAAGGAAAAGCAAGACAGTTGGGGTGCTGGCTGGTGGTGCTCCTCAGAGTTCAATTACTCACCCTTTTAGAGGAGATTTGCATGCTGGTGATGGTGGCAGAGTCCTGAAAGGGAGGCAGGACATGAGAATCAGCGTTCAATGAGTTGGGGTGATGTGTCCTAGAGTGACTGGGGACGAAGCCTCACCTCAAGCACCTGCAGCTCTTCCAGGAGAAGTCCCTCAGAGTTAGGTCGGCTGCCCTTGGGGACCGAGATCACTTTCAGCACTGTGCCCACATCTGTGGGAGTGAGAAGAGGGAGCGACTTGCTTTTCCCTGCAAGCAAGTGCAGTGCCCGCCTGAGTGCTGTGGGGTGTCATTGTAACTGGGCAAAGGCGTGTTACATTTGTTTCTGCTGCATTTGTTTAATTATGTAAAAATGTGTTTACTGTTGCACCTTGCCAGCCTAAGGCACCTGATTGGGCTAACAAAAAGCTGATTGGGGGCTGGAGAGATGGCTCAGTGGTTAAGAGCACTGGCTGCTCTTCTAAAGGTCCTGAGTTCAATTCCCAGCTACCACCTGGTGGCTCACAACCATCTGGTGTTCTCCTCTGGTGTGGGGGCATGCATGGAGGCAAAATGTTGTATACATAACAAATAAATCTTTAAAAAAATAAAATAAAAAGCTGAATGGCCAATAGTTAGGCAGGAGCGGAATAGGCAGGACTGGCAGGCAGGGAGAATAAATAGATGAACGAGAGAATGAGGGAGAAAGACAGGGAGATGTCAGCCAGCAGACACAGTCGGGCATACAGAGGGAAAGGTAAAAAGCCCTGAGGCAAAATATAGATTGAGAGAAACAGGTTAATTTAAGAACTAGCCAGAAACAAAGCTAAGCCAGGCTGAGCATTCAAAACTCTAACAAGTCCCTGTGACCTAAAAGAAAAAAAACCTGGTATATCCATGCACACGTGCATGAATGTGTGTGTGTGTGTGTGTGTCTGTACGCACATGCACAGGCATTGTCTCCACCTTCATCGCGGTTAGGGCATGAAAAAGTGAAAATTGTAAGTAAGTTAGAATGAATAGCTAGGGCAGCCTTCGGAAAGTGGGGCCATAGCCCAGACAAAGGTGTAGATATTAGATGGGGCTCTGTGTCCTATGGACTAGCTATTGTGATGAGACCCTGACCTGTACCAATGAAGAGAACATCGTAGTGTCCATCGGCAGCTGCTACGCGGTCTGCAGCGATCTGGGTGAAGGTGTACCCAGCTCCCACTTGGAGGAAGAGAGGGCGCCCCCCCACGGGCAGGACTGGGTTGTACATGAGAGGGTGGTTCCGAGCGAACTGGATAACATCATCTGGGAAGTCCTTGGTGGAACTGAAGGTGCCAAAGGTCTTGCTGGGGCACTACGGAAGGCAAGGCACGTCAAGCAGAGATACACACTTAGGATTTCGTGGTCAGCCCCTTCATTCAGAGCCTCCAGGAACAGGAAAGGTAAGAAGGGACAAGAGCCTTTCCCGGTGAACCTTAGGCTGAAAGGGCACATGGTCTCACTCTGCAGTTCTGTCATATGGGGGCGACATTTCTTCACCCATACCAGAAGGAAGAAATCGGACCCCCGACAAAACCCCCAGGCCAAAGTCAAGTTCTCTACCCTTGAGACTTCGAAGCTGATTGTTGCAAGCAGTCCCTAGCAACGCACCATGCCAGGTCGTGGGTAGGGGACACGACCCTGGTAGGACACCCACTGATGTGTAGGCCCCTCCTTGTGAGCAAAGGGTCCCAAGAAGGCTCGGCGCACGTCATTCATGCTGTATACGCACACAGCGGAGCCCTGGAAGACGCCACTGCGAGCAATGAAGAGAACGAAGTGAGCGCCCGCAAGCCAAACTGACTGCCCAAGGGAACTCCCACTTCCGGCCCCTCACCTGGAGGTGGAAAAGACGGCATAGAGAAGTGGTGTCTGGCGGTCCCGGGAGGTCAAAAGAAACACATCCTCTGTAAGAAAAGGAAAGGTTGGCAGAGCAGTACACACCACCCCAGGCTCCTGGATTCTGCACCCTCGGCTCCTCCCCTGATGCCGTCTCTCATTTAAGACACTCACGAAGTTGGTCAAAATGGGTGTCACCCTCAACTCCAGGTACTGAACACACAAGCCTCGCCTTCAGAAATGTGGTCCATTTGTTGACCAAGCTGCGCTGGCCACCCAGGTCATTCTGTTCACAGGATCGGAGGGGATGAGCACAAGACCATTCATTGCAGGCAAAGGGTCGGAGCAAAGGTAACCAGGGAGCGAATGGCCCAGTGTCTCCTTACCCTGCAGATCTGGCCAACGCGGGACACAGTCATTCGTCCCATTGCCGGTGCTGCTTCCACCGCAGACTCACGGAAGAAGAAATAGATTTTATCGTCGTCAGGGTTCTCGCTCTCTGGGATCCAAAAGACCTTGACAAACTTGGGTTCTAGACCAAACAGGAGGCATGGTATCAGCGGGTCCTAATCCTGGCCCCAGCATTTTACCCATCAGTAGACTCCTGCAACTCCAAGACCCATCCCCAAGATCAGCATCTGCAAAGCAAGAAGCAGCCACGAGGCGGCAGTAGAGACCATAGCTACAAGCACAAGCAGGCTGTCCCGCTCCCCTTTACAGGGTTTCTGATCATGCAACACTTTCTTACACGTGCCAGGAAAAGACGGAGATGGGGTATCTGTTTTCACCTTCATTCATAAACTTTTCCTCCCTACCAGATCAAATACTCCCTCTCCCTCCTTCCGTTCCTCCTACTGTCCCATAGTAAAGGACTCCTATCGGTACTAGTTCTCTGAGTTTGTTTCTTGGCTGGCCTCAGGGCCTTTGAGTTAGTCATTCCCCTTATCTGGAATGCTCTCCCAATTCCGTTAGCTGGTTTTCTTGTGTTCTGGAAGCTGTTAATAACTTGTACCTCCTCCCAGCAACTACTTCCTTTCCTCAACCCAAACTCCTTTTCCCTTTACTTTCCAGGGGCGTCATGGTCCCCGGAATTTATGTCATTATGTGCTTGTTCTGAGATTCATGGACTCAAAGGCGCTTGCCCGGTTCTGGGACCCTGGCACAGTGCCTGATTATGGGACACACTTGGAGAGTCTTCACCCATCGCTCTCTTGCTTTTTCTTTGTGTGGCATCTTCCCTGTGGAGGATGGCAGTTCCCTCCCAGGTGTTCCCACTAAGCTTCTCACCATTGAGCCAGCGAGAATCATGGGGTTCTGTTCGGAGACTCGGATTCTGGCCCAGGCTGCGGAAGATGGTAAAGTCCCGGCCCATGAGGTCTGCTGCCACCCCCGAATACAGTTCTTCCCCTGCAGACAGGGCAAGGGGTGTTCAGCCAGCTGCAAACTATCGGAGTAAAAGTTGCCTAGGGAGTTCTGGGGGTGCTCAGGGAGTCAAGGCTATAGGGTATCTGAGGGGGTGCCCTTGGGACATGTGAAGTTCTAGGATTTCCAGGGGGGTCTAGAGTTACGTTGGGTGCCGCCTTTGGACTCACCCACCAGCACGGAGGCAGCCCGGTGCCTTGGGTCATAAGGGCTCTTTCCCTTGCCATCCTCAAGTTTCTTCAGGTCCAGTCTAAGCATGGGTTCCTGGGAGGTGTGTGGGGGCTGTTAATGCCAGGTCCTCCACCGTGACCCCCGCTTCCCTGCTCTCAAGTCCTGGTTTTACCTCCAGCCGGTGGCCCACTTCCACAAAGGCACAGGTTGGGTGGAAGGCCCCGGTGCCACAGGCCAGCAGGTGTGTGTGGTTATAGGTGTGCAGCAGCTTCACAAAGTTCATGCACTCCGTCTGGTAGGCAGGTGGGAGAGGGGTGGGGCAGGAGGAGGCAATCAGGCTTTCCCCAGGGAGACAGCCCTCGGGAGTTACAGTTCAGTCCAGGGAAGCACTAACAGGGACCCCAGGGACCCCAGGGACCACAGAGACCACAGGGACCACAGGGACCACAGAGACCCCAGGGACCACAGGGACCCCAGGGACCCGAGTGCCCTACTGTCTGACAAGTCCTGCCTATCCTCACAGGGTGGCTACATGAGGAAGTACACATATGCACAGCCCCCCCACCCCGTGACTCAGATGCCCCCAAGAACAACCCTGACTCACCACCTCCAGACATCATCAGCCTTGACCTCCCTGCCCTTACCCTAGCCAGAACAGGCTAGCCTCTCTCTCAACCTCTCAACCCTGGGGTGAGGGCCTCCCCACCCCCACCCTCCTCCGTGTGCTCCCCCCTCCCCGTTGAATAGCCGACACTCACACCAATGTCCTTCCCTGCCCAGTTGCACTCTTCGCGCCATTCCACAGGGGCCGGCCAGGCCAGCTATGGGGTGGGAACACAGGTTAGGGACTTGGGATGTTCTTTATTTGGGGATTTCTCCATCCAGTTGCCCACCCCTTTGGGTTTCTCTAGAGCCTAGGGCTTAGACAGTCTGGAGTAGGATCCTAAGGCTTTGCCCTGGGGTAGCACTTATACTGGGTAAGATTAGGGGTCCCTGGCACCTTCTTGGCTCGTTTGCTGATGTTATCGAGGCTGAGGGAAGCCACATGGTTCTCAGCACCCACGAACAGGCGTCCGCGCTCCTCATCCACCAGTAAGGCTTCGTAACAGCAGGTGCGCTCCAGTCTGAAGGTTCGGACACCATGCTGGGCCTGTAACTCTGCAGGGAGAGATACACCGAGTACTTGCCTGCCTGTCATGACAGGAACATCCTCAAGGCCCTGCCTGGTTGTCTGTCTACAGACCAAGGCTATTTGTGTGACCCAAACCACACACATGGACACTTACAGGCATGTGAGCTTATGTGTATGAAGACTGGCCCACCCAGGTACACGGACAGAGTTACAGGGTAGGTGGTGCAGCGCCCAGTCAGGAGAGAGAAGATTTAGGAAAACATGTACAGACAAGCGGATTGCCATGCTGGGAGGCCAGGCTCATGGACACCAGAATCTAGGAGAGGCAGAGCAGGTAGGAACGGAAAGGCAGAATTCCATCCCTAACAAGTCAGGCTTCCCTGTCACCCTCTTTCCAGCTTGGATTCAGCAGTTGGCCACCAAATGCCACTGCTCAGGGCCCAGCTTCTGTGCAAGGGGTATAATAAGAAGGGGCTCTGCTGGCCCCAGAACCTTGACTTCCCTACAAAGAGGCATGGTTTGCCTTGGGATGGGGAATGAAACAGAGACAAGGACTGTTGCTATGGAGACAGTAGGTGTTCTCCTTGGGAAAGCATGAGGAGAATGTAGGCAGAGAGGTTTGGGCCTGAGGCTAGAACAGGGTTAACTGGAGATGGCCTAAGAATGCCCCCAACCCAGCAAGTGTCCAGTGATGGGCATGCATATGCTGGTACCAGCAAGTCTTTCCACACTGGGCCCTTTTCCTGTTCACCTCAAGCCCGCCCTCAATCTGCCAGGTGCACCTACCTTGAAAGGAGAGCCGAAGGCGTGGAAGGTTAGGGGCAGCGTCCCCCAGCCCCGCTGCCCAGAGAAGGGCCAGGCCTGGAATCATGGCGGCGGCCTCGGCCCGCCCCATGCCGGCAGCTCAGGGCGCTCAGGGTTCAGCAGGCGTGTGTGGAGGAGCCTTCAGCTGCCCTGGACTCTGCCCCAGGATCTGGAAAAGAGTCGGCAGCAAGGCAGAGAGGGTAAGGGCGGGAGGGCATGGGGGAGTCCCAAGGGATCAGATTACAGCCCCTAGGGAAAGAGGCTGGGGGGTCGCATACCGTTTCCTCTCCACCAAGGGTGCCCCGCCTGGCCACAATCAGAGACACACCCACACTGGGCACACCCTCAGGGTCACCCTGCACTGGCAGGCACCCGCCCCACCACGTCACCCTCCTCAGTCACCTCCCCTCCTCTACACATACTCACAAACATTAATTCACAAACACTACGCACCCACTACATGCCAGCCTGGGGCAGGGACGAGGATACCGACGGCACAGACAAGGTCCCCAGGCAGTAAAGGGCAAAGGGCCAGCAAGGAGTCAGATCCTGTGGTTATTTCAGAGGGCACCAAGTGCAATGAGCAAAACAGCTGATGAAGGGAGAATGGCAGGAGGGGCTGAGGCCTCTGAGGTGGTTGTGCACCCACTGACGGGGAGGGAGATGCAGAGGGACTTTGGGCAGTGGAGCAAGGCTGTGGCTGCCGAAGGATATGAACAGGTTTCCTCCGAGGGTCCCTTCGTGAACATGCGTACATGAACAGTGTGAGCACATGCATATGTATAAATGTCTGTGAGCAAACACATGCCACACCTGTATAGATTTGTCAGGTGCGCAAATGTGCATACACTTATGTGGCATTGTGTGTAAATCTATTCCGTGTGTACCAGCATAAAATATGCCTGTTTGGTACATGGGTCACATCTGTGCATGGGCTAATGTGTGGACATGCATAGTGGACATGCAAGGGAATACAAAAGCAGGATCAATCTCTCCCTTTGACTCTAACATAGAAATGGGACCTGTTCTTCCCAGGACCCCCACCCAGACCCATGCCAAATTCAGCAGCCCCCCTTCCCCCTCTCTGTCACTAATTGTTTCCTCTCTGCAGCCTAAGGGGGGAAGCAGCTAAGCATGCAGAGACTAATGTCAAGCTTGAGTCCCGAGAGAGGAGTAAGGCGACCCCTCTTCTCCAGGTAGAACAATGATTTGTCCTCCAAGTCCCTTCCAATTCTGGGTCTTAGTTTTCCTGTCTTTGAGCCTCTCCACTGAACCAGACATTTTGCCTGTCACACTCAGGTGGAGCTAGGTTCTGGCTGCTATGGCCACCCTCCTTTAAGGGAGCAGGCAGGACAGGTTGGGCACAGGGGTCAAGGTCACAGACCCCTCCTCCCTCTAGTCTCTACCGCCCCTCACCAGCTTCTAGACCCCTCCCAGGTCAGGACCCCAGTCTCTCTCCTTTCATTTGCTGACACTTGCCTCTGCCTCTTCTCAGGGTCAGGAAGTCTGTGAAGCTTACATGGGCTGTCTTCCCGCACTCCTCCAAGAACTCCGCAAAAGGGTCTCCCACCTTAACCCCTCATTCCTGGAGAAGGGGAGCAGGCTAGGGCCCACAGGGCACCCTCTGACGGCTCCTTTAAGTAGAAGCCCCCGCCCCCACTAGGCCAGCCACCTCCCAGAATACCATAAAGTTTGCAGGGCTACAGGGTGGATCGGGTGACCGGCACAGGCAGCTGGGACTGGCTGGAGATGGTGGCCCCTCAGGAGTGGAATGGGAGCAAGGGTCGAGCAGGTAGAGGTGGCCCTCTCCTGCTGGATCACAAGGTGAAGGGCGCCCCAAATAGTAGTCCCAGAAACTTGGCAATCAGCTAAGACAAAGCAGGTAGAAACGGCAGAGACCCTCCCTGACAGTTCTCCTTGTGCAGCCGGCGGAAGGAATGGTAGAGCAGGCAGTCCGGTCCTCACCTGTCTCCTCCACAGCTGAGGGATGACTGGACACTCCGCAGCAGCAATCTCAGTTCCTGGGAGCTGGCTGTAATAGGTGGGTCAGAGGTCAGGGAAGGCACTCTCCTCCCCTCTCCTGGGCCCCAGCCCCAGTGGCTTCCTTACCAATTGGACCTCTTAAAACTTCAGCTGTCTGGCCCTCAGTGGCTGTGATGACAGCCAGGCAGGAAAAAAAGATGCGGGGGGGGGAGGGAAGACACAGAAAAATCTCACTTCTGCTGAGTGTGAGTGTGTGGGCCCATCCCGAGAGCCCAGCTAGGCTGGGGCCAGGAGAAGACTGCTGGGAGGTGGAGTACTATGGACTCCAGCCTCTCTTCCAAGCTGGGAAGACTGCCCTGCCCATCAAGGCCAGAGCCGGGCACCTGAGGGAGGTTTCTGTAGAGTTATTTTTGTTTGTTTGAAGGCAGGGTCTCATGTAGCCAGGGCTGGCTTCCAGTTTGCTAGGTAGTCAAGGATGGCCTTCAGCTCCTGCTCCTCCTACCTCTGCTTCTCGAGTGCTGGGCCAGGGGTAAGGCAGATAGGACAGACTCTTCTAACTCTTGACTTTGGTGCCCAGGTAAGGGAGGTACCTGGGATCTTGTCCTGTACCCTGTTTGTACTCTTAGGGGCACTTTCAAGGTCTGGATATCGTCTCGGTTTCCCCAAGGCTGACAGCAGGATCTCAGCGGTCAGAGACCTCCAGCCTCCGCTGTCTGTCACAGTTTTGCTACAAACTGCCTGGGTGTCAGCCAGTCAGAGATAAGGGGACACAGACAGAGATAAGGGGAGACTTATCTTCCCGGGAGTCTACTCTGAGGCCTTGCCTCAGGACCCAGTGTTCCTGGCCTGCCTGTGTAGCGGCAGCAGGAGAAACTAGAGGGGTTCAGGAGGGTGCCTAGAGGAACTTAAGGCTTCTAGGATGAGGTCGTGCCCTGCTCCTGGGCTGACTGCCTCTCCCCATGGACCAGACCAGCTTCCTCTGGCCTCATGCAAGCAAACAACATTCTTTGGCTGTTTACAATTTTCCACCCAGCAGCCAAGATCAGCAAGTGCCTTTGAGGCCCCTGCCCACCCCTGCTGTGTCCCCAGTCTGCCCAGACTGCCTCCAGTTCAAGGGAATGAGCTGTCTCTGGCCCACTCAAGACAGGTGGCTCGTTCCTGCAGATATGTCTCCTCCCTCGAAGAGGAAGGGATGGATGGGCAGCAGGTTCTTCCCACAATCCCGGGGTTCATCATGCCTGGCTGGGGGTGGGTTGTCCCTTAGAGACAGCACTTCAGGTGTTGGTATTCAAGTGTCACAATCAGACTCTCAAGACTCTGGAATGAGGCCATCTTGGCCTGGGTCTGAAACCCAGAGAGGCAGTTGGGGTCCTGCTTACACCCCTGCTCTGGGACATCCACGAGCACAGCACAGGTCTGCCTGGGTTCTTCCTGTGGGTTGCCCACTGACGGCACAGCCTGCCGAGGCCGTGGCTTTTCCTTTGGGAAATAACTGGGTTGTCGCACCAAGTTGCAGCAGTTGGCCCTCCCCCCACCCCCTCCCCTGCCATTGAATCTACTCCTTTGCACCCCGCTTGGGCTGCCCGCAGTATAGCTGCTACAGCCCACCTTCTGATGAAGTCTGCGCACATGCCAGTGCCCTGGGCTCCTGGGATCTCAGGCGCCTTACTCACACCTGCTTTTGCAATCAAAGCCGGTGTCTCCATGTTACAACCGTCCCCCACTGGCCACGTAGGCACCAGGTCACGTGACTGTGAGGACTGAAGCTTGGTACCAGGAGGTGGTAAGGCGCAGCCATGAAGCCTAGCTTCCTGACAGAACAACACTTGCCCCCAATCTCCTGTGAAAAAGCCAAGGGACTGACAGCTCAGTCCCCACCCATAAACCCCAAGTCTGGTCTCCATGTCCAGGAGACCCCCAGCCCACCTTTTGGAAAGATCAGTTCCTCCCTTCCTTGCCTGTTGCCCTTCCCTTCAGTGGGCCATGTCAGAGCTGAGGTGGAAGAGCAGCGGCAGGAGACGCCACCAAGAGCTTTGGACCTAGCGGGAGGTGGTGGTGCACGCCTTTAATCCCAGCAGTCAGGAGGTAGAGACAGGTGGATCTCTGTGAGTTCGAGGTCAGCCTGGTTTACAAGTTCAAGGACAGGCTCCAAAGCTACAGAGAAATTCTGTCTCAAAAAACCAAAGGGAAAAAAAAAGAGCTTTGGGCCTTTAGCTGTGGCCCTCCCCCTGCTGGCTCCACCCCTGCCTTCCCTCCCTCCCTCGTGCACATTCCTCACAAGCTGAGGTCAACCCCTCTGGGATGGGGAGTCCCCCCCTCAACCAGCCACATCACAGTTCCACACTAACTCCTGTTTTCTTCATTGCCCAGCAGAGTGGAGTGGGGAAGCCAGGGGAGAAGGGGTGGGGCCTCTACAGCCTTTGAGGGAGGGGCTACACCAGGAAAGCTGCAGAAGTAGACTGTAGGACACTCTGTACTTATCATCAGACATTTACATAAATTACATTTGCATACATACACATTCCCTAAACTGGATATAGAGAGCCTCCCTGGAAGCCCTGATCTGGGGGGTGTGCTCTGTATGTGCTGGTGGAGTTGAAGATGTTGGGGATCCCCAGAACCTATATTTAGGGAATAACGGAATAACTCTCTCATTCTCTCTCTCTCTCTCTCTCTCTCTCTCTCTCTCTCTCTCTCTCTTTCCTAAGACAGGGTGTCTCTGTGAAGGCCTGGTTGTCCTGGAACTCAATTTGTAGACCAGGCCGACCTTAAACTCAGAGATCCGCCGCCTGCCTATGCCTCCCAAGTGCTGGATTAGAGGGGTGGGCCACCACCTGCCAACTCTGTAGTAGTGCAGAAAGAGACAGGACTGAATTCAGACTCTGCAGCTCATCAGATGAGTGTCCCCAAGGTGGAGCTTAGAGAGAGAGCTTATAGAGAGAGCTTATAGCTCACTCTCCCCATCTCCCCATTCCCTTCAATGTCACCACTGCGCCAGGCAGGCTGGGCGCGTGCTAGAGGAACAGCTGGTGTGTGTTGTTGCCAGTGCAGGTCTGGGCGCCTTATGAGGACCCTGAGGGAAACCTTTCTCTGCCCTTCTCTGCTGTGGCTACCATCCCAGCCTCAGGCTCAGCTCGTCTCCCACCCATCTCTCCCTGCGCAGCCACTCTCTCCACCCTCAAACCATCCTGTCCAGGGCGCCATCAGAGCCTCCCTCCTTCCCTTGGGGATTCAGTAGAATTCTCAAAAGTCCCCACCCCACCCCTAGCAGTACCCAAGACCACCCCTCCTAGGAATTTTATCATAGATATCACTGAAGAGGCCGGGAGGTGGTGGTACATGCCTTTAATCCCAGCACTCGGGAGGCAGAGACAGGCAGATCTCTGTGAGTTCGAGGCCAGCCTGGTCTACTAGAGCTAGTTCCAGTACGGGCACCAAGGCTACAGAAAAACCCTGTCTTGAAAAAAAAAAAAAAGAAAGAAAGAAAGAAAGAAAAAGATATTGCTGAAGATAGGGCAAGACTCGCCCTACGTGGTTCCTGCCTCTGATAGGATCCCTGGGATCAACCTTCATCTGCATCTCAACTTGGTTTGCAGGAGCTTGTAGAGACTGCAACTCTGCAACCCTGGCCTGGAGTCCACAGCACATCCCTAGGTCAGCCTTGCCATTCTTCTAGGGCTCCAGTGGCCCCATTGCTGGAATGCATAGAGTTTTTGTTGCCAAAATGTTACGTGGGCTGTGCCTGAGCCCTTTAGAGTCACCTGCTGCACCCTCCTTCACAGTTCATTAGCCACCTCAGCTATTATTCCTCTTCTGTGGAAGATCCCTTCTCTCTTCTTGTCTTGACTTCCCACATCTTTTATAATTTATTTTCATTTTGTGTGCATTGGTGTTTTGCCTGCATTTCTGTCTGTGCGAGTGTGTCAAATCACCTTAAGCTGGATCACAAACAGGCATTATTTCAAACTTCAGAGCCACTGTGGGGGCAACAGCAGGAACCAGCATCACTGGGAACCCTACAATCTGGAGATGTCCAGCAGAGAGAGATGCAGGAGAGAGCATGCCTGTAGGAAACTTCTCCACTTTCCTGGGCCTCCTGGGTTATCGTGAGGCTCAGGGATTAATGCAGAAGATACATCTCAGGTCCCCCTTTTACTCTGCTCCAGGCCTCCCGAAACTGACTTTCCCCCAACCCTAATGAGATCAGAAAGTAGAGGTGGGAAATGATGCCACACTCTGATTTTTCTCCCAACCAAGATTACCTGCAAGGTTACATCTCCATTAAGATTAAGGAATTAGCATTCGCCTTTAATCCCAGCACTCAGAAGGCAGAGGCAGGAGGATCTCTGAGTTCGAGGTCAGTGTGGTCTACAGAGCAAGTTTCAGGACAGCCAGGTCTACACAGAGAAACCCTGTCTCCAAAAAAAACGGGGGGCAGGGTTTTGTTGAAGGCCACTTGTTTGTTTTTGGCTGTCCAGACTCTAAATAACCACTCAGAAACTATATTATTTAAATCACTGTTTGGCCAATCAAGTTTATTGTTAGCTAGCTTTTATATCTTTGGTTAACCCATTTTTATTAATTTGTGTATTGTCATGTGGCTGTGGCTTACCGGGTAAAGTTTTGCCTGGCATCCAGCATCTGTCTCTGGCTTTTCCCTGACTCTACCTACTCTTTCTATATATATCTTAGATGGCTATATTCTGTTAAGCCATTGGCCAAAAGCAGCTTCTTTATTCATTAACCAATAAAAGCAACACATAGACAGAAGGATTCCCATTTCAAAGGGGGACTGGAGAGATGGCTCAGTGGTTAAAAACACTGCTCTTCCAGAGGACCCAGGTTCAATTCCCAGCACCCACACAGCAGTTCACAACTGTTTGTGATCCAGCTTAAGGTGATTTGACACCCTCATACAGACATAAATGCAGGCAAAACACCAATGCACACAAAATGAAAATAAATTATAAAAGATGTGGGAAGTCAAGACAAGAAGAGAGAAGGAACCATGCCCTTCACCTCTGTCTTCCTTGAACCCTGATACCTGCCACTGTGTGGCTAAGGCTGAATGTCTGGCAGGCATGCACTTGCTGTAACACAGCAGTACACATGCCCCAACTGGCTGGAGGCCATCACCCTGAGCACATAATGGGGGTTGCCTTTTATTCCAATTGCAGTGGAGCTGGGGAGATGCAGACCAGTGGCAGTGATGAAAGTCCTAAGATCCGGTTGGTGTCTGGGGATGGGCTTACACACCCAACAGCCAAGAGACACTGCAGTCTTTTAGTCTTTTTTTTCCCCTTTCTTTCTTATTTTTACTTTTATTTATTTGTTTTTTATTAATATTTATTGAGCTCTACATTTTTCTCTGCTCCCCTCCCTGCATCTCTTCTCCCCCCTTCAATCCTCCCCCAAGGTCCCCATGCTCCCAATTTACTCAGGAGATCTTGTCTTTTTCTACTTTCTACTTCCCATGTAGATTAGATCTGTGTATGTCTCTCTTAGTGTCCGCACTGTTGTCTAAGTTTTCTGGGATTGTGGTTTATAGGCTGGTTTTCTTTGCTTTATGTTTGAAAACCACCTATGAGTGAGTACATGTGATAATTGTCTTTCTGTGTCTGGGTTACCTCACTCAATGTTTTCTAGCTCCATCCATTTTCCTGCAAAATTCAAGCTGTCGTTATTTTTTTCTGTTGTGTAGTACTCCATTGTGTAAATGTACCACATTTTCCTTATCCATTCTTCAGTTGAGGGGCATTTAGGTTGTTTCCAGGTTCTGGATATGACAAAAAAAAAAGCTGCTATGAACATAGTTGAGCACATGTCCTTGTGACACGATTGGGCATCCTTTGGATATATACCCAAAAGTGGTATTATTGGGTCTTGAGGAAGGTTGCTTCCTAATTTCCTGAGAAATCGCCACGCTGACATCCAGAGGGGTTGTACCAGCTTGCATTCCCACCAGCGATGCAGAAGTGTTCCCTGAGACACTGTAGTCTTATTGTTGCCCCTGTCTGTCTCCCAAGGTCACTGCGAGCTGGGCTGACCACACCACTGAAGTCAGGGCTGCTCTGCTTTTGCCTGAAGCTAGCCTGGGGATCTTGGTCTAAGGATGTGTATGTAGTGATTTTTGAGGGACATCAGAAGTTAAGGCTCTGGGGCTGTTGATACGGCTCAACAGGTAAAGGCGATTGCCACCAAACCTGATATTCTGAGTTCAGTGCCCAAAACATACATCGTGAAAGGAGAGAACTGAATCCCACAAGCATGCTGTGGCACACACGTGGGGAGATTTACATAAATAAAGTGTTAATATAAAAAAAGTCTTGGGTCGGGGTTGGGGATTTAGCCCAGTGGTAGAATGCTTGCCTAGCTAGGCGTGCTTTGAAACATGGTGAGAGATTCCATCAGGACTAGGCAGTCCCTGCAGTCACAGAAGCCCTGGCTGTAATCCCAGGAAGGGCCCCTTTCCCATTCTGCACAGGACATCTGTCTCCACCTGCCTGCTGGACCTGCCTCTTCCCCACAGTGTCCCATAAGCTCCCTTCTCTGGGCCTCTGACTCTTAGGGGTTGTTCCTTCCTTCCTCCTCTCTTCCCAGCTGTTCCGCTGCCCTACAAATAGGTTAAAAATACCGAGGCCACCACCAACCACATCAGTAGCTCCAACAACTATTTCAAGGGAGCCAGGCTCTCTTGGAAGCGGACCAGTCTCGTGGCAGTCTTCACAGTCTGGGGACTGCCCACCCTGCACTGAAAACAGGAGCTCGGGCCTCTACTTGCCTTTGGACATCCTGCTAAGAGTCTTGGACCTCATACTGTAGCTGCCCGTGGGTGTGGACATTGGGAGAGTTCTAGAGAAAGAACTCAATTTCTCTTTCCTCACTCAGCTGTTTCCCAAGAAAGGAGGAACTGCTGAGGCCCAGCCAAGAACAGCTCTAAATGGTAGGGGGTGCCTAGCTCACTAGGTACCTCCAGTTAGGGTTTAGGATACCTGGGCAATCCTTCTTGCCTCTCCGTTACCCCCTACGCATGGCTGGGAATTTCCCACCAGCTAAAGAAAGGCTGGATTGAGAAGCCGCCCCCACCAGTCCTGGGACAATGGAGCCTTATGCCCTCCAAATCAGAGCTGGAATAGAAGGAAGGGCCAAGGGCAGGTGGGGGCTTAACTGTGGGTACCGGGGCAAGCTCTGCTTGCCAGAACCACACCCAGACCCAGTGCCAAGTGAGATCCCAGGGGATCCTGGTCAAAGCCATAGAAGGCCCACCCAGGCAGGGAGGCACCGGGTGCATCAGACAGACAATGCCAGTCCCTCAAAGGCCCTCTGTGCAGGGTTCCCCTCAGGACAGAAGGAAGGAACCATCTCCGGTGCTTGCTTCCTGCTGGGCGGGCATGGTGACCCTGGAATAACTCCAGCCCGCCTGCGCATGTTGGGGTTCAGGCCTGAGCCTCAGAAGAAAGACAGGGATTTGGGGATGGCGCAGGATCCTGTTCTTGTCTGTTGTACCCCATGGCAGAGATAGCCGGAATGGCCTGAGGAACTGGGGCGGAGGAGAGGCCTAGGAAACGGGCGTTCCTTCCGACCGCCACCACAGCCTTTCATCTCCTGCCAGCATCAGAAACCCGGTGGCCTGTGGCCACTGACAGGTGTAAGGAGGCGAAGTCCCAGGTCCCGGGTCCAATCCCTCCCTCCCCCGCCTCCGCGGCGCCGACCCTCGCTCGCCCGAGAACCCAGCCGCTTTGTCAGGCCGCGGGCGCGGAGCCTCCAATGCCACACAAAGCTGCTTTTGTGTCCAGCGTCCTCCACGGGACCCGGTGACGTCAGCCTCCGTGACCAGCTCTGCAGCAGAGAGGACGGGCTGTGGCGTCCCCTGGCGGCCGGTGGCAGAGGCCTCGGAGGGTCGCCCAGTTGGCGCCGGCCTTTCGCCTACTGCTCCCTGTAGCAAGCTCAGCGCGCGACTGCCTTTGCTGTTCCTGGAAGAAAACCCAGGCATTTAGTACGGAACTGTGCCCACGCCCATTCCACGGCGTGGAATTCCACCCGGCACTTCGTTTTCCACATTCAACCTTTCAATGAGGCCAATGACAGACCTCCATGAACCCTGCCACGACAGTCTGTCCCCACCCCTCTGATTTGTTGAGGTGGTATTCTAACCCTTACTTTTTTTTTAAAGTGCTAATTAGCATATGTTAATTAACATAATAATGGGTTTCATGATGACGTTTCATCATGTATAACATGCATTTTTACCCTACTAACCCCCATTACTCTCTCCTTTCTCTTGCTCTTCCACTGATCCGATCCCCTTCTCTTACCAACTAGTCCCTTTTCCACTTTCATTTTTTTTTTAAATTCATTATTTTTATATACATTGGTGTATTGCCTGCATGTGTGTCTGTGTGAAGTTGTCCTCAGGTCCTCTGGAGCTGGAGTTAAAGACAGTTGTGAGCTGCCGTGTGGGTGCTAGGAATTGAACCCTGGGTCCTTTGGAGGAGCAGCCAGTGCTCTTAACACCCGAGCCACTCAATTTTTTTTTTTTTTAAGTAACACAAGAGTTTCAACAGGATTACTTCCAGGAGTTATGCTACAAGGCGGAAGAAAATGTCTCTCCCTTCTTCCATCAACCAGTTAGCCTCTGCAAGCACTAGGGGGCGAGTCAAGGCCTGGTTAGCCACCTCCCAGGATGGATGCTCACAGCCCAGCCAGCTTGGAAACTATTCTATGTATTCTACATTTTACCTTCTTGCAATTCATTTTTTTTTTTTTTTTTGGTTTTTCAAGATAGGATTTCCCTGTGTAACAGTGTAACAGTCCTAGCTGTCCTGGAACTAGCTCTTGTAGACCAGGCTGGCCTCAAACTCACAGGGATTCACCTGCCTCTGCCTCCCAGGTGCTGGGATTAAAGGCCTGCCCCACCACCACCCGGCTCGGCTCCTTCTTGCAATTCTTTTTTTTTAAAATTTATTTATTATGTATACAACATTCCTTCCATGTATGCTTGCATGCCAGAAGAGGGCACCAGATCTCATTATAGATGGCTGTGAGCCACCATGTGGTTGCTGGGAATTGAACTCAGGACCTTTGGAATAGCTGTCAGTGCTCTTAACCTCTGAGCCATCTCTCCAGCCCCCCTTCTTGCAATTCTTATATTCTCTGTCCCACTTTTACAATGTTCCCTGAGCTTTGGAGTTGATTCAGTTTCTTGAGTCTCACTCAGTATGTAGCCCAAGCTGGCTTGGGACTCTTGGTCAATCTCCTGCTTTAGCATCCCATGTGCTAGAATTACAAGCATGTGCCACCACTCTTGGCTTCTTCTGAGTTTGTCAAGTCAAGAGGTACAGCCCACTCATCTGTGTGACCTCAGTCCCTTATACTGCCTCTGGGCTTCCAGGGCAGCAGGTCTTATCGCTTGCATTCAAGGCTGGCTAGACACCCTGCTACTCCCAACTTGCACGAACTCTCTAGAAGAGCTTTCAAGTCTGCTTAGTTCTGCAGGACTGAAGGATGACCCTAACCCCAAACTGCAGAGTCGAGAAGTTAGTCTCTGTCATGTAGGCTGACTAGTCCAGAGGGCAAACTGAAGCTCAGAGCATTATGACTGAGTTCTGCCTAGAAAGCAGAATGTCCAGGGTCCCAACCCAGGTGAGTCACTGAGCCGTGATCCACCCTCTTCTTGTGCAGCTCAATACCCGGGAGAAAAGAACAGCCAGCAGTTCTTGGTGTTTGGTTTCTACATTTTATTATTTCAAATCATGTGAACAATTCCATAAAACATGTGAAAAAAGCAAGGAAGTGTTCAACGCTGAAGGACCCGGGCCTGGGGCGAGGGCATGAGGGGCCTGGCCCCTCAGCAGGCAGCGGCGGTTCCTAGATTAGCGCTAAGGAGCTACATTTAGGTTAATGGAGCCTGGGCCCAGGGCTTCAGGGCAGGGCCCTCAGGGACATTGGCAGTTGTCTGGAACAGCCCTTGGAATCCAATTCCGTGGAGGGCAGGGCAGGGGGCCACCCGAAGAGGGATGGGTGTAAACACGCAGACACACTCAAGGCACGGAATCACTGGAAAGGGGACTGGGGAGGAGGGGTGCTGGTCAGGACCTGACAGTTTTAAATAGGTTTCTCTAAAAAGTCTTCTAGGTTTGCAGTTTTCCTTTTTTTTTTTCCTTTCCTTTTTCTTTTTTCTTTCTTTCTTTTTTTTTTTTTTTAAAGCTACGAGAATGAGCAGGTGGACTGTGTCTCCAGGAATGGTGGTCTCTCTTGCTTCTTGTGCTTTTTCCTTTGGGGCCTCCAAGCGGCAAAGGGTAGGGTAGGCAGGAGGCTCCCTGTAAACATTTGGACTTGGGTCAGGGCTGGTGTTGGACAAAGCCAGGGGTCTAGGCTGGAGAAGTGGGCACCCCTCCAGACAAGGCCTCAGGAAATTCTGCATGCGCTCCCCTCACCCCAGAACAAGACAACGGTCGGAAAACCACAACAGATGCCCAAGAAGGATGTACCATGGCTACTCCCGGCCCCTCAGACAAGGGTGGGCTTCAAACAGGGAGGCCTGTGGCAACCCCTCCCCCAAGTCTAGAGCCAAGGGAGGGGACAGGGGAGCTGAGAACAGAGAGAAAAGATGGGAGAAGCAGCTGGGGGTGGGGTGGGGGAACAGGCAGGGAGCATGGTCTTCTTGCCCCCATCTTCCTCAGGAGTAGTAGGGAGCAGAGTCGGCGGTGGCCCTGGAGGTGGAGGACAGACACAGCCTGAGTTACGTGTGGCTCTTCTTGCCTCTCTAGACAATGACCTTCTTTGCCCCCCCACCTACTTGTTACCAGGGACACAGCTGTGCCCAGGGGCCAGCTTCTGTTGCTGGGTTACAGGGTATATGTATCAGTAACGCTGGCGGTCATTGCATGTATACCAGGGCCAATGGGGCTGGCCTGGGCCAGGACTGTCATCTGAGAGACAGATGGCTAAGAACAGCATAAAGCTGGTCACTGCGCAGCGGGGTGGCCTGGTCTCCTCAGGCATCTAACTAGGCTAGTATTACATGCTGGTAAAGAGGCAGTTTCTTCTGAGGAACGCTAAATAGTTCTCTAGCTCTGTCCAGGGGAAAGTCAGATCCTTCTTCTTCCCTCCCTTGTCTGTGGTCCCCGACTGCCCTGCTCACTCTTGCTCCTTCAGGCTGACTACTCCCAAGGGACACCCCCCAGTCCCACCCGCTCTCTGAACTCAAGGGTCTCACTATGTTGTTTTCCAACACCTTGCCTTGACTCCTGACTTACCATCCTGCCAGGCCTGCTGCCCCTCAGAAGAGGCCACAGTCCTTCAGGTTATTCTTAATGATGACGTCGGTGACGGCATCAAACACAAACTGCACGTTCTTGGTGTCGGTGGCACACGTGAAGTGTGTGTATATCTCCTTGGTGTCTTTGCGCTTATTCAGGTCCTCGAACTTGCTCTGGATGTAGCTGGCGGCCTCATCATACTTGTTGGCCCCTAAGGAAGACAATGAAGACTTTTGTAATTAGAAGGTCGGTGGGTTCCTTCCTGCATGTATAGGAAGGATCTGTGCACGTGACAGACAAGCATATGTGTGCACAGCATGTTCATTTGTCAGTGCATGTGCTGTAGGAAGGATATTTCACACATGCAAATGCTCAAGCGTAGAGGTCCGCATGTAGTAACAAGCCTTCTGTGTGTACAGTACGTATTCCTGAGTGCGGTACCACATATCCCAGTGGTTTTCCTTCTGTCCAGATAGAGGCATCCATGTGCCACCATGTCCCCATTGGTACCTTCTGGGATGGTCAACACCTCATCTGTGAGATAGGCTTCACAGAGCCCCACCTGTGTACTCGGGGAAACAGATGGTCAGAGGGCTCTGTGTGATCTTCTCTTCAAACAGGTCCTTCTTGTTGAGGAAGAGGATGATGGAGGTGTCTGTGAACCACTTGTTGTTGCAGATGCTGTCAAACAGCTTCATGCTCTCATGCATGCGATTCTAAGGGAAGGAAAATGAAGTTGGTATCGCCTCTTCCCCCGCCCCCCCCCCATCTCTGCCCCCACCACCAGGGCTCTCTTGGGTTCTTACCATCTCCTCATCCTCAGCCAGCACCAAGTCATAGGCGCTCAAGGCGACACAGAAGATGATGGCCGTGACACCCTCAAAGCAGTGGATCCACTTCTTCCGCTCAGATCGCTGGCCACCTACATCGAACATCCTGCGGACATCGGGTCAACTTAGCTCCAGGGAGACACCCTTGCAATTGCATTTCACCAGCTAGCAGGCTGAGGACATAGACCTGGCCAAAGTGGGACAGCTGCCATCATGGAATCATCCGCATCCACTCACGGCAACCAGGGTTTTGAGCCTGGTCAGACAGGCTGGAGCCACGTGGCACGGGGCAGGAGAGGCTATTAGCAGGAAGTGGCTACTGATAAACTCGGTGGTGAAACATAAGGACGCGTTTTCCCAATATAGGCCTGAGGACCTCCAGAAGGACTGGGGAATTATGCCCAATGGCTACCTCAGTGGCTAGCACGTATTACCCCTAACCCTGATCAGACACCAACTCACTTGAAGTGTAAGTCCTTGAAGGTGAAGTGTGTTTCCACAATGCCCGTGGTTTTCACACGGGTCCGCAGTACATCCTGCTGCGTAGGGATGTAGTCACTCTGTGCAATGCGCTCCAGGTCATTCAGGTAACTGCAGGGAGGAAGTAGAGGGTCAGGCGGACCAAAAGGGAGCACCCTGACCTGGATCTCAGACAGACAAAACCCTGCTTCTTTCTTCTCTTTTCCCTTCCTCCTTTCTCCTCCGCACTCTACTCCAGGAAGGGTCTGGTTTATGTAGCCCAGTCTAGCCTCAAACCCACAATCCTCCTTGCCTCAAGCCCCGAGTGCTGCGATTACAGGTGTGCACCACTGTGCCTGCCATTTCCACTTCTTTAACCCTTGCCTGCTTCACAATTGTTAATGAAACGAGAAACATGGGCTTGACCCCTTTGTTTACCACCTACAGAATGGGACTGGGAGAAGGGCTATGGCTCTGTGACCCTAGCAGTCAGGGTCCTCAACTTGACCTGCATACAAAAGGACTCAGAATATTGGACCTACAAGCAAAAGGTGGAAGGGGCAAATTAGTCCTCTGGGGAGAGATTCAAGATGCTAATCGGTATAATTAAAGTACCCACTGCAGAGCAACCTGGTGTGGTCCTTTCATAGGGGACTAAACAAGTTAGGGCCTGCCAGGCCCAATGGGTCCTTTGCCTAACACCCAATAAAATTTGAGCTGAGGTGGGAACACAGACACCTGCTTGGCAGAGGCCCCTGGGGCTCCTCATCATAAGCTCCTTTAATTAGTATCAATGCCTCTTGTGCAGGGTCCAGGGCCCAGCTATCTGTCTGCCTAGATATAGCCAAGCTGTGCCGTCAGGCTGGGTCAGGCCTTGAAGCGGCTGCCCTCTACTGGTCTTTTGTTCTTGGGGCAGGGGTGCTGGGGCCAGCAGCCAGCCAAACCAGGTCAAAGGGAAATGATCTCAGAGAAGCAGGGATAGAACAGAATAACAGGAAGGGCCACGGGGGACCATGACGCACTTGCTGTGACCTGCGTACAACGTTCCATCCCCTGCAGATGGAGTCCCTAGCCTAGAAGCTTGGGGTGCGGGGGTGGGGGGCGGGGGCTTCATACCAGTCTCTCTCATCTGAACAGGCAGGTTCACCCAGGGACCCTCTGCTGTACCGTGGTCTTACCGAACTGTGGTAAAGTTTGGTGTACCCATTCCCCGTGATGCTCCATCCCATACCCTATACCCCTCCTTTAACAAGGCAAAAAGTACCCTGGCAGAGCAGGGCCTGTAGTGACCACTGAACCCCAACTTCTAAAGTAGCATGCAGTAATATCTGGGGAATAAAGACACAAGAAAACACAGGAAGTGGGAAGTGGCCTGGAGCTGGCTCCTCATCCTACCCCCCTTGAGTACTGGGGACACTGAAGTAGTTTTGCTTGTCAACCACTAAGATGATGGGGTTCACCCCTCCCTGCCTATATAGTCCACAAGTTGAGCTGGTGCTAAGTCTATGATTTCAGGGACAGTGCAGAAGCCTGGAGGCCTCTACAGATTTAGTTATGATCCCAAAACAACTAGGGGGTGGGGGGTGACACTAGGGCAGCTAGGTCATGAAAGGATGGCAGAGGAAGGCTGCTAACGTGACTGAACAGGACTTGGGAACTCTTAACCAGGGAGATATTCTCCTGCCTACTCTGTTGAGTGGGCTCAGGATTGGATGGGCAGTAGGGACCAGGTCGGGGTGGGGCTGGCTGCCTAGCTGAAGCAGGAGGAGGGAGACCTTAGCTAGCATTTATCTGGTGACACTGTCCGGTACCTATGGACGTCTCCTACCACCTACCAGGATATCTCGGCAGCCTGCCTCAGTTCTGACACACGGCTGAGCACACACGCACAGGGGAACTCAGAACTATGTACAGGCTTAAAGGATCCAAGCCCGCTAGGCCTCTGGGATTCCTGGGACACTGATTCTTCAGCTAAATCTTGGCCTTGGCTTGGATCCAGAAAAGGTCAGAAGCAAGGTCCAGGCTCTAGCTTGTGTACATCTGTCACCTCAAAGACAGTCTCTTCTTCCTCTGTGAGCCTTTGGGAAGCAGATCTGAACTCCTGTGTCCTCAGTCTGGAGTTTGCATGTGCTATGCCCCTGCCTCAAATCCCCTCTCACTCCTCCCTTTCCTACCTCTGGCTCACAGTTCTGCTGAGGCCGTCCTTCCTCTGGGCTTCCCCCCAATGGTACTGACACCTTCAGCTGTCAGTGCTTAAGGACCTGTCTTTTCCACTCATCACTGTGTCCCTGACGCTTTGCACAGAGCAGGTGGCACAAATGTTCTTCAGAACAATTGTGTGTAAAGACAGATAAGCGAAAGGAGCCTGAAAGCCACCGTGGCTGTCAACCCTCCGGGCCTTTCGATACCATGCTATCCAAGTGCTCCCACCCAACCCGCCATCAAAGCCTCTGTGGACAGTCATCAGCTTCAGCACCCTGGGACTCCTTACCATGTCTGGTCCCTTGCAGTACTTACTAAGCGGCTGAATCATTGAGCTGGTATTCCCGTGAGCGACCAAAGCAGGCTTGCACACCATGGTCAGCCCAGAGCCTCCGGATGACACCAGACAGATCTTCAGGAAGCATACCTTGCTCCTCAGCAGCACAGGACAGTGCAAACAGCTGCCTGGCATCATCCTGGCACAGAATTGGAGGGCAGTCAGCTGGGTAAAGGAACGTACCCCTATCCGACTAGTAGAGGGAAGGATCCACCCCCAGAATGGAGCCCAGGTTTGGGGTACTCTCAGGTTCCCCAGGACGAGACTTATCCCGAAGGCTTCTGGGAGACAGGTGGAGGAGGAAGAGTGGAGGAGTGCACATACCGCACGCTGGGGGTCGGCAAAGTCAATCTGCAGGTTGCCCATGGCCTTGACAATGGCCATGATAGACTGGATGGTGTTGCTGTAGACAACAGCACGATACTGCCGACATTCTTCCTCTGAATAGCCATCTTCATGGATGATCCTATCAGAGAGGTCAAGAGTTATGGTCCACAAACCACGAGAAAACACATGGCTACCAGGGGCTACTGGGGACTGCAGGGATCTGCTCCAAAGATGGGGACCCCTGGCCTGTGAATCCTAATTGATATAAACAGCTACGAGGCACCGTGAAACAAGTGGAGACCAAGCAAAGACACAGCACAGGGTCAGAGGAAGAAGATGACCAAAGTCTGGGGACCACTGCAGACCACTTACTTCATCTGCTTGACGATGGTGCTCTTCCCTGATTCCCCAGCACCTGCAATAGAGGGTACAGATGTCAGGGACAGGCCCAGTGGGCTCTGGGAGTAGACTAATGGCCTAGTCGCCATTATCCCTGACGGTATTTATCCCTTACCTTCCACAAATCAGTGGCACAGGGAGATAGAGGTGTCACCAGTAGTGGCCACAGTGGCTAAGGAAATCTATAATATCCGTCCCACGATGGGCTCCTGCAGGCCTCTGCTTCCCTAAGCTCCACTGTCTACCAGGGTTCGGCAACCCTGCCCTGAATGATTTGCCCTGCAAGGGATTTGGCTAAAGACTTAAGTCCACATTCTCTGTTCTCACACATGCAGGCTTGCCACCCTGTGCACTTCAGGCAGAGCTGGCTGGAAGGTACCCTGCATATTGCAAGATGAGCAGAACCACCCCCCACAAACCCTGAGATTTAGCTGCTAAGCAACTTATAAGGGCCACAAAGTCACATTCCTGCCCTCTGGATATGGCCCAAGGCCCCACCCTCTGCTTTCTGGACCAGCTCTGTCCTAAACAGATGGAAAATAGAATTTCTCTCCTCTCTCTCACACAAAGTTCTGACTCAAGCGTCTCAGCCTGGCAGAGCCTCTGTCCTCATTTCTCCGGGATGGGCTCTGAGGTTTGCTAGTCCCTCCCATGTTCGCCACAGCAACTCCATTAAACAAGTATCTTTTCTGGCCTCCTTTTACAGAGGACACTGAAGTTCAAAGGTTACATTCTTGGTGTAGGATCATGCAAACAACATTCCAGATGGCACCACAATGCCAAGCTACGGCCCCCTCCTCCTTCCCAGCCTTGGCCCAGGTTCCTTCTGCTCCTGCCCCTTCACCAGCTGTCACTCCTGTACTGCCAGGTACTGCCTGCCTCTTGCTTCCTTCAGGTCCCTGCTCACACTGCTCCGTTTACTGGGTAAAGCTGCCCCGTGTTCTGTTCACGGTATCCCAGGTTTATGTCTCCAAGCAGTTCACAGGGTTGGCAGCAGCGTCTACGGAGAGGTCAAATTTGGAAACTCTATTTCATTTATTTATTTATTCATTCACTCCTGAGACAGGGTTTCTCTTTGTAGCTTTGGAGTCTGTCCTGGAACTTGCTCTGTAGACCAGGCTAGCCTAAAACTCAGAGATCCACCTGCATGGATCCCAAGCGCCGGGATTAAATGCGTGTGCCACCACCGCCCAGCAACTCTATCCTTTCTATTAGGATCCCTTAGGGATAGTCAACTTATAATGGGCTAACACACTAACAAAAACATCATCAGTAATAATGATGGCAAAGCTGTGGTGAGCACCCACTGTGCGCCAGGGGATGTTTTATACCGACTGTTTTGTTTTTTTGAGAGACAGGGTTTCATGTAGACCAGGTTGGCTTCAAATTTGCCATGAAGCCAGAGATGACCTCAAATTTCTGATCTTCCTGCCTGGAATTACAATTGTGTATCAACATGGCCAGTTTGTTGTTTGGTCCCCCCATTATTATTATTTTAAGGCAGGGTCTCACTATGTAGCTCTGGCTGGCCTCAAACTCACAAATACACCTCCCTCTGCGAACCTCCTGAGTGCTAGGTTCAGAGGCATGCACCGCCATCCCCAGCCCTTTGTTATAGCTTTTAAAGTATTTTATTTTGGGCCAGAGAGATGAATCAGTGGATAAGAGCACTTAGTACTCCTTCAGAGGACCTCAGTTTGGTTCCCAGCACCCATATGGTGATTCACAACAGTATGTAACATGATTCCAGGGGCTTCGATGCCTTCTGGCCTCTGTGGGCACCCCTACACATGGTGGATTTAGACATTAACAGGCAAACACTCATACACACAAAAATATAAACAGATCTCTTTATGTGTACGGTTGTTTTGCTTGCATGTTTATCTATGTCACATGTGTGCCTGGTGCCCACAGAGACAGACAAGGCTGCTGGACTTCTTGGAACTACAGTTATAGATGGTTATGAGCTATCACGTGGGCACTGGGACTGAACCTGGGTCCTCAGGAAGAGCAGCCAGTGCTCTCAACTGCTGAGTCATTGCTCCAGCCTCCATTTATTTTATTTTAAATTATGTGTATGGGTATGTGGATGTCAGCGTGGGCGCTCACAGAGGCATCTAAATCTTCTGAAGCTAGAGCTAAAAAGTGGTTATGAGCAACCCAACACGGGTGCTGGGAACCAAATTTGGGTCCTCTACAAGAAGAACAAAGACTCTTAACTACCGAGCCATCTCTTCAGCCGACAACATTTAAATAATGTGTGTGCATGCAGACATTCGCCTTGCAACAATCAGCTCTTTCCTCCCACCAAGTGGATCTCAGGGATCAAACCCCAGGTGCCCAGCTGGGTGGCAAGTGCCTTCACTGGCTGAGCCATCCTACCACCCCACTGCCCAGTTGTTGTTTTTAACTTTATTTTTAGTTACGTGTATCTACTTGTGTGTCAGGGAGTGAGTAGGTACACGCGCATGCAGGTACCCACAAAGGCCAAGAGAAGATGCGAGGTCCCTTAGAGATGGAGTTACAGATTGTGAACCGCCTGATGTGTGTGCTGGCACTGAACTCGGGTCCTCTGCAAGAGCAAGAAGCACCCTTAACTCCTGAGCCATCTTTTTAGCCAAGCCATGCCCAGTTTTTATGTGGTGCTGGATTTGGCTGAGCCCAGGGCTTCAAGCACACTCAGTAAGCACTTCACCTACTGTATTTACTAGGAACTTTCATCTTCACAGCAACCTGAGGGAGCATCTATTCCCACCTCCATCTCTAAGGAAACCGAGGCACATGTTGGCAGTCCACCTTGCTCTGTACAGTTCCTCCTGGAGATCCTATGTCCCTGAGCCCAGCTGTCCTTGTCACTGTGTTCTCTCTGGCCCAGTCTCTGAGGTGCTTAATAAGCAACAGGGACAAACAAGCAGTAGCCGGATAGGCTGACAGACATTATCAGGACTCAGTAAGTCTCAATTTCCCTACCCAAACCCATATCTCACTGGGGAAAGTGAGGCACAGTTGTGCCCCCCACAAGAGCGGGTCGGGTACATCCCCAATCCAGCAGCTGTTCTGAGGGGAAGGTTTGCGTTCTTACAAATATGCTAGGTGCTTATAATCACTGAGTATCCGATTGTCCAAAGCCTGATTCCGAGAATGGTGTGGGAACTATTAAGGTACAGACCTTCCGGCCTCGGATAGTGTTCTCTATGATCATATACCCACACACAGAAGTGGAATGAGGCTCTTTCACATTCTACAGGCCCAGAGGGATGTTCAGAAGGCCCACAAAGCCTGCCCACACTATCCAACCACTGACTGCTAGGCCCACAGAGCCTCAGTATCTGCCAAGAGAAGAAAGGGCACAGTGGCCACCTAGCTAGCCTTCCCACTTGTTTCCACACAGGAGAGGGAAGGGGAGCCATCTGGAGCATAGGAAGAACCAGTTTCAGTCAGGATTGAGGCCTCATTCAGGGAGCAGAGGTTAAAGATGTGAAAATGTGGGTCAGATGGGTCATGCTGTCCAGAGTCCAGGGAAGGATCACTGAGCAGAGTCCAGGACAGATGGGAAGTAATGGTGGCAGATGTCCAGGCCTCTGGAGACCTCAAGTGAAGGTTGTCCCCTCTTACATGACTTTGGAACGTCTGGCTATGTGAGGCACCGGTTTCTCTACTGGCCACTGTAGGTAAAGAGGGCATCTAATCCTCCGACCACTCTCTCCAGAGATATTGTGGGCTACCCGTGACCCTGCCCAGTGCCAGGGATGATGGTACTTGCTTTGCATTTGATTTCCCTAGCAAACCTGGCAGACACCAAAAGGGCCACACCTGAGCAAGCCAGGCCAGGAACCAGGTTCATATACTTCTTACCTCTGCCAGCTGAAGGCCTCCTTTCACACTGCCCTAGTACCCCAGTTTCCCTTTTTTAGGACTCTCAAATTCTGAGTTAGGGCAGTCTCTGTATCTAGCAGGGGTCACTGCAAGCACAGCCCCCTTTGACAGGTGGATAAAACAAGGCCATGGAGCTTCCATCCCTGGGACTCAGGGAGGTCCTTTTGTCATTGCAGCAACTGTGACTCAGGCAGGAAGTAGTAGAGGCAGGACAAGGGTGCGGTACTGGCAACCAAGAAGGAAGTAGGGAGACATCAGGACTGAGTCGGGGAAGGCAAGGTGCTGGAAGCAGGTCATCCAGTGAAAGGTGTGTGGTAAAATCTTGGTTCTTACACAGACTTGGTGCTCCAGGAGATGTGGGGCCATAGAGTCATTCGTCACTGTCCCGACGGCCTTTTCTCCATCATGGCCTGACACATCACTCCTACCATCTGGCCTGGAGTGTGGCTGTACTCACTCAGCTTCCCTGCCAGCCCTGTGCCTATTCTGGGAAAAGCTTCCCCAGCAGCAGGCTCTGGACTGATGCAGAGGTGCCTGCTGAACAGACAGCAGCAGGTGCCAGCCTCTCCCGCCCCCACCAGGTGCTCCATCCCCAGCCAGATGAGGTCAGAGGGGATCCACGGAGCTCCCCTAGGGTGGCCATGATATTCCCACCAGGCTACACCTCTTCCCACAAAGGAAAACATCTCTGCAGCTTTTGTCCTAAGTCCAGCTGCTGGGCCCACTGCAGGAGGGCAGTGATCTCAGAGAGAGCACCTGCTTCTACATGAGCTCCTATGGTGAGAACAGACCAGAGGAAGAGAGTACCACTCCATCTACCTGGTGAGACCCACAAAGCCTTGCCACAGACAGGCCTGTAAGTTCAAACACTCGATGCTCATCTAGGCCCCAGCGTCTAGGACTCTGATATGCATCCATCTTGGACTCTCCACCTCCTACGTTAGGGTTAGAGCTGCCGGGACACTGGGACCTACTGCTGTCCTTTCTGGCCTCAGTTCCTTTAACTTTTGGATCTTCTCCCGCCCCAGGAGCCGGGGTGGGGGTGGGGGGGGATAGAGATCTACTCGGACCTGCTGCCCATACTGCTCCTTCCTGAGGTTTCCATTTGTTCAACTCTTTCAGGTCTCTGGTACCTCATCTGTGAAACAGAACAATGCATTTTCTTCGTTTCTCTGTGTCGCTCTCGCTGTTCTGGAGCTCACTTTGTAGACCAGGCTGGCCTTGAGCTCAGAGATCCACCCGCCTCTGCCTCCCAAGATTTGGGACTAAAGGCGCGCGCCACCACCGCCCAGTCGAGCATTATCCAACAGAAGAGCACTGAGAAATGAATGCAAAGCTGCTCCCGAGCACCTCACCCGAGGTTGGTGTGGAGACACAAGTTACTGCTGGGGCTGGAGAGGCGGCTCGAAGGCTAAGCGCACTGGCTGCTCTTCCTCTGACCCTGGTTTGACTCCCAGCATCCAAATGGGAGCTCACAACCCTCAGTAACCACAATTCCAGGAAATGTGACACCCTCTTCTGAGAGATTGTCCAGGTACCATGGCAAGTATGTAGCACACAGACACACATGTAGGCAGTCATTTAATCATTTAATAGCTAAATAATCAAAAAATACATTATATGATATTCTCTAAGAATTAAAAAAATTTAAAGTCTTAGAGAATTTAGTAAGTAAATAAAATATATATGTAGATATGGTTTTTTTGAGACAGGGTTCCTCTGTATAACAGAACTGGGGAACTGGCTGTTTCCCAGAACTTGCTTTGTAGACCAGACTGGCCTTGAACTTACAGAGATCCACTTGCCTCTGCCTCCCAAGCACTGGGAACAATATGCACCACTATACCCGGTAATTATGTGTGTGTGTGTGTGTGTGTGTGTGTGTGTGTGTGTGTTGTGTGTATGTGTGAGGGTGTCAGATACCCTGAAACTGTCTAGTTGTGAGCTGCCACGTAGGTGCTGGGATCGAACCTGGCAGGGCTCTTAACTGCTGAGCCATCTCTCCAGTCCATAAAAGCATACTTTTTAAAAAAGTTACTAGTGTCTGGGCACGGTGGCACATGTCTGCAATCCCAGCATCTAGAAGGCTGAGCAAGGGGATGTCGAGTTCAAAGTCAGCCTTGGTTCCACAGTGAGAGCCTTACCAGAAGGAAGAAAGTACAGGTTTCCCCAAACATCACTTCCTATAGCTCACACAATGGCCGGTGGCTCTGGTCACAGTAACACAGGCAGAGTGAAGTACTACGGTTTTGTCATTTGAAGTAGAACTTCTGAAGACCCGGGGAGAAAGAGCAGCAGTTGACAGGCTACTATAGAGCGGGGAGGGTGGCCTGCGGGACAGCCTGGGACGGAATGAGAACTCGCTCACTTCTCTTGCACACACCAGGGACTTTGACACAGTGCCTTCCTCTTGCCCGGAGGCTTCCCAGTTGACTCTGTTCACCCACTCCACACACTCAGAGGCTGGAAAAGGGCCTCCCTAGAGGCAGCTCCTGAGCTGGTGGGCTCCCCTGGAATTCATGGGCTAAGGAGAACAGGCAGCTGACGTGGCAGCCCAAGGGCAGAGATTCTCATATGTAGCTGGGACCACAGGGTAGGCTTGGACAGCAGCCCAGCTCAAAGCCACAGCGCCAGGCACACCCATTCTGCCACAATCGCAGTGGGTCACAGTAGAGATGGGTCTGAGCGCTGGGAAGGCCACCCTAAAGGTAACCAAGATAGCAGAAAGGTGCTGAGTCTTGGGTGCTGTGCCGCCTCGACCATTCTCGGTCCTCCCTGCCCCAGAGTCCAGGGTCTCGGGCTCAGCGGCCACCAGGGGGAGCCCAGCAGCCAGAGACAAAGCAGAGGCGGTGGGGGCTGGGCAGAGCAGCGAGTGTTTTGTTTCAGCCAAGCAGACTCCCCAGCTAGGGGTGGCTGGGGGAGGTGCCAAGACCCTCAGCTACAACAACCTCCTCCCTGGGAAGCCCCCAGCCAGCTTCAGAGTCTGAATACACAGAGACAATGGAAACAGGAGGGAAGAGAGGAGGGGGTGCCCAGCCAGACAAAGGCTCCAAACCCCACCCCAGGCCTCTCTTCCTTCCTCCAGGTGCGGTTCTTTGACCCCCTTAAGCCCTCCAAGGAGGTTCAGCGTAGTCTCACACTGGGGGGAGAGGAAGGTGGGGTTTTGGAAGGAACCCACAACACTTCCACCGGAGTCTTTGGACCAGTCCTCCACCAGAAGCCCCAACAAATCAGTCACTCCCATACCTCCTGAGGCTGTAAGTCTCTCCACCTGTAAGAGCCTGGAGACACTGGACGAGACCCAGGCCATTGACACATCTTCCTAACAGCTTTTCCCTGGACTCCTTCAGCTACCTCTTCTGAATAACTGAGGCAGGCCCTAGGGTTTTAACTGCAGCCTGGGCCTCAGTGTTCCCGTCTGTGAAATGTAACCCCTTATGGGAATGTGCCAAGCCCAAGGCCCGCCCTGAGCAGCTTTCCTACGATCTTCAGTCACTCCAAACTGCCTTTGGGCAGCGGTTCATGTAGAGCGGTCCCAGTACTGAGCAAAACCTGAGATCACACAATGAGGAATGTGGCCGGATTGGGTCCCTTTGTCCCCAGGCCTTGGTGGTCTATCTAAGCTTTCTAGCTAGTACAGCCTCCGAGGCAAGAGGGCCTGTTCTGGCAACATGACAGAGTCTCTTGGAACCTCCATGAGGAGGATAACCCTCACCTAGTCACAGACCTGAGACCTGGAGGTCAAGAAGCAGGGCATGTGTATAATTGTGACCGGCCCACACAGCAGCCACCTTCAGTCATCACACAGCGCCACCACGCACACTGAAGCCACCAGTGAACTAATATTCACGCTAGAAGCCTTGTAGGAACATTCTGCCGTTCCCCATCTGTCTAATTCCCACCCTGGGCAACCAGCAGAGACTTCAGAGTCTTTCAACATTCCTCTAGCCCAGTCTGTCTCAGACTGGAGGTCAGGGGAGCAAGGGGGACAGGGCAAGCCAATGCTAAGTTAATGAGTACGACGTGAGCGCTATGAGGAACACAGGCTGAGAGGAGAGGTTCCAAGAGACAGGAGGGGCCATATGTAGAATGAAGCCATAGGTAGATTTCTGTTTGGATGGCAGAATGGTTCAAGGAATCATGTGTTTCACCTTTCAGGGTAAAAGAGGACTTAAGACTCCTCGAGGCAGGGTTCCCAATACCCACAAATCATATGCGCACCTGTAACAGGTGCCACAGTACCTGTCATCTTAACACCAATCCTGGCAGGGCACAGACACCAAGGGCTACAGTGGTTGGACAAGCGCACAAGGACCGCTTGAGTCACCTCCTAGCATCTATCTCTGTTTGTTTGTCCTCAGTTTCTCCACTGGTGAGAAAGGTACCGGTGCAACGCCTATCTAGGCCTCCCAAGATCAAACAGACCTCAGAGCGTGGTGTCACATAGCCAGGGTTCAATCAGAGGCAGCTGCTGTTATGAGCAGAAAGGAAACCAAGGTATGGAGAAGGTGCCCAGCTTCAGCAAGTAGTGATGGGAGAGCCTTAGGCTGGGCTGAAGGCCCCTCATCAGCCCCAAGGCAGGGAAAACCCAGAGTGAGATAACAGGGGGCTGCGGCTCCACTTCCAGGCATTCATCTCTGCCCGTAGCTGGCCTTCCTGCTTTGAGGGCAACGGCCACTCAGGAATCTAAGAGCAGCTTCTGGTCTTCCTGCTGGACCTCCCACTGGTGTCCCTCTCCCAGCCACCACTTCCTGTGGCTAAAGGAGGGGCTTAGAATCCTTCTCAGAAGCACTGCCTGACATCCTGGCCCCAGCAGTTGCTAGGATAGGACAAGGACAAGGCCTTAACCTAGTGACTGAGTGCTGGAGGCTTGCAGGAACCCACAGGTGAGCCTGGGCAGGTGCGAACTTTCTAGGCCTTTTGGCTGGCAAAATCCTAAGTGACTCAGGACCCACACTTCTGCACTGGCATCCAGGCGGCCCTCTGGCCTCTTCCTCTTTTGGGCTCCTCCCCACCAGCTGCTTCCTTTTTCTCTGATGTGGACACCATTTCCCTGAGAGGCCCAGCTACATGACTTCTTGCCCCTGCTCCTGCCCAGGCACACTAGGGACGGCCATCAACGTCCTCTCTACACTCTGAAGCAGTTGGGGTGGGAATAGCATCCCCAACGGCTTAAAGCCAGCTTCTCCCCACCAACCCTTTGAAGACCCCACTTTTACTCAAACAAGCTAACACCCTTGCATGCAAATTCTGAAGGCCAACCCTGAAAGGTAGCCCAGCAATCATTGCTTGGTCCTGGAAGATGATCCTCCCCAAACCACCAAGAGTAGCTTCAGACCCATGAAACACCAACAGGGTGAGGGTGGGGTTGGTTTTAGTAAGAACAAGAGCTCTAGGCAAAAGACAGGGTGTGGCTAGACAGAAGAGGCCCCACCCTGCACCTGTAGCTGAGGCTGGGGCTTCCTGAGAGCACCAGGTACCCGGGCACACTAAAGGGGTCCAATCCTTTGCTCACCCCAGGGCACCCTGCAGAACAGTCTTAATCACGATCCATGAGCTGTGGCCTGGCAACAACCTACTAACTCTCTTTCTTCTCAGTGAATTCCCAGCTTGCACCCAGGGAGCCAAGAAGGCTGCCAAGCCTATGCCCTCTTCCACTGGCCCACTCCTACCTGTCCCAGGACCAAGGTGAGTGGAGGCTACAGCGCTCAGGCTCCAGGTGACACCTCTCATCCTTGGCTGGTGGTAGGGGTGGGGTCCCCTGGTCCCTTAGTAGCTAAGATTTCTGGGTAAACAAAGTTGTTTGCACCATCTTCCTGCCAAGTGAACCAGTGACTTTTAGAAACAACTTGAGAGAGATGCAGTGGAGGGTGCAGACTGAGGGCAGGATACACAAGATTAGAGCGCTTTTCCAGTGTCCCAGGTACCAGCCCCAGCCACCAGTGCTAAGGAGGCCTGGAGACATCACTGAGATTGATCACTGCAGTCGTGGCCCCACCCCCACCCCCGGCTGCCACTTAGTGGACAAATCAATGTTTGCCTTACTTCTCAGATCAGCCCAGGGCCAACCCTACAAGTTCCACAGACCCAAATGAGCCCTGACTATGCCCACTCCAGATCTGGCAGCCTAGGCTCTGACTTGACAACAGTAGGTGGCTTGATGCTCGCCTGAGAGCTTCTTGTGTGGAAACCTGTGCCCCTCAGCTGGCTGGCCTGCCACCTTCAGCCACAGCAGGTCATTCCCAGTAATGACCACCTGTCTGACTCTGTTCAAAGGTTCCCCCACCCCGACCCCACCAGGGATGCCCCTGGCTGAGCTGTCCTAATTCACCAGTTCAGGAATATCCTTTAAAATACGTAGTCTCCACGGACTCCTATCCTGCCCAGGGCATTGTGCAGCTCTTTAAAGTTGGCTGTACCAGTACTGAAGTGATGGGCCGGGCTGAGCTTAGCAGGGCTAGGCAAAATGCAGACAGAGGAGGTTAGAAATGGCTTGGACACCCCCCCCCCCACTCCCTCCCTAGCGTGGGAGCTCATCCAGGCTCGCCCGGGTAGACAAAGCCTTGCCCAGCCTGGGGGAGGGGTGGGAAGAGACTTCGAGGCCCAAGCAGACCAGCTCCCCATTCAAGTGCTAATGAGCTCCAGCAGGGGAGAAGTGGGTTAGGGGAGGGAGAAGGCCTGAGTACCAGCCCACCTGGCTCGCAGAGCTCTGCCACACCCCCAAGGCTAGGCCCCCAGAGATTAGGCCTTAAATCCCTGGAACAGCCAGTCACTCCATCCAACATCAATTCCTAGCAAACCCTGGCCTTCCACTAGCTGTGAACCTCCTGGGGGCAGGGAAGGGAGTTCCCCCGGGGTCCCCATACTGTGCTCAGGCAGCTGTCAGAGAGAGCAGAGGACCCCTCATCTGGTTTTGTTTTTTAGCCTCCAGGCTCTGGAGTACTGTGAGTTCATGATAGATAGGCAGCTCTCTTGGAAGAACTTTTCCACCGGAAGCAGTGCAGAAGGTGGAACCAGGATTGTTTTTAAAATTTTATTTTATGTGCATTAGTATTTTTGCCTACATGTATGTCTGTATGAAGGTATTAGATCCTCTGGAATTGGAGCTATAAACAGTTGTAAGCTGCTAAGTGGGTGCTGGGAATTGAACTCAGGTCCTCTAGCAGATCAGCCAGTACTTTTGACCGCTGAGCCATCTCTCTAGTCCTAGGATTCTAACTCACATCTACATAACCCCCAGGACGGTCTAGCCAGGGTGAGCCACCAGCCCCAGGCCAGGAGACATCCACCAAATCCTTGGGACTCTTGGCCACATCTCCTGTCTCAGTGCCTTTGTTGAATTGGTTCTCTCTGTCCTGGTGTCTGGCACTGGCCAATCACCACTGACAATCATCTCATGGGCTAATGATGTCCATTTTGTAAGCTACCTAGGAACTCCTCCAGAAAGCCTCCCTTATAGGTCCCAGTGCCTAGCTAGTCAGGGTCCTAGGCCAGCCCACCCGTCCATCTCCTAGTCGGCAGCCCCAGGATTCTATTTTCATTCTCTCATTCCCATACATGGTCTCTCACCCCCAAGGGCTGTGGCCTCTTCCAGGACGTATTCAAGAGCATCATGGTTCACACGCATACTTGATATGCACCAATGCAGTATGCCTGTGTTCTGCTAGACACACAGACAGGACACAGGCAGCGAAACTGTCTTCCTTGCCCTGTAAATCTACTGAAGCCTGGCTTTGGGCAGTACCTGCGCTAACAGGCCTGGAGCTCTGGCAACAGCGCTCTCAGGCAGCTGTCACCGGTCCCAACACAGGTGAGGTGAGACTGCAGGGTCAGCCACTCTCTCACACAGAGTCCCTACTGTGTGGTGTGCCCTGAGATAGGCTGCAGGTTGGGCTGCAGGAGATCTGTGACAGGCAGGGTGCACCTGTCTCCGAGGCACCTGCGCCGGCTGTGATGGGGCCGCAAAGAACCTAAGAACTTTGCTTTCAGCATCCTGCCACTCTTGGTCCTTGATCTGCCAATGAGCACTTGTCACCTGCTCACAGTGTACCAAATTGTGACTCAGTGACCTCCATCCACCCACCCCCCAAACCAAGTCCACTAAATACATCCTTCATTCAACATACAAGGGAAAAGGACACAACTCTGCCTGCTTGCCTCAAGGGCCAATACCATGTTCTAGTAGGGAAAGCAGAAACTCAGGGAGCAGAGATGCTGCAACAGCCTTGGTGGGACTTCAGGGAGGATTCTGGGAGATCTACGGAATATTAAAGAGCAATCAAGCAGGGAAGATACAAAGTCCCGTGACGAGACAGAACACACAGCATCTATGGAGCCCACAGTGGACACTGCTTCTCCCAGTGTGTCCAGCTCAGGTTGTCACCAGAACAGCCAAGGTCCACCTGGACCTCGCTGGTCAGTCAGGTTGAACTGGGGGTCCATAGGGGGTTCCCCTGCAATGAGACTAGTATCAGCTTCTCTACTTGCCCGACCAAACTGCCAAGGGAAACTATCTTGCTAGTATGTACCACATCTGCCTCTGCCCTGGTGACAGTGACTGTGCCCGCCTTCTGGCAGGGATACAGGGTACGGAGGGAGACAGTGTGCGGGTGGGGCAGCAGGCGTGGTTCTGGCTGGGAGAGAAGATTGGCACTTGCCCAGCCTAAGTCCCCGTTGCCTGGACAGAGTCTCTGGCTCCGCATAACTGGTGCCCAGAATTCTGAACCTGCTACAGCTAGGATCCCTATTGTCACCTTATTCCTTCCTGAGGAAATGAGTAACTCAAGCCGGGACCCCTTCCCAGGTAGCAGTGACAGAGTGGTCATGCAGACCGGGTTGTCCATTTCAGGCAGAGCTCTCTGTCTTTGGCTGCATACCCTTTGGAGGGTTGTAGCCTCACAGTGGGTACCCCTCTAACACAAGCCTGGAATTCCACTTTGGAGGAAGGAACAGTCAGAGGGGTAGGATCCTGGAATAGACTGTTCTGTGATAAAGTGCTAAGACCGCTGCTATACCACTGGCTGATGCCAGCCTAGTCGGAGGAGGAGATCCTGGATCCCACCTAGCCTGTCCGGAAAGCTCAGACAGGCTTTAAGAGGCAAGCCTGTCAGGATAGAGGAAGCCTTGTGCGGTACAGAACAGGCCAGAAGTCCTGTGCAACCCCTTCCCCCGGCTCTCTGGTCCAGACTCACAACTCCTTAGCTACCACAATAACTGCAATAAACCTGGGAGGGGCTGGTAAGGGGCTCCAGACTGGGCACTGGGAGGTAGCGTTCCCGGAAGTGCCCTCCGTAGGCCCAGCAGCAACGGACATTCCGCCGCCGCCGCGTCGACACCCACTCACGGCTTGCCGCACTCGCAGCAGAGACAGGAAGAGGCAAGCGCCCAACGCAAAGCAGCCCAGGAGGCTGGGCCGCCGCCCCTTCCCGCCCCTTCTCTCCCTCCCCGCGGCAGCAGAGGAGCGGATGCCATTTTGAAACCTCCGGGGCTGTGCCCCCAGGCCGGGTCCGCCGGGACAGTCAACAGATGGATCCATAAAGACAGACATGTTGTTTCTCGGCCACAGGCCTGGCAAAAAATGCAAGGCTTTTCATAGCCTGCAGGCCCCAAGGCGGCCCTGGGACTGAGGGGCCACACCCCCCCCACATACTACCCAGCCGATTGCGCTGCTACGCTGATGCTGCTAGGGCCTTCCTCGCCACAATCCAGGGGACCCCATCTTTCCAAGTGAGGCTTCTACAAGGAACCACTCTGACTCCCAGTGGGAGACTGGACACAACCACCAGGCCCACTGCCTTTGCCAAAGCCTAGCTTCTGAGCACAAGGGGCTACCGGTAGCTGACTCCCCCCCAACTCCTCATTCAGCTTGCCCACTCCTCCCCATCACAGGATTCCATTGGGAACCTGCTTCCATTGGGAACCTGCAGTATCCTAGGCCGTCTCCCAGGCCTTTCAGCCCTGGGTGTGAGAACCCCAGCGCCCGTCAGCAGATCTCTTCAGAAGCACAGGGGCAGCAATATGTCGGTTGTCTCACAACTTCCACTTCCCCCCCAATCCCAGCAGCCACCATCTTCCTCGGCCTTGGAAGTGGCAACAACCCTAACTCCTCCATGTTCCCTCCTATTTGCCCAGACTCCCCTGGCCCTGGCCCAGACAAGCCTTGGAAACTAGGAAACACATTCCCAGGGAATGGAACTTCCCACAGATGCTTGAGGCCTGGTCCCTCTTCCCCTCAATGTGACTCAGTCCAGCCTCTTGGGGAAGGAGGGGTCTGCCCAAGCCAGCCTCTGGTTCTCCTCCTCCCGTCACAGCCCACCTGGGACAGGAGGGTGCAGAATCAAGCGAAGGCTTCAGTGTGAGAGGCGACTTAAAAGAGGGGCGGATGACTTGGGGGTTGATGCCTGCGGAGAGAGATCTGGTGACCTGGCCCAGAGGCTCTACAGGGATTCAAGCTGGAGAGGACTCGAGAGTCAGTCTCCCTCTTAGGAGGGTCTTAAGGGGTCAGAGTGCACAGGCAGAGGATACATGATCCAGAGTAAGGCTAGGTAAAGAGGGAGTGTGCTGGGGCTTGACAAGGGTCCCAAAGAATGTCAATAGAAACAGAACAGGTGGAGCTTGGAGGTTCTAAAGGTTTAAGAAAGTGTGGGAATACAAGGCAGGGGCTGAGTTCCCTGAGACTGAATAGTAAGGGTGGGGGGATAGTCAAGCAGGGTTTGGGGGTTTGGGATCAGGGATGAGTTGAGGGTCTGAACTAGAGTCTGGAGAGGATTAAAAGTCTAGACCAATCCAGAGTTTCCAATCTTAAAGGGTGGTCCAAGGGGTTTCAAGCTCAGGTGGAGGCAGTATCCACGCCAGGTAGTTTCAGGTTCTTGTTTGGGGATTAGTTCTGTGAGTCAAGGGTCCCAAACCGGGCGATGCCTCACCTAACAGAAGCAACTTCACCTCCCGCGCTGCCTTCTCGCCGTCCTCCCGCAGGTTCTTGTCGATCATCTTAGAGCGCTCGGCAGCCGCCTTGTCCTCGGCGCTCACGGTGCAGCCCATCCTGCCGTCCGCCGGCCCGGCCTGGCCCCCACACGGCCCACGGCCCGGCTCGGCCCCGCCCGACCCACTCCACTCCCTCCGACGGCCCTCTGCGGGAAGCTCTCAGGTCCGCAGTTCCGAGCGACTGCGGGAGGCGCCTTCCCGGCCGCCGCGCACCGACGGCGGGGCGGGCCAGGGGTGGGGCCGGGGCGAACCAAGCCCGAGACTGGGCCGGGGCGGGTCTGGAGGTGGGGCTAGAGGAAATTTGGGGATGGTGATTGGTTAGAGGGCGGAGCAAAGGGAGAAGTTAGGCTCAGTCCAAGGCTGGGCGAAGGCTGAAAGCGGGCCGCAAAGAGGGAAGGCGTTA
Source organism: Myodes glareolus (assembly GCF_982192425.1). NCBI lineage: Eukaryota > Metazoa > Chordata > Mammalia > Rodentia > Cricetidae > Myodes > Myodes glareolus. The sequence goes on along the minus strand of NC_142029.1, from coordinate 16,018,291 downwards.
GGGGTAGAGCGAACACAGGCCTCTGGGCGGGCTGCAGGCGGAGCTCGGCTTGGATTGGGTGCTGAGAGCCTGGGGCTCTGTTTCAAGACTGTAGGACCCGTTGATCTGGTAGCCCAAGGGTCGGGACTGGCTGCCTTCGCTACAGGGCAGGACTCTGAAAAGAAACCAGGACTCTGAGCTTTTTTGAATTAAAAGAGTAAGATGGAGGAAGTGTGTCTTCACTTGCTAGAAGTGAACTCATAAACTTGTTCGGGGGATCTATTAAACTCGTCCCTGCCGAGGGCAAATGATGTCTTTCTGGATTTTGGTTTTCTTTAAGGCAGCTTTTCCTCTAAGTTGCACCAAGGCAAAAAAAGCAAAAACAGTTGATTGCTGTCTTTACACCTTTGCCTGAACTATCTTCTCCTGTCATCTACACCTTAGTCCTTTTGCCTAATATGTTGGGAAGCATTCTCCTGCAGGCGGTAATCCCGGGCCTCAGCGAGGGACCAGTCAAACTGGACTCTAACAGGAGAGCTAGAAGGAAGACAATGACAACTTGCTACTGGACTTCTGGAACAAACGTCGTGATCTCATAATTTGTCCCTTTCATCCTCTGCCAGCCTCAAGGGGTTTCCTCAGTTCCATGTCTCTTTTGGGTAGTGCCTGCAACCCTATGGCAGAGCAAAGGTGGAAGTGGAGATGTTTTAAATCTTTTTGGTCTGCTTTTTTTTTTCGGGGGGGCGGGGGTTCGAGACAAGGTTTCTCTGTAGGCTTGGATGCCTGTCCTGGAACTAGCTCTTGTAGACCAGGCTGGCCTCAAACTCTCCAGTGCTGGAATTAAAGGCATGCACCACCACCGCTCGGCTTTTGGTCTGCTTTTTGTTTTTGTTTGTTTGTTTGTTTGTTTGTTTTTTGTTGTTGTTGTTTTTCCGAGACAGGGTTTCTCTGTGGCTTTTGGGACCTGTCCTGGAACTAGCTCTTGTAGACCAGGCTGGCCTCGAACTCACAGTTTCGCCTGCCTCTGCCTCCCGAGTGCTGGGATTAAAGGTGTGTGCTACCACTTTTTTAGAGGAACCCGTGTCCCCCAATTTGGATTGGACATTTGAAGAGTTTTCCAAACATTATACAGTTGAGGTGTTGTGTATGGCCCCAGACCGAAGCCTGCTCTCTCTCTCTCCGGAGTGTCCATGTGTCCCAACCATCTGAATGTCTTCTCTGTCAAGGAGTCATTAGCCCGCGATCATCCAGCGGTTCCCTCAGGGATCTTTCTGCCTGAAGCTCAAACAGGCCCTGCTCCAGGCGTGCATTAAATAGCATGAAAACACAAAATGCTACCCATCGAGAGGGGTATGTCCCACATGTCCACCTGTAGGATTTACCTCCAACATGACAGAGCCACAGAACACATGAATATGAGCATGGTCTACTCCACACAGACGGCAGACAAACCCCTCTCCAAGCCAACCCCTTCCCCCGCTGCCTGCCCCGCCCTGTGCTTCAGAGCTCTGCTCCTCTGGCCTCCCTAGCTTGCTCCTAGCAACAGCCAACAGCTCTCTCAGTTGCCAGGCAACAAACGAACCTGTCAGCCCCTTGGAGGCCCCACTCTAGGGAGGTGGGCAGCACACAGACCCCAGTCTATGGAGGTAGAGAGAGAAGACATGGCCCTCTCCAGGCCTGGGGCAGATTCCACAGCTCTTGCACCCTTCCCAGCAGCCAGCCATTCCTCTCCAGCTCCATAGTCTTCCTAGGAAGATTGGCAGCTCCTACTTCCAATGCTTTGGCTGCTCTTTCCTCATTTCCATGTGCGTCTCCAGAGCTATGGCCAGGCTTCGGCTCGCCACTCCAGTTACTTCCCTCCATTCCCATCAATTCAGAACTCACGTGGTTATCTCATCTGATTTCTTCCTGATTGTCAGTCCCGTGTTTGAGCCTCTGCCAGATAGCTCTGACTTCCACAAACCCATTTTGCCCAGAACTGGGTATATCCATCCCACCCCACTTGTACCTGTTCCTGGACAGTCACCTCCTGGTCCCTCCCACTAGCCAGAGTCAGGACCCTTCACGTCGGTCCACCAAATACACCCGCTGTTAGCTTCTCCAGTCTGTTCTCTGCCCCCCTTAGAGCCCCATTCTAGGAAGACACCGTCCGTCCTCTCCAGCCCTGCTTCCACAGGGTGACCAGGAGGACAACTGAAGGAACTTACATCGCTCCCTTTGTACAAATCTCTAGCTCCCTCCCTAGTATCATGAGGATAAACACGGCAAACACTGGTTTAAACTTTGCTAGAAGTCTGGAGGAGTAGAACACACCTTCAGTCCCAACACTCGGGAGGCAGAGAGGTGGATCACTGTGAGTTCAGGGCCAACCTGGTCCAGGACAGGCAGGAGAGAGACTGTCTCAATAAATAAATAAATTTTCACCAGAGGTAAAACAACTCTTGCCTGAAAGGACTCTGGAAAAGCTGCTGGCTGTGACTGACTTTGGACAAGGATCAGATGCCTTCTATGTCCTTGTTTGCTTACTAGTAAAGTGGATCTGTTTATACCCAAAGCACAGGACCAAGGGAGGAAATAGGTAAATGTTTAAAATGTCTGTGGCAAACAGAACGCTTCAGTGCAGGCAAATTGTTAAAATAGTGATTTATTTATTTTTGTTTTTTTGAGACAGGATTTCTCTGTGTAACAGTCCTGGCTGTCCTTGAACTCACTTTTTTAGACCAAACTGGCCTCAAACTCACTGAGATTCACCTATCTCTGCTTCCTAAGAGCTAGGACTAAAGGTACGTGCCACTACCACCCAGCTCTACAACAGTGACTTTCCTAGACCTTGTAGTGACTGACCTGAAGCTGTGGCAGTCCTGCTTCCGGAGAGCTGGGATTACAGGAATGGACCACCGTCATACCACTCTATCTTGCCTTGCTGGAGCACTTCATCCTCTATCCCATTAATCACTGCTATTCCAGCCATTTGGTTTTTTTTTTTTAAGATTTATTTATTTAGGGCTGGAGAGATGGTTCAGAGGTTAAGAGCACTGGTTGCTCTTCCAGAGGTCAATTCCCAGCAACCACATGGTGGCTCACAATCGTCTGTAATGAGACCTGGTGCCCTCTTCTGGCACGTAGACATACATGCAGGGAACACTATGTACACAATAAATAAATAAAATTAAAAAAAAAAACCCAAGATTTATTTTATTTATTGTGTATACAGTATTCTGCCTACATGCATGCCTGCAGGCCAGAGGAGGGCACCAGATCTCATTACAGATAGTTGTGAGCCACCATGTGATTGCTGGAAATTGAATCACTGAGCCATCTCTCCAGTCCACTATTTAGTTTTTTTTAATCTTTTTTTAAATTATTGCACTGCCATTTTCCATTTATTTATTTTTTAATGATTTTATTTATTTATTATGTATACACCCTGCATGTGTTGAACACCAGAAGAGGGCACCAGATCTCATCACAGATGGTTGTGAACCACCATGTGGTTGCTGGGAATTGAACTCAGGACCTTTGGAAGAGCAGCCAGTCCTCTTAACCTCTGAGCCATCTCTCCAGCCCCCCAGCCATTTGTTTTATCTCCAGGCTGTGGAATAGGTCTCTCCGGCATCCACTGTCCTGTCTTAGGCTATATACCACTGGAGTGGGAGCAGTGATTTTCAACCTGTGGGTTGCCACCCCTTTGGGGGTGAAACAACCTTTTCACAGAGGTCACATATTTACATTATAATTCATAACAGTAGCAAAGAAAATAACTTTATGGCTGGGGGTCACCACAGCATGAGGCACTGTATTAAAGGGTCAGAGCATTCGGGAGGCTGAGAACCATGTCACTGAAGTGAGTCTCATGGTGGGTTTCCCAACCCAGGTTCTGTTTCCAGATCTACAGGGCAGCAGGTAAGTGTTTGTCAATGACACTAATAAGTTACCTCAAATCTGCTTTACCCTACGTGGGGTCTCCTCATCTTAGAGATGAATGGATACCACCTATAACCCCAGCAAGGCAGAGGTGGAGGCTGGAGGAACTGAAATTGAAGGTCACCTTCCATTCTTAACAAACCTGAAACTAGTCTGGGCTGTCCAGAGGGTCAGACCCTGTCCCAGCCCTTCCCCCAGCCATTTGCAAGAAAAGAACTGCCATAATCGTACTAATGCTGCCTGGGAAGTCCAGGGAACTTTCTTGGTGGAAGAGATATTCTGAGCAGAACAGTGAGAGAGAACATTCCAGTAAGAGGCCTGGTGAGTTGTAGCAGCTCAGCAGTTAAGAACCTCGAAGCTCTAGCAGGGGATCTGGGTTTGGTTCTCAGCACCCACATGGTGGCTCACAACCATCCTTAACTCCAGTTCCAGGGGATCTGATATCCTTCCTCTCTTGACCTCTTCAGGCACTGCACAGAAGTGGTGCCCAAACATATATGCAGGCAAAACACTCATAGCCATTAAATAAAATGAACTGGGCAGTGATGGCACATGTCTTTCTTCGATCCCAGCACTCAAAAGGCAGAGATAGGCAGATCTCAGAGTTCTAGGCCAGCCTGGTCCACAGAGAGAGTTCCAGAAAGGTCAGGGCTACACAGAAAAACCCTGTCTCAAAAAACCCAAATAAATAAATAAATCTTAAAAAATAAATTAGAAAATGTTGCTGGGTGGTGGTGGCGCATGCTTTTAATTCCAGCATTCGGGAGGCAGAGGCAGGTGGATCTCTGTGAGTTCGAGGCCAGCCTGGTCTACAAGAGCTAGTTCCAGGACAGGCTCCGTCTCGAAAAATCAAAAAAAAAGAAAAAAGAAAATGTTTAGAGGAGGAGGCAGGCACCACACATGAAAAGGAGACAGGTAAGACTGAAAAGTGGGACTCAGGGAGGGGGGAACCCCTTGTTTATAACTCGATAAGCCGAGGACCAGGTGACTTGTCTGTCCAGCCCCCATGAAGACAGCAAAAGTTCCAGGTTTCTCCACTCTCAGGAACCCAGGAGTGCTTTGGGGGCAGAGGGTAGTTTAGCAAGAGCCAGAGACCAGAAGAAACCTGGATTGTGGCCGGCCCACCGAGCTCAGCACCACCTAGGCCCGACTGGAAAGCGTGATGATCAGCAGTGAGAGTGGCGGCAGCTGGAATGCTGAAGGGAACGCTGTCTCACCCCCACAGGGCCAGGACAGCCTTGCGGCTCACCACAGGCCACAGAGCGTGTCCAGCTTGTCCTGAGTTCCTGTCAAGCCGCAGGCCTGAGCAGGGTGAGGAACAGAGACCCCTTTAGTGGGCTGTGACACCCTAGCCTACAGGCGCCAGGAAGAGGAAGCTGCCAACACTTCCCCAAAGGCAGTTTCAGAGTGGGTGTGTCTGCCACTTTGGCCCTGAGTCCAGGAATGGTCAGGACCCCAAGGGAGGGCCAAGACCCTAGGTACCCCGCCTCCATGGAGATTAGGAGGCCTGGAGTCACCAGACAAAGACCCATGACCACAAATCACTCACTACCTTGGAGACAAGGCATTGCCAACTTCTGCTTGGAGCTTTCAGTGGTTCAGTGGCCAGAGCTCCTGTCCTGGCTATTACCCCCCCACCCCCGCGAACCAAGTCCCACCTTCTGGTCTGTCCCCTGTACTTCCCCCTTTGTGCTTGGCCCAGCAGTGATTCTGAAATTGAAGTGGGCGATCTTCCCCTCTCTTCCCTGTCAGGGTGCTTTTTTTTTTTCCCAAAAGGAACAGACCGAACCTGGGGCCCTAGACCCTAAGTTTTCCCTTTCTGACCATCTCTTCACAATCATTGACTTCAGCTTAGAGAACTGAAGACCTGAACTCTTTGCCCAGAAGTGACATCTGTCACATTACTGTCCTCCTGGTGCTGCTGAGGGCGGAGTCCGCCCGCCTTCCTTCCCTGCCCTAGTGTTCCTAGCCTTGGCACCCAGCAGTTTTCAGTGCTTGAGCAGGTGAAGTTTCCCACACATTGGGATGCGGGGGAGGGGGGGGACAGATCCACTGAGGAGGAAGTGACTCTGGGAGATTTGTGCAGGGACGTCAGCTTGAGGAAGAGAGCTCTGTCTCATGGAAAGGGACCATTGTGTGACACGCACAGAGGAGGGGGACAGCTCAGCCAGCAGCAAATGCAGATCTTGGGGCAGGAAGGAGCTTGCTGCTCCTGGACCAGGAGAGAGATTGGCTAGTAACGTGAGCTATGAGTAAGGACAGGAATGTGACAGATGCCACTGAGGAGGAAGGACACCTAGCATCTCCAAATGAGGGAGGGACCCAGATCTATCCTTGGAAGTCCTACTTGTCCTGGCCTGTTATAGATAAGCAGAATGACCCTGGAACCTTGCAATAGAACAAGAGGACACTCAGAGCTTTGGGGCCAAGAACCGAGCCTCCCTTCTCTTAGTGGTTGAATAGTGGCCCAATCCTCTACCTCCTGGGGGACAATCAGGGTCCTAGGAGGGCGTAGGAAATGGTAATCAGTTTTATCCCAGGAGCCACCGCTTTGCTCAGGTTGTTACCTAGTCCTCCTTCTTCCAGAGGCTGGGACTGGTAGCCTCTCCCGTGACTCGTTAGCGCTGTCATTAGTACTGCTTCCTGGAATTTAATTTAATGAAGAGGCAAAAACAGCTCTAATGAAGGTGATGTAACAGCAGCCACTGGGCAGGGTGCACCTTGCCATGTGGGAATGAGAGCTTTCTGTAGATGGTGGCCCGGAATAGAGAAGGGAGAAGGAGAGTGCTCGTTCTGGGGGGACGGCTGGTCAACCAAAAGTGATCAAACACCTAGAGGGACGCCTGGTGAGGAGTAACATAGGCTGCCAGAGAAGCTGCAGCCTCCAGGAAGCTGTCAGCCAGGAAGAAGACCCTAAGATGAGGACCAGCGCCTGTCATTGCAGCAGGCCAGGTGTAAGGTAGCGCCAGAAAGGAGGACAGAGCACAAAGGCCACGCATGGGCAAGAAAGAGTCAAACCTATGGCTCTCAGATGTGAGGAAAAAGAACAATCTAACTGTATTTTATGATGAAATCATTTGAAGGCTTTTTTCTTCTTTTTTAGACAGAGTAACAGGATTTGACGTTTCATTTTTAAAGATTTGTTTTTTTTAATTAATTAATCAGTTATTTACACAGTGTCTCACTATGTAGCTCTGGCTGGCCTGGAACTCATTAGGTAGACCAGGCTGACCTTGAACTCAGAGACCCTCCAGTCTCTGTCTCCTGAACAGTATTGAAGGTGTGTCTCACCACACTAAGTTGTTCTTAATTTTTAAGTGTGTATTAGGTTTTGTCTGCATGTATATAAGTATGTGCATCATATATGTGTGCCTGGTGTCCATGGAGGCCAGAAGAGGATCATACACCCCTCAGATTAGAATTATGGTTGTGAGTTGCCCTGTGGGTGCTGGGAACTGAACCTGGGTCCTCTGTAAGAACAAGTACTCTCAGCTAGTGAGCTATCTCTCAAGACCCAGTTTTAATTTTTGTTGTTTTTGGTTTTGGAGAAAGGGTCTCTTTGTGGAACAGCTTTGACTGTCCTGGAACTTGCTTTTTGTTGATCAAGAAGGCTTGGAACTCATAGATCTGCCTGCCTCTCTCTGCCTCCCAAGTGGTGGGATTAAAGGTCTGTGCCGTCACCACCCCGCCCCAGTTTAAGTTTTTTAAAAAAGACTTAAGTCAGGCATGGTGGCATATACCTTTAATCTGTGAGTTTGAAGCCACCATAGTCTACATTGTGAGTTCCAGGACATAGTGAGACCCTTAAAAAAAAAGAAGAAGAAGAATTTACTTATACAACTGTTTTGTCTACACACATGTATTAGAAGGTACTGGAAGACAGTTGTGAGCAACCATGTATGCTGGCGGACAAATGCCAGTACTCTGGAAGAGACCCAGTGCTCTTAATTGCTGAGCCGTCTCTCCTGCCCCTTTCTTCCATTTTTAAATTACGTGTATTTGTGTGTGGGTGCGTACATGTGAATGCAGTGCCCTTGGAGGTCAGAAGAGGGTGTCAGATCCCAGGAGCTGAAGTTACACACATTCAAATTGCCCAACATGGGTGCTAGGAACTGAATTCTGTCCTCTGCAAGAGTAGCAAGTGCTCTTAACTGCTGAGCCAGCTCTCCAGTCCCAAGATCTGATATTTTAATGATCCCTCTGGCTCCTATGAGAAACACAGCCTAAGGACAAGAGGCTGGGAGGCAGGGAGCAGCCATCATGTGAGGTGATGGAGTGAAGCCTGTCCCACGGGACTGTCCTGTCTCCTAGGAGATGAGATTTTAGGTGTGTGTATACAAATAACAATAAGGGGCTGTCTTTTGCTTCCTCCAGCAGGCCTAGGACTGGTTGGTCTCCTTTTAGTCTTCCCTGAAGGCTTAGCCTTTTCTCCAGATAAAGGTGGCTCTTTCTATATAAAAAGACCTTTTAAGGCCGAGTGTGGTGGCCCTTTCCTTTAGCCCCAGCATTCATGAGGCAGAGGCAGGACTCTGTGAGGTCGAAGCCAGCCTGGTCTGCATGAGTTCCAGGTCAGCTGGGACTACATGGTGAGACCTGATCTTAAAATAAATAAATACATTATTGTTGGCGTGTGTGTGTGCGTGTGTGTGGTAGGGCACATGTATGGAGAACAAAAGAGAACTTTGTGGAGTAGGTTGTCTCTCTACTTTTAAGCAGGTTTCCGGGATTTAACTCAGACTGTCAGGCTTATACCGCTGAGCCATCTAGCTGCCCCAAGAACACTTCTGAAGTCCCCATAATGGTTTCTTCACCCTTTCTGCACCGCTCCTTCTTCAGGAAGCCTTCCTGGCCCTGCCCCAGGGTCTTGACCAGTGACCACAGTCCACAGAGGACTATTTCACAAGTTAAAAAAACTGGGGACTGCTCAGGCGTGAATCTTAGAGCTGTGCAGGGAGCATCGTCGTGGGGTACCGCTTGTCTCGGACTCTGCACCCAGTCCTCTAGTACCCTTCAGTTATCGACATCCCCTCCTAAATGTCTCACTGCCTCCCCCCAAAAATCTACCTCCGGCCGAGCAGAAGGCGGAAGTGGTCTCCCAGAGAGTTGCCCCGCCTCTTCCGGGATCTCTGGGCCAGAGCGCGCGATTTCAGCGGCCACCTTCATGGAGGAGCGGCGCCCCCTGGCGGGCAGAGAGCGCATGCGGCTCAGGAACCGTGGCGGACCACGCTCTTCATCCATCTTCCTCTCTAGTCCTCGCTTGGCCTTGGACCAACACTTCTGGTTGCTACCGCCTTCCAGGTCTTCTTGTTTCCTGCCATGGGCTCTAGTTTCGCTTCCGCCGAAGCGTCAGTACGTGGCCGTCGAGGCCTAGTTCCTCAAAGCAGTCCCTGTTTAACATCTTGTTTGCCCTGTGCCCTCTGTGGTACCCTGTTGCTTTTCCCTTGCCGGGCAGCGGAATCCATCCCATCCAAGCCCTCCTCCCTTATAGCCATATCAGCTGGTCCTTAGAATGTCTCCAGTGACAACTGTCTCTCCTGGTGCTTTATCCGTTCTGTTCAGGATTCTCCCACCCTCTCGGTTTTCACGGCACAGCTGAGATTGGAGATTTAGAAAGTGGACGTCTTGCCTGCTTCCTGAAGGCTTAGGCTCGGTGTCGGTCGCTGTGCCCAGCCCGAGATATGCACTGTGGGAACTGAAATGCACTGTGGAGTTTGGCCCGAAAGTCAAGGGTAGGATACGGAGAGAAACTGAGTAATACCTGTGAAGGGGCTCTGAGACCCCTTAGGACCTGGGGAACATAGCTCAGCGGCTATGGCCTGCCTGTAATGTGCATAGCTCTGGTTCTGTCCCCAGCGGGTGAGAGAAGGGATCTGGGTATGGGTTGGGGATGTAGCTGAATCTCTCAGTTGGTAGGAGTGCTCTCTAGCACGCAAGAAGCCTTGGTTCCATATCCGGCACCACCTAAACTGGACATGATGCATGCATGCGATCTGAGAAATGAAGGCAGGGGAAAAGGGTCCATTCTGAGGTCTTCCCCAAGATCAGGTAGCAAGTGGACCCAGACTAGATCCCTATGGTATTCACCCGCTCACAATACCCCTATGGAGATCTGGGATCGGCTCTCCCTCCCTCTTTTCTGCCACCTCCGTATAATCAAGAGTCCCTGCACAGCTCAGACCACCAGAGGGCAGCAGAGGCCGCCTGCTGTAAATTCCGGGGCTAGGCGCTCAGGGCTCAGGCCACTCAGGCTCACTAGGCTGGCGGTGCTCAGGCTTTGAGGCCTTAGATTTTGTTGTTGTTTGTTTGTTTTCTTGGGGTTGTTAGTTTTGTTTTCTTGGGACAGAATCTTTCCTCGTAGTCCGTCTGTCTACAACTCCCTATGTAGACTAAACTAGCCTTAACCTAGACCTTGTGAAGTTTTGAAAGCAGGTTTCTTGTTCTTTTCTTTTCTCTTTTTTCTTTTCTTCCTCCCTCCCTCTCTTCCTCCTTCCTCCCTCCCTTCCTCCTTCCTTTCTGTCTTTCTTTGTAGAGATTTATTTTATGTGTGTACGTGCACATGTGTGCAGGTTCTTATGGAGGTCAGAAGAAAGTGTAAATGTCTGGAGTCAGAGCTTCAAATGTAGGTGCTGGGAACTGGACTCAGGTCCTCTGGAAGAGCAGCAAGTGCTCTTAACTGCTGAGCCTTCTCCGGCTCCCTGAAAGCAGTTTTGTTCTTTCAGACTTTCTTTCGGGGCTAGTCTTTCTAGGTCGCTCGCTTGTCATCACGTGTCACTGCTACAGGCTGACTGAAGGAAAGCCATTTGCTTAGCTTTTACACTGGGGTCAAGGCAGACTCCTGCACATGTCCCCAGGTCTTCCTACATGCTTGTTACTGTAACGGCTCATCTGGGACTCAGTGCGTGCTAGCTACCGCACTTGGTCAGGTTTCCAGCCACATTGCGCTCTCTGGTTTCCAGGTATCACTGAATACCTTCTCCATCACTGTCTTCTCGCTCAGTTTCCCCAGCATCCTTCTCGCCAGCTCCAGCTCGTCAGCCAGCTAAACTCCTCCATTTTTATTCTTTTCAGCATTAATTTCCAGTCTGTCTCTGCCTTCATTTCTTTCTTCCCTATTTTTTTTCATTTCATTTCATTTTTTAAACTTAAAAAACATGTGTAAACAGGACTGGAGAGATGGTTCAGAGGTTAAGAGCACTGGCTGCTCTTCCAGAGGTCCTGAGTTCAATTCCCAGCAACCACATGGTGGCTTACAACCGTCTGTAATGAGATCTGGTGTCCTCTTCTATCATGCAGACATATTTGCAGACAGAACACTATGTGTAAAAAGATAAATACATCTTTAAAAAATATGTGCATGAACACATAAATTCAAGTGCCCAAGAGGAGCAGAGACTTTGGAAGCCCTGGAGCTGGAGTTAGAGGCAGTTGTGAGCCCTCTGATGTGGATGCTGGGACTCAAACTTGGGACTTACAGACTAACAGTACAGAATCTAAACCTCTAAGCCATCTCTCAATTCAGCAACTAGAGCAATCCGTGAAACACTTAGACTTACAAGCGGGGTGTGGTGGCATGCGTCTTTAATCCTAGCATTCTATTGGCAGAGGCAGGTGGGCATCTGTGAGTGCAAGGCCAGCCTGGTCTACAGAGGGAGTTCCAGTCTAATCGAGGCGACACATCCAGATCTTGTCACAAGGCATGAGGGCTGGAGAGATGGCTCAGTGGCTAAGAGCACTGGCTGCTCTTGTAGAGAGGCCTGGCTTGATTCCCAGCACCCACATAGCAGCTCACAACCATCTGTTAACTCCAGTTCCAGGCAATCTGATGCCCTCTTCTAACCTTCTCAGGTCAGACATACGTGAGGTACTCATCTTCACATGTAGACAAAACACTTACGCACATTAAAAGTAAACAGATAAGTAAAAAGTATTGTCTGCTTTAAAAAAACCAACCAGTCAGACATGGTGGCGCATAAAGCAACACAAAGGGGGGAAAAAAGCAAAACAAAACAAAGAAAACTAAAAGCCTTTGAGTTGCCCCTTACCACTGAATCTGAATCAGACCTTACTCTCTTTCATTTCAGGGCCTGGCATTGTTCTCAGGCTGCAAAAAAAGTCCAAACATCCTGTGGTGGCTGACAGGACCCCACAGCAAGTCCCCTCTTCTGGACATTTCTACTTTGTTTCACCCAGGCCCAGCTTCAGTGACCTCCTGGCTGTTCCTCCTATGTTAGGGCACGTGAGGGCCTCAGGGCTTCCCATTGTCCAGTCCTGCTGACTGGAACAATCTCCCGAGTTTCCCCTGCATGTCCCCCTGAACATTCCTGTATGGTTTCTTCTGAGTGTCTGAAGGAAAGTCCATCTTCTGTGAGGTCCACCCTGGCCCACCTCATGACCCCTCTCCATTGCAACTTTTGATGCTTTTGCTCTGTCCAGTACTAAGCATTTTCTTTATCTACTTGGTTTTTCGAGAAAGAATTTCTCTGTGTAGCCCTGGCTGTCCTGGAACTTACTCTGTAGACCAGGCTGGCCTCAAACTCAGAGATCCTCCTGCCTCTGCCTCCTGAGTGCTGGGATTAAAGGTGTGCACCACCACCACTGACACATCTTTCTATTATTATTATTATTATTACTATTAATATGCACTGGTATTTTGCCATCGGTGTCGGGTCCCCTCAAACTGGAGTTACAGATAGTTGTGAGCTGCCACGTGGGTGTGGGGAATTGAACACAGGTCGTTTGGAAGAGCAACCGCTACTGCTCTCAACTGCTGAGCCAGCTCTCCAATCCCATCTTCGTTATTTTTATTAACTTTGTTTGTTTGTTTGTTTTTTGAGACAGGGTCTCACTATGTAGCCTGGCTGTCCTGGCACTCACTCTGTAGACTAGGCTGGCCTCAAACTCAGAGATCCACTTGCCTCTGCCTCCCAAGGGCTGGAATTAAAAGTGTGTGCCACTATGCCCGGCTAGTACAAAGTATCTTCTAATGAGTGAGATAACTTAGTGGTCATGTTTAATGCCTGTGTGCTAAAGGTCCCTTTCCCTTGTTCATTGTCATTTAAGGGAGTGTTTGGCAGTATGGTGGTGGCGGCACATGCTTTGATCCCAGCACTTAGAAGGCAGAGGCAGGTAGACCTCTGTGATTTTGAGGCCAACCTGGTCTATAAAGCGAGTTCCAGGACAGCCAGCACTATACAAAGGAACCCCCCCCCCAAAACAAAACAAAAACCCAACCCAACCAAACTAAAATGTTTGTGAAAAGTTTCCATAAATATTTTTGGGATGGTTTCTATATATCTTGAGAGATAAGCCTGTGCCTAATACGTGTGAGTCCCTGGGTCTGATCCCCACCACTCTACCTGGAAATAGGACTGGACCCTGGGTTCAATATCCAACACCACAATAACAAAACAAAAAACAAAAAAATGGATGACTCATTTTTCAGATGACAGGAGATTGTACACTTGGTGCAGAGATGCAGGCAAGGTCATCTCCTGGGCAGTGAGGGACCAATATATTTTTCTCGTCTATATTATCTTTTTGGTTTTTCTGTCTGTCTGTCTCTCTCTCTCTCTTTTTTCTTTTTTGTTTTTTCAAGACAGTGTTTCTCTGTAGCTTTGGAACCTGTCCTGGAACTAGCTCTTGTAGACCAGACTGCCCTCGAACTCACAGAGATCCACCTGCCTCTGCCTCCCGAGTGCTGGGATTAAAGGCATGTACCACCCCCACCTGTCTCTTTTTTAAAAGACTCACTTATTTATTTATTCTATATACAGGGTTCTGTCTGCATGTATGCCCACACGCCAGAAGAGAGCACCAGATCTCATTACAGATGGTTGTGAGCTACCATGCGAGTGCTGGGAATTGAACTCAGGACCTCTGGAAGAGCAGCCAGTGCTCTTAACCCTGAGCTATTTCTCCAGCCCCTTTATGGACTCATTATGTAGCTGTGGCTAGCCTTAGACTTGGAGTCTTCCTGGTCTAGTCAGTGCTAAGTACATTATCTTATTTTTCTATGAAGATCAGTCGTTAGAAAATAGTGAACGGCAATGAGAGTTGGATATGGTGGCACACCCCTGTAATCCCACCTCTGAGAGAACTGGAAGTTTGAGGCTAGCGTGAGCTACATGGTGAGGTCTTATCTTCCATTTCCTCACCAGGAAAAGAATGTGCTAGACTTTTGGGGTGCTCTAACAGCAATATTTCAAAGAAGACAAATATTCCCCAGTGCCTCTGAGTGTGTGCATGTGTGTGCGTTACCATGAGTTGCCCTCGGCCTCACGCTTGCTAGACAAGCACTCTGCCCTGCACTTCCAAGTCTAGAACATAGTTTTTCTCAAAAGCATAAAGAAGGAAAAGACCTAGGAAGCTATTCAAAACATATGCTGACCATCGATGATATTCAAAGAACTGTGGACCCGTCCTTGTGGAGGCTGGATCCTCGGGTCCCTGGACTGGCAGCCAATGTGGGAATACTCCCTTCACAGCCCCATGGGTACGTGGTTCTTGAATCTACAGTGCCTACATCACTTGTCCCATTCCTACTGGAGCCTGCCACCCTTGGTCAAGCTGAACGTGCAGAGAAGAACTGTGGAGTGAGGGTCCCCCTCCACACTGGCTCTGTATGGGAGCTACTGTTGTCACATCTGAACAGAGAAGCCTGCAGCCTTGGCTGCTGTCCCATCCTTCTTTGAATAGAGGATGTAAAAGGCTCTCAGATCTGCACATGGGATAGACTCTGCCCTTGACTATCCCTTACTGTCCATGAGCCAGGTGTTCTAGACAAGACTGGTGCCCCACCTAACAGAGAAGAGACTGGTGACCCCCAGGGGACAGTCCCTCCTGACAGTGTACCTTAGGTTGCATCTACTGCTAGGTCAGTGTCCAGAAGTTTCTTGTGGCCACAGGGCTCCTGGTTGAAGTCAGGTACCTAGGACCCATGGGACTCAGGAAGCCCCCCGCTGCTAGCTGGCACAGCTATGCCACCAGCTTGAAGTTCTTTCTTCAGGTCTTTCCCAAGCTGGCAGTTGCTTTTCAAGTTCAAACTGGATTTTTCTTGCTGTCCTTTCGCTGGTGGCCTAGCCTGGTGCAGGGTCTTTCCTAATGAGGGTTTAGTGCCAAGGCCTGGGCACTTCCATCCCTCTGGGCTGTAGCTGATTCAGGCCTGAAAGTTGCAGTGGGCAGCTTCCCAGTCCCACTTGGGCCAGGATACCTGGGGCTGCCCTGGATCCTTGAAGTCCCTGCCTTGCCTTGAACTTCACTCTCCCTTAGTCACTTAGGACTATCCCGACTCCCCTGATACTCACTAACCTCCCTTTATTCATAGAGGTGCTTATTAGCGATAAAAAGAACTGTGCTGCAAAGGGAAGGGTCCAGCTTCAAGGACCTGGACACGGAGTTGACAAACAGCCTAGGAGCTGGAGGATGGCAGGGCCCTTTCCTGAGGCTTCTGCAAGGCTCAGTTGCCCCCAGCTCAGACCCTCTCTGGAGCTGCTGGGGATGCACCTCACGTTGCCTCCTTCCGCAGGCTTCTCTCTGTCCCATTTCCTAGGGCCTCATTAATTCCTCCCCACCTCGCCCCGTGAGAAAGCAGGTCTGTGCTGAACTTGGCCCGGGCCCAGAGCTGGGTCTGAACATGCCACTGGTTAGTCGGAGAGGCAGGAGGTGGGGTGGGGGTGGGGGGTCTTGCTCAGTCCCCACTCATGTATGCAAGCAGACAGGAGAACCCCAGCGCCATCCATACCCTTATTAGCCCCTACCCTACTTTCCAGAACCCCGAAGACTATGGAGACCAAGAATATAAAACACAATCGGTCTTATGTATAATATTTATAAAAGGCCAGCCTCCCCAGCTCCATGCCAGTCTGCCTCCTGGGGGTTTTGACTCCCAAGGGCCCAGCCTCTCTTCTCCCAGCAGTGGAATGTAAGTCATGGCCCCGGCTTGAGGTGTGGGAGTCCCAGCCTCCCCAGGACTGGTGAGGGTGCCTACTAACCCCATCCTTAGCAGAACCTGCAGACCCCAGATATGGGGTAGGATAGGGTCTCCCTCCAGGAAGGAGATGCAAGAAGAGAACAAGAGTATCCTAGATTTGGGGCCCAGTTGTTGGAAAGGGGGCTGGGAGAGCAGCAGGCGGGGTGGGTTGGGTGGGGAAGGGGGGTGATGAGCCCTCTGGGTGCAGACTGTGGCTTCCCAGCAGGGCTGGGGGATGCCTTCAGGCCTGGGTTCTGGCTCTGTGTGGCTCAGGAGGTGGCTGCTGGGTCTTGGTGTACACAGCTGTGGGAGGGAGAGGAGGGTGGAGGGTTTTGGTGGGATCTGAGGCAGCAGCTCCACCCTGTTCCGAGCTCAGGAAGCCCCTGCAGCCCTGGAGCCCAGCAGGGGATGGTCCAAGGGCCTTGGTCCTGGCTCTTCAACAAAAAACCTTCCAACGGGAGAGGATATGGGTGGAGCCCATAGTATTTACAGAGTCTCTCTCCCCTGTCTTTCTCCCCTTACTGAGCCCCTGGTTGGGAGCAGGGGCTGGAGAGGGAGGGCAGGGGTGCTAGGATGAATACACAGAACAAGATGGGAGTCCTCCTAATGGTTTCCTCCATGATGGCTGGTCCCAGAGACCCAGTCAATGATGATGAAACTCAAACTCATGGTCATCAGCAAGAAGCCAACCGCAGCAAAACAAAGGGCCTGTTGAGTATCAGAGATGAATGAAAGAACCAAGATAGGACAGTTCCCTTAACCCCGCCCCAGCCCACCAGCACCCAGACCCCTCCTACCAGGATTTTAGGGGTGGATCTTGCAGGCTCCTTCTCAGTGGGCATGATTCGGAAGTAGAAGATGGCGGGAAAGATGAAGATGAGGCACGGAGCAGATGTGGCACCTGCAAAGACAGCTGGGTCACAGTCTCCTCCTGGCCCAGGTCTGAGGTGGACTCCCAGTGTTGTGAGAGTCCTGACTGATTCCAGGAGAGTTCACCAGCCTTCTCCTGCCTTCTCATCCGCTAGGCTGCAAGGCCTATGGTGTTGGTGGGTCAGGAAAATGTAAGTGAACGAAGCAAACAAGGAAGAAGAGAAACTTACTACAGAATAAAGCCATATGGATCCTGGGTTCCTAACAC
The DNA here is from genome assembly GCF_982192425.1 of Myodes glareolus. Taxonomy (NCBI): domain Eukaryota; kingdom Metazoa; phylum Chordata; class Mammalia; order Rodentia; family Cricetidae; genus Myodes; species Myodes glareolus. The sequence goes on along the minus strand of NC_142029.1, from coordinate 16,001,282 downwards.
AGCTTGTTATAATTTGGATCTTGAATGCCCTTAGAAGGCCCTAGCATTTGGTGGTGGGGTCTCTAGGAGGTTCAAGTTCGGGTAGTCAGGTTGGTGCTGTTTGGAAGGGCAAGACTTTTAGAAGGTGGAATCTTGAGGGCAGTTCTTAAGCATTGGCATGGGCCCCTTAAGGGGACTGTGAGGCTTTGATCTGCTCCTCTTTCCCTTTTAGTTCTTAGCCATGGGGTAAGCCGTTTTGTTCTGTCACACACTTCTGTCATGATGGATTATCCCATTACAGCCCTCAAATCAATTGGCACCAGTCAATCACGACTGGAACCTGCAAAAGTATGAGCCAAATAAACCTTTTTGTTTATATGGGCACAAGGCTATCCCAGAATAGCCTCAATCTGTATAGTCAAGAATGACCTTGGGCATTAGTAGTGGCCCTTGCCTTTAATCCCAGTACTCAGGAAGCAGAGGAAGGTAGATGTCCGAGGCCAGCCTGGTCTACAGCGCGAGTTCCAGGACAGGCTCCAAAACTACACAGAGAAACTCACTCAGGTGGGGGTGGGGGAGAAGGAAAGGAAAAAAAAAGAACGATCTTGTACTCCTGGTTTTCCTGCCTCCACCTTCTCAATGCTGGGAACATAGGCTTGTGCCACACACAATGCCTTGCTTACGTGCTGCTGGGCTCTGACCCAGGGAAGGCACCATGCACGCATAGCCAGGCAAACACTCCACTAAACACTAAGCTGCTAAGCTATGTCCTCAGCTCCTGGACCTTTCCTCTCTTTTTATTTAATCTAAATTTCTCCATTTATTGTTTTGTCTGTGTGTGTATGGGTAAGGGCATGTGTGTCACTGTACACATGTGGAGGTCAGAGGGCATGTGTGTCACTGTACACGTGTGGAGGTCAGAGGACATGTGTGTCACTGTACACGTGTGGAGGTCAGAGGACAACCTAGAGGAGCTGGTTCTCTTCTTCCTCGTGTGAGTCCCAGGGTCCAAATTCAAGCTGTCATTGCTTGGTGGCAGGCGCCCTCACGGTCATCTCACCAGCCCTGCGTGTTCTCTTTATAGGTTTATAACTGCCTCGTGGGCTCGTTATAGTGGCACAGAGCTGACTTGACAGGCACAAAGGTCCCCAAGATTCTTCCATCACTTCAACAATGCATTTCTGTCTGTTGGCTTCAGCTCAATGCAGATTTGGAACATATGGAAGCAAGAGTGTTTTCAGATAGTCACAAGTCTCAGTACCCAGACCAGTGAGGCGGACTGAAGAGGAGGGTCAAGGGGTCAGACTTGGGTCATCCCAAAGATGTTTCAGAACTGTCTAATTTTCCAGCTTGGAACCTCAGCTGGGATGGGACAGTGGACAGCATAGCAAGATGCTTGGAGTCTGATTGTCCTGGATTGTGGCTGGATCGAGACTCTAGGCTCCCCAACCGCAGCTCTTCTGTTCCTTCAGTCACTCTGGACTTTGGTTCCCCGAAATGTAAAATGGGGTAAAACTTTCTGAGACCTTTTGCTATTGCCAGAAGCATCTTGCTATACTGCCTGGGCTGGTCTTGAACACCTGGGCTCAAGTCATTCTCGTGTTCCATCCTTTCCAGCTAAGATAACTACCGTCCCCAATCCAGGGAGGTCCTTCGTGAAGACTTGGTCCTAGGGACTGTCCCGTCATCTAGTGAAGAGGACCAACTCAGTGGTTTTGAGCCTTCAGAATGGACTGCAATAGTTTAAGGACAAGAGTTCAAATTGGAGCCTAGATCATGTACACAGGGGGGGGGGGGCAGGCAACTATCACTTAAATGGAGGGTATGTGCTGAGGGGGTCTGCTGGATGTATAGAGATGAAAAGTCTCTGGGACACTATGGGAATTCATACAGCAAGGCCAGACTCTCACCAATGATCCCAAAGATGCCCAAGATGTTGGGGGCGAAGATAACCAGCAGGTTGATGCAAGTAAGCAGGCCAGTGGCGATGAGCACGTGCCGCAACCAGCTGAACTCCTGGTTCTGAAACAGCATCTGCTGAATGGCGCGTCGTACCTGGGCATGGAAAGCGCCATCAGTCCGGTGACCCCCATTAGACCCTCCCTTCCGCTGGCCCCGTAACCTGTCTGCTGGCTCACCGGGAACAGGACGATGGGAACCGTAAGTGTGACTGCTATCAGCACGGCCACGCGTACACATAAGATCAGCGCGTCAAACGGGTCCACCTTGCTGTAGGTATGCAGCAGCTCCGACTCCACCCCGTCTGTGGCAGGCAGGGAGGGTGGTCAGCAGGCCAGGGGGCGGTGGACCCTGACACTGTGGGAAGTGGCACTCAGACTCACCTCCACAGCTGCAGGACACAGTCAGGCATTACACAGCTAGTGAGTGCCTAGTAATCAGGACACTATGGCCACTGACCAGCCCTTGCCTCCCAGCCCAGCCTCTGATCCCACCCGTGCTGATCCAGCCATACCATAGAAGGTGAGGTAGCCGAAGAGGGCAGCCAGGAAGTACATGACATACATGACAGCAATGGACAGGTTGGAGATGTGTTGCATCTTCTTCTTGGAGGGGCTGCAGGCAGTAAGAGAGGGGGCTTGGTGACAAGCTGACCCACCTTGTGATAACTATATATCCTCAAGGGTCCCTCTGGCTATCATGGAACTCCCGTTGTAGACCAGGCTGGCCTTGAACTTATAGAGGTCCACCTGCCTCTGCCTCCTGAGTGCTGGGATCAAAGGTGTGCACCACCACTGCCCAGCTCCTAATTCCCACTCTTATCGAACATGAATATCTTTGGTCTGGTGACATAGGCCTTATCCCCTCTCCCTCTAGACACCTATCTAAGAGCACATCATTCTCTCCAGACCGTCAAGGCCGCCACCATCCCTCCCCAGCCCAGGCACCTACTCCTTGAGTTCTGTATATATAGGCAGCACCTCAGGGTGGCAGACGAAGGCGAAGGCCATGATGGGGATGGTATACGCTGTCTGAAGACACACAGAACTATGTCAAGGCAGCCCTTCCCCCAGGCCCTCTCCCCACTTCCCCGGCCTGGCTCGGCCTGTTGGAACCTGTGAGTTGAGTGTGAAGTAGCTTGGGGTGCAGAAGGCTGCAGCCTCAGGCTCTCCCTGTTGCTGTGCCTTCTCCTCCAGTACCACCATGTGGCTGAAGTTGCCTGTGGCATTGGCCAAGTCGTGTGGCAATGGGCAGGGAACTTGGAACTTCTTGTAGATGACCTGGGTGAGGATGGGTGAGAGCGTCAGTGTCGGGCTAAGCTGCTGGCAAAGTCACCATGAAGCCATGTTTAAGCTTAGAAGAGCTGCCTTCTCACTCTGGCTTCCCCAGAGGTCCTCCCACCCCTGCCCTGCCCTGCCCTGCCCTGCCCTGCCCACAGAGGACTCCCTTGGGCCACTGCTCCCTCCTGACCAACATGGAAGGTGGCTCACTGCGATCAAGAAGAACACCATGCAGCTGAGAGAGAAGCCACTGGAGTAGCCCAGGTAACCTGCCGAGGAGAGGATTGTGAGAGTCAGGCCTCCCTTGCGTGTCCCTTCACGACCACCCGCTGACCCTGGTGACTCACCAAGCTGCCGCATTAGTGCCAGGGGCAGAATGATGGTGACAGACACCAGGATCACAAGGTAGTTGCCATCCATGTACCACGCCCTGAAGGAAGAAGAGTGGGGAACCACAGTCAGAACCTCCTCAGTCTGGGGTAGGGACCCCTGCTTCTCCCTGTTAGGGCACTAGTAAGGCCATCTTGTGTCCTCTGACCAACATGTAACTATAACTCCGGGTCTCCCTGCGCTTGATCTGAGAAAGAGGGTAGGTCTCATCTCACACTCCTGAGTGTGAGCTGGCCCGGGACACAGCTCGTGTGGGTCCCCTCCTGACTGCAGGTGCTGGTAGTGTCCTAAGCACACATAGGCCTGGGCCCATCCTGATGCAGGTGGCAGGGTGAAAGGGCATGGCTCAGGGAGGGTCTGTGTTTTTCTTGGGGGTCTCAGGGACTTGCCAATAACTTGTGGCCCTTGTGGTCTTTCTTGGCACCTGCATCTTGTGTTATTCAGGCCCTCCTCTGTCCTGGAAATGAACGCGGGGCACAGATAAGGGTAGAAGTTCCGGGACCATTCCTTCTTCTAGATTCCTTGGGAAAGGTCCCTGGGACCCTAGGTGCAGAATCCTGATTCTTTCTCTCAGCGTTTTCTCAATCGTGTGGCCCCTTTGCTTGCAGGCACTGGGTGGTCAGGAGCAGGGTTAACCTCTCCTCCCTTCCTCTCAAACACAAAGCAAGGCTGATGCCCAGCCGATGCTGGCTAAGTAGTAGGCACCCCCACACATGCCCTGGGCTTAATCTCTTGGTAGTGGCGGCGGGGGTGGGGGTGACCCCATGGTCAGGAATAGCAGGTGCTTAGAGCTAAGCCTGAGGCCCTTCTGCTCATGAGCAGGGTCCTGGGTCACATGGACCCTAGCTTTCTCGTTCTAAAAGTCCCCTCTTGGGGCTTTCCCTGGATGTTCCGCACAGAGACGGGAACTGAATGTGGCTCTATTTGCCGTCCTCTGCCCTCCAGGAGCCACACTTCTGACCTGTCTAGCAGGCTGGCTGGGCACCCATTGCTTCCCACCCTCCTTCCCCAGGCTCACGAGGTTGGCTTCTCCAGATTCAGGAAAGTCTGTATGACAAGAGGCAACTCAGACTTGATGATGTACAGGTAGCTGGACATGGCTGGGGGAGAAGGCAGGGGACAGCTGCTGAGGTCAGCTGAACCAGCCAGCTCATCCTGCACCCCACTGCCCCCACCCACCAGTCTCACCTCCAATGTTCTGCAGCGTGATGGCCAGAGCTGCTGCCAGCTTTCCTGGGGTCCCAAAGGCACGGTAGCCCAGCTGCTCATAGGCACGGATGCCTATAGAAACCGGATGTCAGGATAGCCAGGGGAGCTTGCCCCAGTTCACCTTAGCCCGCCCCCTCTGCAGGCCTGCTCAAGGCTCACCCACAATCCCCGAAGACTTGAGGAGCAGGTGGATGGAGTAGCTAGATAGCAGGGCAACAGCTGTCAGAAGGAACCTGGAGAACGTGAAGGAAAAGAGGCCACTGGAGGTTGGCTGGCAGGGAGTGGTGAGCTCAAGGAGGCTGGGAGGAAGGAGGAGTCTGTGACATAAATGTCTGAGGAGCGGGTGCAAGTCAGGAGACTCCAGAGATACGAACACTACTCTCTTTGACCCAGAGTGCAACGTGACCCAGGTGGGGGTCCTCTGGGTCGAGTGCCCTGTGCCTGCACTCCGAGCCCCTTTTTCTGGAGTCTTTGGGACAAACATGTTTTCCATTCAGGCTTTAGGGCCGGGCCACCAAATCAAGGACACGTGTGGCCACCCAAGGCCTGGCCACAAGGGTTCAGCCATCACGTGTAAACGTAGTAGAACAGACTCAGGCCTGTCGAGCTGGCCTTGTGGGTTTGAGGAACAGTGAGGTATATTTGTCCGGCTGGGGATGTTTTTGTAGCCGTGGACTGGTGCAGAGTAAGAAGTGCCCACCCACTGGATAGCGAACTGGAAGGTCCTGGGAGGTCATGGTTGGTGGTTGGCAGCTGTTCAGGGCTGTTTGCAGAGGCACTCACAGGAAAAGGATGATGCCGGTATTGGCCATGGCATAGGCGAGACCCAGGATGCCACTGCCCATGATGGCATTGCTGAGATTGAACACGGACATCCCAAACGATGTCTTCCCCTCGAACTGCAGGTACCAGAGTGGGATGGGGGAAAATGGGGCATTGTAGCATCCTTCCTCATTGTCCCTCAGTCTCCCATTGCCTCCCCAGAGCATCTCATCACTGTGTCCAACTTCCCCACAGTCCCCCAAGTCCCTCAGGTTGCCCAGCTCACATCGGTGAAGTGTGGCGCCTTGCTGGAGCTTTTCTCAAGGAAGCCCTTGCCTTCCGCACAGTGTTGGGGGTCTTCGGCCCTGCAGGAGGAGACCAGCACAAGTGACTTGGCTCCATCCCTCGTCCCTGTGTCCTGTGCCTTTGCCCAGTGCTTCCCTGAGCTACCACCAGATCCCTCTTCTACTTACCTCTGTGTGTCTGTTGCGGACACGCCCACTGGTAGAAGCCCCTCCAAGTGCTTGCCATTGGGCACCAGTTCCACCATCTCTGTCTGTCGGGGTATCTCCATGGCTCAGGGACTCCCCGGGAGCACCGCTCACACACCAACACAGTCAGACGTCTGTGGAACAGTCAGCCCCTCTGGTTATCTTTGGGATCATGATCTGGTCTCCCACATGAAGTCAGTGGCCATAGTACATCTCTGAGAGGGTCACTTAGGCAGCCAGGCACATGGAGGCTCACTGGGACCCGTCTCTTCCTTGGGATCTACCTTTGGGGTATGGAGTAGCACTTGGACATCTGAGCTCCTAGGACACCCTGATAAAGTACATACTCATAAAGTACAAGTCCCCTGTGTAGACCAGTCCAAGCAAGCTGTTAGGGCCTCAGTTTCTCTACCTGCAAAGCTTGGACCATTTGGGTGATCTGAGTCCATAGCTGAGTGGCACCAGAAACCCTGAATGCTAAGTGCTAGGTCCTGACCCCTCTCTGCATGTGCGCCTTGGAGTGAATCCCCTTCCTCACAGTAGCCCTGGGACACAGTTTCCTGAACTGGTCCTGTGTGCCAGGGGCCTCCTGGCCAACTTAGAATGGCACTGCCCGATGGCTGGAGGCCTTGGGAGAGGGTGAGGGATGTGGGCCCTGTTCCCAGATGCCCGGCGGGCTCTGTTGGCAGTCAGAACAAAGGGCCCTCTGTGGGCTGAGAGCTGGCGCTGTGGACAGCAGGCGCAGAAGATGCCCCCTCCAGAGCCAGGAGGCCTGAGGCGGTGCTGGGGCTGGACACCTGGGCCTGTCCAGCCTAGTTGTGGTGAAAGGCCCTCAGGGGCCCTTCCAGGAAATGGATGTCCCAGGGCACAGTTCTCTGGGCCACTTGGTCTTCATGCTCCTCACAGCCCTGGCCTCAGGACCATGCTTTCCTTCTAGCATTGCCTCTCTCGCCAGGGAGCCCCGGATCCAGGGCCTGCCATTGAAGCCACACCCTCTAAGCAGAACCCTCATTTCCCTGGGCCAGGAGCTCAAGGCTTGGCTGGCTGAAGAGGAGCCCAGGTCATTGTTGGGTGCCCCCTCTCTCTCTGGGCTTGGCTCAGTTGGACTGCAGAGGATCCAGCTTCCTCACTTCCCACTGAGCACCGCCCAGACAACTCGCTGGCCCCTCTCCCATCTCTGGGGCCAGGGGTTACCTACCGTGTCCAGAGATGTCTGGGCAAAGTGAACCCAGGCTTTTTCAGAACATCCTAAAGGCCAGAGTAGCCAGCAGAGGGGCTGAACCAGAGTGGAGACCAGAAAGGGGTGTGTGTGCCAGGCAGGATAGCCAGAGCCTGGGCCTGAGGCATAACAAGGTATCTCAAACCCAGCACTGACTCCTCTCCCTACTCCAGCCCCTAAGGGTCTCAGGTTGTCTTTGAGGTGAGAAGCTACAAGAAGCTCAAGCAAACACTCAGGATTGATCTTGACGCTCCAGGGAGCCAGGCTCAGGCCTTAGGCCCCCACACCCTGTAGACATCTGTCTCACTACGCCCACCGCAGTACCTCACTCACTGTTCTGGCTCAGAGCTCAGAGCTCGAACACCTCAGCCCTGGGGACTCCCCACCTGGCACCATTACCTCCCTCTGTCTCCCTGGTTGCTGATTTTGAACTCCTCATCCTCCCAGCTCGCCTACTGAGGACCCTGACTGTGTGGGCTTCCGTTCGTGGACTCTCTTCCCCTCTGTCACCCATCCCTCTATAGGCTGCCCTCACACTGCCCCTCTGATGAGCCCTCCCAGAATCTCACCTAGGTCGAAGGTTCCACTGCCAGGTCTCCAAAATCCCTCCAGAGTACCCCCTGGCACTCAGTAGGTTGCCCTTGCTTGGTCCCCACCCTGGGCAAGCTGGGACAAGCTCTTGGAGTGTGTTGTGTCAGCAGTCTAAGCCAAGCAACCTCTCTGCCGTAATGACAGAGGCCCCCAGGCTTGCCTGGGCTGGTGTGTGCAGGGCTTCGTTCTGTTATGGCATCAGGGTACCAAGCAGCTTGACACGGCCTCCAGGGAGACTAAGTCCATGGAATGGCTATGGGAGGTGCCTAAGGTGCTGGCTCTAGGCTCCCTGTCCCCTTTCAGGATGTGGGGCAGAAATCTTTGGGACCTGGTGGCTATTATTCATAACCAGTCATTACTAGGTCTCGGGCTGCCCTGAGATCCCAGGAAGGATGTAGAATCTTTGTCCTTAAGTGATCTCCAGTCTGGTAGAGGTGATGATACTCTTCTATGTCCCATTACCCCTCCTCCCAGCCACCGCTCTAAATCTCCTGCTACAACTGAATGTGAAACATATTCTTGTGCACAAAAGTTAGGGGGGAGGGAGTTATCAAGGGAGGTTTCCTGGAGGAGGTGGTGTAGCCAAGCCTAAATTTCCACCAGAAGCTCCAAGGCGTGAAGCAAGGAAGAGAGCCTTGGGCAGAGGGCACAGCGTGGACATGGGTTCTGAGGTGTGGTATCAGCAGGAGGTGAGGGTGGAATGAAGAGTCCATGGCTACAGACAAACCTTCCAGAGCTTAAAGGCTAGGTGAGGGTCTTCACTCAGTGAAGGCTGTTTCAGGACCAGAGTCCCACAGTGGAGACTAGTTTTGACCCTATGAAGGAGACTTCAGACCTCTCCCAAGGCTGCCAGCTCACCTCTTCCAGCCTGTACCCTCCTTGGCTATCTCCTGCCCTCCTATGTGTCGGGGAGTCAGGGTACTCAGGAGAGGAACCTGATTAAGGAAAGCTGGCAGCAGAGCCAGTCCCGCAGAGGCGAAGGCCCAGACTGTGCCCTAGAGTGGATCAGCCTCACAGTGTGACATGAACAGAGCACTCTCACCCGGGACTTCACGGTCGTCTGATACCTAGGGGTCCTGTGAGGCTAGACCAAAGCTGGCAACAGAATCAGGGAGCTCTAGGAGGCTTCGCCTTCACGAGCAGGCCATGGATGTCCAAATGGTCAAGTCTTAGGGTACAGAGAGCACCGAGCCCTCAGGCAGGTCATCAGGACGGCTTTGGTCATAAGTGCCGTATGGGCCCAGACAGTGAGCTGATGGCTGTCCCAGACCATTGCTCTGATGCTTGTTTGTTCTTTAGGGAGATGGGGAGGGGCTGCAGCATTACCAGGATGGTGCATCAAGTAACGCCTGCCCACGCGGGCTTCACAGAGCGAGAATTCATCAGGCACACCTCGGCAGGTGTTGACTTTGGCTAATTAAAGACTTGTAGGCCTAGGAATCCAGGCCAGCATGGGTTGGCTGTTTGCATCAGCCACTATGGGAACCACAGCTTTCTATCCTGCAGCACAGTTCCTAGGTCCTGCTAGCCTCCATTCTCAGGGACATGCGTGGATTTGCCGGGTAGGCTGGCTGCACGGTGGACTGTACTTCTCCCAGTCCTGTGGCCATATGTTTTGATGGGGGGTGGGTGTCATGTGAAGTTCATTTTTATAGCCCAGGCTTCCTGGACCTGGGCAGCCTTGACCTCAGCCTAAGGAAGACCTGGTGAGGAGCAGGTTGCTTAGAGTAAAGGGTCACTATGCCTACCACTGGGGGCCCCAAGTGGGGAAAGCTTTTCCTAGTTTAGCCATTATGACAGAGTACCTCTAGATAAGCGACCTCTCTGCTGGCCTGCTTCTCCTGATTTTAAAGAGAAGGACTTCATCCTGGGACAAAACGTTTATGACTGGGAAATCAGTGCACAGCCGACATGTTTGAACTTTAAGTCCCTAACACACAGCCCCAGAGACTGCTGGGAGAAGCTGCTGCCCTAAGAGACTGAGGTGCAGGGCAAGTAGGAGTCTATCAAAACAGTCGGTCACCTCTGGCCCCTCCCCCAGGCCACAGCTTCACATTGTGGTGGTAGAAGACCCAGACCCCAGTCCTGTACCTGCCACTATCCCATCATCATCACACAACAGAACAGGAGAGGGCAGCATGTGGCCAGTGTGTGGCTGGCATAGATGACCTGACGAGGTGCATGCGTAAGAGTGGGCAAAGCCACTCTGATGGCCTGGCGCATTGATAAGCTAGCCACCCCAAAGACTCAGGCTCTGCTCCTTGGCCCAGGGATCTGTAGCCTGTGTCTTGGTATTCTGGCTATCCGGAAGTGCCTAGGAGGATCTGAGGAGCCCAGCTGGGGCCGGAAGGTAGACTTTCCTGTGACAGGGTACGTTTCCTAGACAACCGGCAGATGCTTAAGAGCCACCTTGGCCTCATCTCCCACCTCAACTTGGACCCTCTCTGCTCAGGCTGGTTCTAAGAGAAACTGCAGCCAGAACCTCCTGGCCCAAGCTGGCCAGAGCCAGCAACAGTCCCTCCTCCAGCTCCATTGCCAGCTTGTTCAGAGGGACGTGCGGCCAGAGGGCCTGCTGAGGCAGAGGACAGGACATCACGTGACTGTGGCCCCCCAGAGGCAGGGGAGACCCTGCGCCAGCCAGCCCATCTTCCTCCCTGCCGACCCGGAATCCCCTGGAGGTGGCCAAATATTTGGACAGCCGGACTCCTGGCCCCAAGGAAAACTGGAACACAGGCCTGGGGCAGTTTGGGACTCATTGTAGACCCTGATGGGGGGCTAAAGCAAGGTCAGCTTGGAGGAGGGGAGACATTAGGTCAGGAGGATTGAGGTAGAGGGAGGGAGAGAGGGGAGAGATCTGAGGGGAGAGAGTGCAAGAGAAAACACACACATTTCACACATGCGCCCATGCGTACTGATCTAGACAGACAACCAGACAGACAGACAGGGGCCCAGGGAGATAGAGAAACTTGGTTGGATATTCAGGGGCACAGACAAAAGAAAACAGGGAGAAGCAAAAACCATACTTAAGTAGATGATTTGATATTCAGGCAAGGAGAAAGAGACAGTGAGGGAGGTCAGAAACAAAGATGACCATTCGAAGGTAGAGGGGGAGAAAGATGGTGGCAGGAGACAGCCAGCGAAAGACAGAGCCTCACATGTGGTGGCACAAACCTTAAGGCACAGCACTTGGGAGGCAGAGATTGAATGATCTCTATGAGTTAGAGGCCAGCCTGGTCTATACAGTAAGTTCCAGAGTTCCAGACCAGGCACAGCTGTGTAATACGACTCTGTCTTTTTTTTTTTTTTTTTTTTTTTTTGGTTTTTCGAGATAGGTTTTCCCTGTAGCTTTAGAGCCTGTCCTGGAACTAGCTCTAGTAGACCAGGGTGGCCTTGAAAAACTCAGAGATCCGCCTGCCTCTGCCTCCCAAGTGCTGAGATTAAAGGCGTGCGCCACCACCTGGCTACAACTCTGTCTTAAAAAACAAAGATAGAGAGCCTGGAAGGAGCCCGAATGGCCATGAGTGGAGGAGGAGGAGGAGGCAGGTATCACAGCACAGCAGGTACCATAGGGTGTCCAGCTGGAACTCAAGAGGGACTCCATAAGACCTCCACTGCATCTTCAGCGCTCCGGGAATTCAGATTCTATCCCAATGAGATGCAATGTTATCCAGTGGAGCCAAGCCCAGGAGGGTCATAAGGCCAGGTTCTACTAGAAAACTTGGAGACCTCAAAGCTGGTTCCTGAGACTTATTTACCTGAATAATGGAAAAGACAAACAGAAGTGATGGCCAGCTGGGGTGACTCCTATTGTCAGTGGCCACACACAGGTGCAGACGTGCTGGCTGAGGGGCTGTGTACAGGACGTGGCCCGCAGAGCGGAAATCCAAAACCAAGCAACTCTAGGCTGCTGGCAGGAAAGCCCCTCCTGCCCCAGCAGCTGGTCCTTCCCTTTGGCCCCCAGAAGTGCTGCCTGGTCCTTTAGAACTCCCACCCTACTGCCCTGTATCTGTCTTCCCATCCAGAGTCAAAGGCCTGCCTCTTCAGTACCCTTCCAGGCACCACACTGTGAGCAAGGCACATAGTAGGTGCTTAATCAACATCACTGAATGAATGGAATGGGTTCAAAGCCCTCTGAAGGTTCTCAGTCCAATTTACCTACTCTGAGGCGCCTGGTCCCTGGCGATGTCTAAAATAGAACTCCTCCCCCAGGGCCCCTTCCTGCTACAGCATAGCCTACACATCACCCCAGAAGCCAAAACTGCATCTCCCTAGCAGGCACTATCTTGCAGACATGCTTTGCCCTCGACCCACACCCAGCCTAGACTTCCAGGGCTTGCTTCATTAACTTCATATCTTTTCCGGGTCCAGTCTAGAGTTCATGATCTACCCGCCTTTATTGAGCCTGTTTCTCCATTTGTGTGGGACTCTAAGGCCACTCTCCAGGCCAATGACACAGCCACAGGAATAACCAGCTCCTTCCAGCTGGCTATCTGGAGCCTTGGACTGTGGTGGACAGCAAGCTTGAGACAAGAATTGGCACTCAGCAGGCTTGAGGGGACAATGAGAAGACAGGTTTCATGGATTCGGGCAGGAGAAAACTGAGACACAGTCTCATCCTTCCTGGAGACACAGTCCCCTACTCAAACCCAAGAAGTCAGAAATTGCCATTCCTGGTTTCAGTCATCCCAGCCTCTCCAAAATATGTCAGGCACAGGCTCATGCACTCGGGATCCTTCCACCATGGGGCTTCCCACGAAGGGTTTCCACAGCTGTGCAGAAGTTCCCTACTTCCAAACGGAGCTATCCTTGGGTTTATCTAGTTTTCTATCCCCACCCCCTGACACGCAATGAGTGCGCCAAGGGACTGGCTTCCCTTCCGAAAATAAGTCCCCATCACAAATATGTGCCAGGCATTTCTTCTATGAACAATATAATGGCGGGAAGTGGATGAAGTCCTAGAGGTAAGAACAGGACTGGCGGGCTAAAGGAAGAAAGCACATGGAGGTGTCCTCCATGGTACTCCTTAGGGAGCAAGAACCTTTGATGTAGGTCTCCTTAGCATTGTGCAGAAGGCAGACCTGGATTCAGGTCTCGGGGTCACGGGGGTGCAGATTCTCACATGCCCCACCCTTGGCCCCCTTCTCTAGTGTAAACAAACGGCATGCATTCATTGTAGCCAATGAAAGGGGCCAACCCAGCAGGGGTGGGCTCCTGAAAACGGAGTCTTGGGCCCCTGGCTAGTTCTCACACTCAGGCCAGCCAGGTGGTCCACAGGTGGAGAGGAGCGCCCATTGGGCCCCGCCCTCAGGCCAAAGAGCCAAAGGAACCCAGAGCAGGCGGTGCCCACCGACCCCACTGCAAATGACACTGGTTCTGGGGCTAACGTGGATCCCGCGGGTCCTCAGGCGTCCCAGCCCGATCTGCCCTCAAACTCTGCCCAGCGAGGCCGGAATAAATGTACCCAGAATGCCAGCGTGCCAGCCGGCGGATCTGCCTCTCAAGCGCCCGTCGGGGCAGCGCTCCAGCGTCTGCTCCCCGCCACTCTCTAGCTGGTGCCGGTGGGTCCTGACTCGGGAAGTCGGTCCACTGTCTCCTGAGCCTCAAACTAGGTGTCCTGTGGACTTAAACCCCGGGCTGCTGTCCCCTTGCTGTTCAGCTTGGCCCTGCCAAGAAAAGGAGTAGAGGAGGTGCCCCTCCCAGCACCCTGGCGCAAGCTTGGAGCTGGGGTGCCTACAGGCAGGCTCGCAGACCTGTGCCCTGGAGCGCGCAGGGCTCTGACTCTTGGAAAACTGGGACGCCTGCCCGGGTCTCAGGGTACGAGAGAGCTGCCCAAGCCCACTAGGGACTGGAGAATGTATACTGGGCTCGACCCGCACAGCGTCCCTGTACTGGTGGCTCTATAACCCCGGCAGTACCTGGCCTCGTGGTGGGCACGTTCGGCGCTCCGCCCCGAAGAGTGAGATCCGCTCTGCTCCAGGCTGAGCGCTGGGCTGCTGCAGCAACTGCAGCCGCAGGGGATGAAGGGTGGCCGGCCCCGCCCCTGGCCCGCCCCCGGCCCGCCAATCCCCGGCGGCCCGAGGGAGGAGGGGCTGGTCCGGGGAGGAGCGGGGGCCTGGCCGGCTTGCCTCAAAGGGGCAGTCGGTGCCCTCGGTGCCCTCGGAGCCTATAGGTGGGAGAGCCTGGATGGGGAGGGGTCGCTTGAGCCCTGAAGGATCGGGGCGATGGTTCAGGTCAAAGCAGAGATCTTTGTGAGAATTGTAGGTCCCCTGAACCCCTGAAAGACTCTGCCTACAACTTTGTAAACCTCATGGGATCTTCAGCCAAAAGGAGTGGGAACACCCACCGTAAGGTTTAAGTTCAGTGACGGGCTTTAAATGGACGACTTTCAGACTTGATGCCTTTTCTACCTTGCTTGGTCGCCTTTGCTTGTCAGTGGTGGATGGAGCGGGGAGAGTGGCTGTCCGAACCAGTTTTTTCTTCACCCCAGAGAGTCGGTATCCTTGAGGCTGAAGCAGGGGTGGGCTGGGAGAGCTGCAACATGAGGGAGGCAAGGGGAGACTGCTGTGTTTCTTTTCTGGTCTTGCATGTCTATGCCCTCTATTCCGTTTCTAAGATTAAGCGGCTGCTGTCAGCCAGCCTGTCAGAAGTGGGGGCAGGACTTTGAGGAAAGGACTTTCGGAGGACTCATTCTTGACTGGCTATCAGGGCCATCTCTTCCTGCTTCCCACCTAGAGCTCTGGTGAGGAAAGTGGTGTGGTAGGGAGCTGGGGAGGGGTGTTGGCTTTCAGAATGGGGGGGGGGGTTGGAACAGCTGTGCCCCTTGCTTCTCAGCCACTGGCTCTGATCCGATTAATGCCATGGCCTCTGCTGTTTGTTCCTTTCCAAGCTGGACTTCTCGGTCATATCTACCTCCTGATGTCATCTCTCCTTCCTGATGCTGTGGAGACCTTCAGAGACCAGGTCTCACCTCCTTTATGCCCCAGGCTGGGAGTCAGGACTCCTCAAATCTAGCAGGCCTGGATTCTCTTCTTGCTGACTCATAGCACCACCACAGCCAAGCCCAAGCGTGCCTCAGTTTCCCTCTGGCCAGGGAGAGGTAGGTGAAGAGAAAGCCATAAGCCATGAATTTAGGACTAGACGCTGGCTGTGAAGGCTAGTGAGCTGGGAGACTAAGCAAAACAGCCCTGGGATGGTGATAGCCTCCGGAAAGTCAAGCCTACATTTCTGGTAGCTAGATGACAGAAAGGACAGCTTTTCATCCTTAGCTGAGGTTGACATAACTTCTAGACCCGACCTTACCATGCCATGAAGAGCCACTAACTAGACTCTCACCCTCCAAAACAGCAGGAGAAGCTAGAGAGGGCGGCTCATGCTGGCAATCCCAGCCCTCCAGAGGGAAGGGGGAGAACAAAATGGCATGAGCCAGAACCACCTTGAATACTCACTGGAGATATTTGTCAAGGGGTAATGGCACCAACGGGCAGTTCCTGAGGATCCAGGTCAGGCTCCAGGTTCTCAGCATATGAGGATTGGGGTCCTGGGTCCAAACTGAACGGGAGCAGAAACCGACTGGGTTGGGCTGCTGTGGCAGGATTGGAGGCTAGTGAGATGAGGGGTCCCTGGGTAAGGCCAATCATGGCTAAGCTGGGGGGAGGGTGCCTGTTTGTCATTCCTGGGCCTGGACCCCTGCCAGGGTAAATAGAGCTCCGAAGGCCTTTCTCACCACCTGTGGAATCTCCCAGCCCAGCCTGCCTTAGCTGCAGAGCCAGGATAGGATGGATAGGACACACTGGTGACTGCCAGGCACCTTCCCCCAGAGGTCTGAAGAAATGCCCATCCGTGTAACCGCCATGTCGGGAGTAACTTCCAAGAGTGGGAGAGCTTCATCTGTGGCATCAGGCCAGCCCTTGCCTCCGTTCCCTGATCTCCACATTTCAAACACAGGCCTAAAAGACTGCCCGACAGATGGGATGGATTTTAGATGGATCTTAGGTCCTAGGATCTTACAGACTCTCCTTCCAAAACCATGTTAGCCCCTTGCTCTTCTCAGCCCTTGTCTAGCCATCCTCCAGTGGGGCAGCCTCTCTCACCATATCCCACCCTACACGGTTCCTTGAGACCCTTTCCAACAGCCATGCCTGGTCTTCACCGCTAACCTCGTCCTTGGATCCACAGTTTGCATGGATACTTGCAGGCTCCTCCCTTACACCGCCAAACCAACTTACTTCCGGTCAGCCATTCCTCCCCACATAGCATGGCTGACCACACATGGCCCTACTGTTCCCGGAACATGCCAGATTTCATGCGTCTGTGCCTCTGCCCTTGCGTTTCCCCCGAGCTTGAGATCCTCACAGTCCTATCTCCTCGGCAACCTTTGGTTTGTCCTTCAGCACCCAAAGGTGCTGAGAGCACTGCCCCAAACTGACAAAGAACCAGCTATTCCAGAGTTTGCAGTGGCCACCCAATCAACACCCCTCACCCTTCCCCCCTCCCACCCGCCAGTCCCAGCCTCAGAATCTACACATGCTCTCCATAGAGCACCCAGATGAGAAGCGCCTGCCAGAATGAGTGCACGAACAAATGAGAGCCTGGTGGAGGAGCGGCCTGTGGGGCAGACCCAGCCCAGGGGAGGGAAGGGACATGCCAGAGTGCAAAGAGAAAGAAAACTCCAGGGAGAGACTGGCACACGACAGGATCAGCGCTGGTCCAGGCTATGTGCAGGGCTGAGATACTTGTTAAGCAGTTGTGTTGGGGACTCTATGGGTTTACGGGAGAGGAGAATCTTATTTTACACTCCAGGGTGGAAGACCCAGACCCATGCTTCTGACTACACTGGTTCATTGTTTGGTGCCCAGGAGGCTACTCTTGGGCACAAGCAGAGTTAAATGTCACATTATAGAACCTAGAAGTATGGAAGTGACCTGTGGGCAATCCTCCTATCTAGCTTTCCCCAGCTTGGGTCCCTAGAGCTGGTGGCCTCCCAACCAAGCCTGCTTCTGCAGGTCTGGCATGCCTGCCCTCTCTCCCCTAGCTTCTCTGGCCACTGAAGCAGCTTAATGAGCCCAGGTCACATGGACCGTGCTGCTGCCCATGGGAAGGCCCACACTCCCAGTGGTCATCCAGCCAGGCCTTGACGTCAGTGGTATTAACCATCCACTTGTCTAATCTCTGGTCAGTGGCCTGGCCAGGCTAGACCTGTCAGAGCCAGAGCTGAAGATCATGAGGGCACCTCAGGGACACTTTGAGGGTGTAGGGCAGACAAGGTAGCTGGATAATAAATTCCCTAACTTGACAGACAGATGTGATCATGGTGCTCTCTCAGATGTCGGCCCTGGACTGAAGGCCACAGGCGTTCACTGAGCTTCCTTCTTAGAGTGCATTTGCACTCGGATGGTCAGTGGAGCTGAGGATTCCCGCAGAGGAGACTCCCCTCATACATAGGGCAGCTTGAGTATTTTCAAAGTGCCTATCTTGGGTTAGTTCAGCAGCATTTATAAACAAAAGTCTTTTAGCAGCTGTTGCTTCTTCCTCAGCATTCAAACAATTCAAAGAGAGCATAATAGCATACAGTATCAAGATTCTCTGTGTATTTTCCATCTTTATTTTAACCTCTATTTCTTCTATTTTTACTTTTACTTTTTGAGACAGGATCTCGGTATATCTTTGTCCTGGAATAACTCTGTAGACCAGGCTGTCCTTGAACTCACAGAGATTCCTCTGTCTCTGCCTCCCCAGTGCTGGGCTCAAAGGTGTGTGCTACCATACCTTGAACTCACAGAGATCTGTCTGTCTCTGTCTCCCAGGCATTGGGATTAAAGGCGTGTGCTACCACAACTTGAAGTCACAGAGGTCAATCTCTACCTCTGTCCTTGAAGCTAGAATGGCTAGCTTCAAGACAACCTAGACCACATAGTACATCCTGTCTCAAAAACAAAATAAATCGCCGTGATGGCACACACCCAGCCCTCTAGAGATAGAGGCAAGTGGATCTCTGTGAGTTCAAAGCCAGCCTGGTCTATAAAACAAGTTCCAGGATAGCCAGGGCTGTTACACAGAGAAACCCTGTCTTGAAAACAAACAAACATTAAATCTTTAAAAATAAAATTCAGGCTGGTTGGTGGGTGGCACACGTCTTTACCCCTAGCACTTGGGAAGCAGAGGCAGGCGGATTTCTGAGTTTGAGGACAGCCTGGTCTACAGAGTGAGTCCCAGGACAGCAGAGCTGTACAGAGAAATCCTGTCTCAGAAACCAAAAATGATAACTACAACAAAAACCCAAACAAACAAACAAAAAATCAGGAATCAAGCATGGTGGCATTTAATCACAGCAGGCTGGTTTCTGTGGGGCTGAGGACACTCTGATCTACATGGCAAGTTCCAGGCTGACCAAGGCTACATAAAGAAAGCCTGTCTTCAAAATTTTTTTTACGAGTCACAGTCCAGTGCGGTGTCACATATCTTTAAAGTCACAGCAAGATGGCTCAGTGGACAAAGCACTGGCCGAGCAAGTCTGCGTTTCACCCCCGGAACCCACATGAAGATGGAAGAAGAGACGACAAAGTTGTCCTCCGGCCTCTGCATTTGCACTGTGGTACACGCATGCGCCCACACACCCCTGTGTACACAATGATAAATAAAACTCTAAGAGTCAAGATTAATGCAAAAATTCACTGTGAATGCAATTTTAATAATCCAAGAAAGGCATGCTAATATTTATTGGAGCCTGAACCATATAGAAAAATTTCTGGCTGGTGGCGCACGCCTTTAATCCCAGCACTCGGGAGGCAGAGGCAGGCAGATTTCTGTGAGTTCGAGGCCAGCCTGGTCTATAAGAGCTAGTTCCAGGACAGGCACCAAAAAAGCTACAGAGAAACCTTGTCTCAAAAAAAAAAATGTTTTTATATATGTTTTCTTTTTCTATTTTTAATTTTTTTTTTCGAGACAAGGTTTCTCTGTAACAGTTATGGCTGTCCTGGAACTCTTTGTAGACCAGAATGGCCTCAAACTCACAGAGATGCACCTGCCTCTCCCTCTTGAGTGTTAGAATTAAAGGCGTGCACCACCACTGCCTAGCATTTTTGCTCATTTTTGGTGGTGGTAGTGAAATACATCTACCACAGAATTTATAGTCTTAACCATTAAAATTTTTATGGGTTATTAATGTGTGTGTGTGTGAGAGAGAGTGAGAGACAGACAGACAGACAGACAGACAAAGAGAGAATGTGTGAGTGTTGGTGCACACATGCCATGGCCTGTATGGAAGGGTGGGAGACACCTTTGGGGAGTCAGTTTTGCCTGCCCCACCTTGATTTTCAGGCAGAGTCTCTCAGTTTTTCCATGCTGAGTCCTCCATGAGCTTCCAGGCAGTGCTCCTGTCTCACTGTAGAAGTCCTGAGATTACAGAAGGAAAGTATCGCATTCGTCTCTGTCTTTCTCTCATGGCTTCCAGCTCCGCTCGTCGGGTCTGTGCGGCAAGTGTTCTCACGCAGGAAGACACCTCCCTAGTTCCATCTTAGTTATTTTGTTGATATATTTGTTTGTTTTGTCTTTTGAGACAGTGTTTCTCTCCATGTAGCCCTGGCTGTTCTGTTCAGAGATCCACCTCACCAGTGCTGGGGTTACAGGTGTGCTGGCCGCCAGTGCTCGGAAGTGCTGAGCCAGCTCTCTCCAGTCCCGATTTCTTTCCAAGACTTATTTTGTTATTTATTATGGGGTGTGTGTGTGTGTGTGTGTGTGTGTGTGTATCTGTGTAGGGGTTTGTGAATATGAGTACTGGTGCCTTTCTGAAGTCAGAAGAAAGCATCAGATCCCCTGGAGCTGGAGTTACAGGTGGTTGTGAACCGCCTGATGTGAGAACTCCAATCCTTGGAAGAGCAATATATGCTCTTAACAGCTGAGACATTTCTCCAGTTCCCCTAATTCTGATTTGGGGGGGGGGGGTCTCACTATGTATCCGTGATTGACCTGGAACTTGCTACACAGACCAAGATAGTCTCACACAAAAACCTGCCTGCCTCTGCTTCCTAAGTGCCCGGATTAAAAACATGTACATCATACCAGCCCTTGGCTGCCACTGTTGTTCTGGAGATGAGAGTCTTGCCCTAATCCTAGCCACAATCCTGTTTCAGTGTTGAGTGCTTCGGTAAGTCCTCATTACCTCCACCTGGCATCTGACCCTCTCCACTGTCTCCCCACGTGTCCTCCCCTTCCTGGCTCCTGCTTCCCTGAGCACCCGGGCTTACAAGTTCAGTCCGCTCTTACGCCGCTCTACTGACTCTGTCAGAGGAGCTTCTGCCTCAGCTCTCCTTGTCACTAGGTGCCTTCGAAGAAGCATGCCTATAATTCCAGCCCCACCTGAGTCTGAGGCAGGAGAACAGTGAGTTCGTAGCTAGCCTAGGCTACCCAGTAAGATCCTGTCTCATAAAACAAGCAAACAAAAAACTCCCTGATGACCCGAGACTGTCCCAGTAACATTTCCCATATCCCTCAGCCTCTGCCAAGAGTCATGAGCTGGACCCATTATGCTCCTCCAAGGTCTCTCGAGCCCAAGTCAGGTCACACACTTGCGCTTTACTTCGGAAGGGATTCTCTTCCTAGGTCACACATGCCTACTACTGGGAACTTAATAAATGTCTCAGACTCATGGTAATTAAGATTCCCCCACTGACCCAAGAAAGAACAGCAGACCTGGTGCAAAGGTTTATTGCTGAGTCTGGGCACGTAGCTGAGGAAGTACAGATTACGCCCTAGCCTTGCTGGACAGAATCACTGTGTCTCAGACAGTAGCACTGCCTCTGGTCCACAGGCTTAAGCAAAGACTTGCTGCTTGACGAAGAAAGCGGAAGTGGCTGGAGGACGTGGGACATTGTCTCTAATGGTTCAGGCCTGGTTTTCACTTCTCTCTCCCAAGGACTGGGCCCTGAATTAGGAGGGAGAACAGAGTCACATGGGATTGCCTGCGACTTCACATGGGATATTCTTTGCCCGTGGTTGATCAATAGGCATTGGACTCTGCCCTCAGCCACCCCTCAGCATAGCTTGGTTATTGGTCATAGCGGATGTCAATGTACTCTCCTTCAATACACCATACCTTGATCAGAAAACCCTGAGTATTGTGTGGGGGCGAACGAGGTGGGGTGTGGAAGTGTCCAAGGACAGAGAGGGAAGACCCAGAGGGACAGGGACTGGGAGAGACCCTGAGCCTGGTATTTGGGAATAGGTTTGGCTTGTGTCTCTCCCTGGCACCCATCTCAAAGTCACTAATTTATCTATGTGAGGCTACAAAAGACCAGAGCTTGAACTTTGGATCCCTTGGGTTACTGGAAGGGACAGTCACTGACCACTGGGTGGACAGATGTTGGACTTGTCATATGCAGGGAGCAGGCTGGAAAGACCTGCTGGCAAGTGACAGGCCTGCTTGAGGGAGGGATACCTCAAGCCCTTCATGAAAGCTGGGGAGGGAGGGCGGGCTGTTTGCTGAACCGAGATCCACCAGGTGAGCTGCTGCTGGTGGGGGTGGCAGAAGGGCGTCAGGAGACCTGGGTCACTGGGGCATTGCTGAGTCACTGTGAGCTCCAGCTGTCCCAAGTTCTGCCTTGTCCTAGCTGAGGCTAGCTGCTGTGGGTCCAAGAGGCCAGTGCAGCCAGGCGGTGAAGGGCGGGATTGGGGACCTAGGGGAGGGTCCGCACTTCAAGCCTCAGGGCTTTGGATGTGTGGCTAAGGGAGCAGCAGGTTGAGGCACAGGAGTTATTGGAGGGGACTACAGGGAAGCTGGGCTACAGAGTCTCAGAGCAAGGGACACACATGATTTCTGGCATCTGTGAAGAGAAAAGGGAAGGGAACTTTAGCATCCTTGAGCAGCAAAATAAACGGGATTAGGCGTTGTAGGGGCAGCCCCATGCACCTAGAAGTTGGGGAGCGAAGAACAAATGTTGAGCATAAGAGTAAGGGAGGGGCCTATTGTAATGGGTGAAGCCTAAAAGCCATGGGACGGGGCTTAGGGGTGGGCAGCAGTAAATGGGGCAGTCTGGAGCAGTGAGCACCGTGAGGAACGAGGGGCAGGGTTCGGGTCCTGAGATTACCGAGAAGGACGGTGGAAGATCTGGCTAGCTAGGATCCCATCTCAGAAGAGCCCGCAGTCTTTGAGGTTCTCCTTGATGATAATGTCGGTGACAGCGTCAAAGACGAACTTGACGTTCTGTGTGTCGGTGGCGCACGTCATGTGAGAGTAGATCTCCTTCACGTCACGTCGCATGTTAAGCTCGAGGAACTGCACTTTGATGTAGTTGCCGGCATCCTCGTAAGTGTTAGGTCCTGCAGCAGAGGGCAGCACTCACTCGGCGCGGGAAGACCTCCCTCGGGAAGGAGCATGCGGCGGGAATCCGTGGGGCTGGGGCACCGCCTGGCGGTCGGGACTAGGGAATCTCACCATCGTAATCGGGAAAGCAGATGCTGAGGTGTGCCTTTTTTATCTTCTCAGAGAAAACGTCCTTCTTGTTGAGGAAGAGCACAATGGATGTCGTGGCGAAGTAGCGATGGTTGCAGATGCTGTTGAACAGGTGCAGGCTCTCGTGCATTCGGTTCTGAGGAAGGCAGAGGCTGTTGGACACCAGGCTGCGCAGGCCGCGGCCCCTTGGTCTCTGGGCTCCTGAGATGTAGGCGCCTCCTCACTCCAAGCGCTCCCAGACAGCCTCTGCTTTGTGGGTCTCAGTGGCTACCTCGGCTCCACCTCCCTTCTCAAACACTCAGACCCCCCCTTGTCACTTACCACTTCGTCGTCCTCCACCAGCACCATGTCATAAGCGCTCAGTGCGGCGATGAAAATAATGCAGGTCACACCCTCAAAGCAGTGGATCCACTTTTTGCGCTCGGACCGCTGCCCGCCCACATCGAACATTCTGTAGGACAGAGCCAAGTCCGGATTTGGACCCGTGTATCAGGTCACTCGGATATGCCCACTGGCACCCCTTGTCTTCCTAAGCTGGCTGGAGAGCTCTCATATGGATTGGCATCTGAGGTGACCAGCCTTTCTCCCGGCAAGGGTAGGCCTTCACTCGGGACAGTGAAGTTCCGGTCAGGCCAGCGGAACAAGCGTGCAGGGGTCTTACCTGAAGTTGAGGTCCTTGAAGGAGAACTGTGTCTCGATGATGCCAGTGGTTTTGACACGAGAACGCAACACGTCCTGCTCAGTGGGCACATACCCTGGAGCCACCAGACGCTCGAGGTCTGAAAGGTAGCTGAGGAAGACCACTCATGAGTGGGTGAATAGTGTGGGAGATCACCCCAGCTGGGTCCTGCCAACCCACCCACCACCTCTGCTCCCTGGATCCCCGCCCACCTTTGCTCTCTGAATCCCCGCCCACCTCTGCTCCCTGCATCCCCGCCCACCTCCTCCGCTCCCTGCATCCATCTGTGCACTCACTAGCCAGCAGAGTCATTAAGCTGGTACTCTGAGGCACGTTCAAAGCAGGCTTGGATGCCCGAGTCTTTCCACAAACGCTGAATGATGTCGGACATCTCCTTGGGCATCGTGCCTTCTTCAATGGTATCCGCCATGTGCATCAACTTCCGGGCATCATCCTGGTGGTAGGGTAGGGTAGTGGTTGTGAACCTGAGCCCAGCCAGCTGCCTCGAGCCCCCAGGGACAGATATCAGCCTGCCCCACCTGTCGTGCGGAGTCTCCATACTGAATGTTGAGCGTGGTCATAGCCCGAACAATGGCCAGGATGGACTGCAGAGTGTTGCCATAAATGATGGCAATGAACTCGAGGCATTCTTCCAGCGAATAACCATCCTGGTGGATAATCCTACAACCCAAACCGCAGTCAGAGCTTCCTAGGCCAGCAGGGAAGGACTATCACTAAGGGCTTAGGATGGGCAGGGAACACTCACTTCATCTGCTTGACAATGGTGCTCTTCCCGGATTCACCAGCACCTGGAAGGGAAGCTGTACCTCAGAGCCGCACTGACCAGCACTGACCACCTCCTTTGGATCAGAGCTCTGGGGTGCCAGTTAGAACTCTAGCTACACTTGCCCTCATTTCTATCCAAAGTAAAGTCTTGAAGACCCCTAGGGGGAAATGGTTGGAAATAACAAAAGGGACCTACATCCTACATCAGTTATTCAAGTGGGGATTCCCCAAGATTCTTGTTTATAGAGCCTTTATTATACAGCCAGACCAAAATAAGGAAGTCCTCTAGGGCCACCTTGTGGGTATTTCTGGCACTGCATGTACAGGATTATCTGACTAGAACCAACCTCTGCTTTTCACCTAAAGACTAAAGAGATGCCTCTGAGAGGCTCAGAGGGAATTAGCACCTTAGATGGGGGAGAGGACAGAGCTGACATCCTTTCTGAGCCTGCCCTCCTCAAGGGTGTTGGATACAATTAATGGGATTTCCGGCTTAGCTTCTCGGCCTTTCTCCTGGGGGCCCTGGCTGCCCCCCTAAACCAGCAACTTTCCCTTGGGGGTTAAGCAGTGGCAGTGCCCCCATTTCTCTTCACTACCCATGGGATCATGGGCTGGGCTCTATTCATGTGGGCGTCAATATCTTTCCACTTTCAACCCCCACCCCACCCCTACACAGGGTTTCTCTGTATAGCTCTGGCTAGTCTAGAACATTCTCTGAAGACCAGGTTGACCTCAGACTCAGGGATCCACCTGCCTCTGCCTCCCAGGTGCTGGGATTAAAGGCGTGCGCCACCGCTGGCGTTTTCCACTTTCTTTAGCGGTTTCACAGGTCTACCAACGATAAAGTTATCGTACTCATGGACGACCCTAGAGCCTTATTCCTGAGGGAAAAAGAGCCACCAAGAAGACCCAAGCCTTGTTGAGCAGGCTTTGGAAAGCCAAAGGCTAGAGCTCGAGGGCCTGAATGCACACCTTCATACAAAGACGCGTTTGGTAAACTTATGCAGAGCGTCTCTGGGAAATTGTCATGGGATACCTAACCTTGGGGGACTGGGACATCATCACCTGTCAGACCTTGCTGGGGAATGGCTCCTACTCTGGACCCTACCCCACCACATTGTCACAAACACACACACACACACACACACCCCGCAAGGAATCCTTGCCTCATAGAAAGGGGCTGCTTGCCTGGCCCCAGGCTGCTGACCCACAGCAGCCCCTCCCCAACACTGGCCGCACCCCTACCCAGCAGCAGCAGCTTCACGGTGCGAGCATCCTTCTCAGCGTCCTCTTTCAGCTTCTTTTCTAGCTCTCTGGAATGCTTCTCCTCAGCGCTGGCCCCAGCCCCCATGGTCCCAGAAGCAGGCAAAGGGACAGGGTAGGCAGCTTCTGACCTCCTCAGACCTTTTGGCCCTAAAGCTGGCAATCAACTGGCTCTCTACAGACCTGTGCAGGCCCTGGCAGGATTGCTTAGTGGGATTTGGGAGCTAGGAATGCTCTAGGGCCAATCAGAGACAAGGACAGGTGAAGCTCAGTCTCCTAGCTTTTTAATCAGGCTGGCATGGCCCCAATCCTCGGGTTGCTGACTCTGCACCCCTCCACCCCC
The DNA here is from genome assembly GCF_982192425.1 of Myodes glareolus. Taxonomy (NCBI): domain Eukaryota; kingdom Metazoa; phylum Chordata; class Mammalia; order Rodentia; family Cricetidae; genus Myodes; species Myodes glareolus. The sequence continues at coordinate 15,975,885 of NC_142029.1, read as the reverse complement.
TCCAACTCTCCAGAAGAGACCCTAGCAAGTCCTTCCCCTGTCCTATAAGAGTTTGCTTGGTATAGTTGAGGAAACCGGGGTGGGGACTGACCGGGAATGCTGATGGAGAAGCAGGCACAGAGGACCTACTGCTTGCCCAGCTGGATTCACACCACTCTTTTGTAAGATTACATGGAACTTGGGGGAAGGTGGTGCCCAAACCACCGTCCCATTTGACAGGTTAGGAGAGATGGAGTCACATGATTAGCAGTGGTTCACGAGTGGGGTGTCTCCAGATCAGAGGGTTCTGTCCCTGCTGGAAGCCACAAGGGGATAGACTTTATATTTGCCTCATATTCGTGGCTAAATATGACCTGAGCATGTTCCCTACATGCCTTCTGCAGGGCAAGTCTGCTGTGCATGCCTGCGTGTGTCTTCCTGCTCCATACTAGGACTTACTGACACACTTGAACCTGTATGTGTGTATGTATGTGTACCTGCTAGTAGCTTGACCACATGCACTTATATACCTGTTTATGTGACTATGCATGTTGGCATGTACTTTACTCCTGAGCTGCATCCCAGCATCCTATGCATGCCTGTACTGGTACAGGTGGTCGTATGTTTATTTTTCTGTGCTTTGTGTGGGTTCACAGCTGTTCACATGTGCCTGAATGTGCAAATGTGTTAACTGTGACACACCCTACAGCCCACTTGTCTATGTATTTAGGTGCACACCTGTGTCCATGCGTGTGTGCACAGAGCTTGCCTCTGCCGGTCCATGTGCATACATTTGTCTATATTTACATGTATATTTAGGTGCAACAAAATCACTATAGAGGTGGCTAAACTCTGAGTGAATCTTTGGCAGGCTGATTGTCAGAGACGGATGCTGAGGCTGGGTCTGCCCCAGAGTATGGGAGAGTGGGGATTCACCTGCCCTGCTCCTATTCAGTCCACTCACAATGTGGGACCTGCCCGGGGTAGCACCAAAACCTGACAACCTCTACCGGGTCTGGAGACCGGGTTCAGTGTAGCAGTCGGCGAAAGCATGGCACCTGCTGAGCTTGTCCGCACACAACTGAAAACCTGTATCCTGGATCTCAAGGCTATCTAGACTGGTCTGGAGCCTCCTCATTGGACCCCTTTCCTGAAACCAGACCTGACTCTTCCACAGACTACTAGGAGGGTGCCAGGGCCACAGGCACTGAGCATGAAGTTACCCCTAATCAGGCGGTGCAGGAAGCAGCTAACTTAAACATTGGGCATTTATCCTCTGCTCAGGAGCCACCTACATCTTCCCTTACACACTGCAGGCAGCCGCAGGGGTCTCCAAGTCAGTACAAGAGCACTAACTAAATCTAGCCTGTTTTTCTACATATGGGTTTTTTTTAAAAATTATTTATTTTATCGGTGCTTTGCCTGCACATCTACCTATGTGAAGCTGTCGGATCCCTTGAAACTGGAGCTGTCACATGGATTCTGGGAAGTGAACCTAGGTCCTCTGGAAGGACAGCTAGTGCTCCGAACTGCTGAGCCATCTCATCTCTCCAGCCCCAAAATGGGGGAGTGCTTTTTTGGGGGGGCTTGAGACCGGGTTTCTGTGTAGCCCTGGCTGTCCTCAAAGGCACAGAGATTCGCCTGCCTCTGCCTCTCTAGTGCTGAGAAGTGTGGGCCTAACCCACCTCCATTCCCACTCCAACCACCAAGGAGAGAAGGCAAAGTCTAGTCCCAGAGCCAGTGTTTATTAGCAGGATGGAACCCAAGAGCAGCTGTGGCCTGGGGAGCAGAGGGCTGCAGGAGCCCCCCATCTACCCAACTGCCCCCAGAGCTATTTACACCCATCACCAGAAGCGGTGGGCATTGGGGAACCTTGGGGATTCCCTGCAGGCCCTGGGCCTCCACCATGGCCCATCTACCCTCAGGGCTGGGGGCTCTTTTGAGCCCAGCCCTCTGCTTCTCTCCCCACGGGTCAAGGTGGCACAGGAAAAGCTAAGGAGGTAGAGTGGGGTGGACCTGTCAGGACAGGCAAGGAAGGGAGAAGAGAAAGTCCTGCCCCACCCAGGCAGACTTCTCTTCTGATCCCAATAAATAGAGAATAAATACCTGGGAAAGGTTGGCCTTGACTGAGCACCCCTGACCCAGGCAGGGGCCTGAATCCTGTGATGGCCCCCGTCCTCCCTTCTCTGAGTGCTCTCAGGCCCCACCCCCAGGCCCCACAGCAGTCCTGGTGTCCATGTCTACGCCACGGAACAGCTGACAACACTCATCAGCAAAGGTATATGGTCCATGCCCTGGCAAATAGGGCTCGCTCCCTCCCTGTGTTCTGTAGATCTTGACAGCTGTTGAGCAAGATTTCCGCAGTCTGGGGACTGTGTGGTCTTGGCCTGGCCCTGGCAACTTCCTGGACCAGGCTGGGCATGCTCAGTCATGTGCCATTGCTGACCAACATGGGTCTAAGTTCTGAATAATGCTGCCACTAAGGCAGGCTATATACCCACCAATAAATACTGTCTTTGCAGGGGTAGGGTATGTATAGAATATAGATATTTTATATATATATATATATATATATCTTTTATATTAAAAGGGATGAGGGGCTAGGCTGGTCCTATGTAGGCCTCCAGTAGCTGCCTCATGTGTCCGGAGGGTGATGACGACGGTTCCGGGGCTTTTTCTGGTCCTGGGGTTCAGGAGGTCTAAGCGCTCCTGGAGCCTCCCTGGGGTTGGGGGGCACATGACGCCAGTAACCCTGGCAGTACTGATGGATGAGGCCCACTTCCGGCTGGGCGAGGAGCTGGGCCAGCTCCTGATAAGGAGGTGTGGGAAGGCCTGTGCCAGGAGGTGGAGGGACGCTCACAGCCAGTGGGGGGAAGAGGGCAGCATGAACGGCGTCCCGGCCCAGTACATGCAGCTGCACCCGAGTGACGATGTGCTTGAAGTTGTTCTCAGTGGCCGTGCAGGAGTAGAGGCCGCGGTCACCAAGCTGCAGGGCACGAAGCAGCAGCCCCTGCTCTGTACGCAGGAAGCGGTCCTCTGCACGAATCTGCAGGGGTAGGGGTGGGGGCTCAGGGGCTGGGTCACCACTCCACGGCCCTAGCCAGCTTCCAGATGAGACCACCTTCGTGGCCATTCCAAGCAGAGACACCCACATGGTATTTCCACATACCAAGGAAAAAGCCCACGTACTGCTTGCACATGAGAGGGATCTGAATAAGGAATCCACACATATTCCCAGTTCAGGAGGTGGATGATGACCCTGGGGGTTAGGGGTTCTGAACAATGAATGAGAAAATTTTGGAGCACACACAGAATTTCCATTTAATGAGAATACCCAATTGTGGCACCCACATACCATTTCCACATAAAGAGGGACACCAGTAAGGTTTTTCCAGAGAATATCCACAGAGTTTCCATATACTGGAGCTCACCCACGTGATGTTCCATACAAGGAGGATACCCCAACAGAGTACAGATATGGAATAGTTTGTTCTTTTGGTTTTTCAAGACGGGGTTTCTCTGTGTAGCCCTGGCTGTCCTGGAACTTGTTCTGTAGACCAGGCTGGCCTCGAGCTCAAAGATCCGCCTGTCTCTACCTCTTGTGTGCTGAGATTAAAGGCGTGCGCCACCATGCCCAGCTCAGATATGGAATATTTATCAAATGAATCCAGCCTATGAACGGATCCATATACTGAAGCCTAACCCACAGCTGCTATGTAAACTCATTTCACTTCAGTGATTTCGGTGTAAGGATGGGCACTTAGAAGGGGTTCACAGAGTGAAGGCTGCCCCAAGCTGGCTGCCAGGCTCTGTTTCCCCAACACGGGCTCCCACTGCAAACAGGAACTCCCACACCCACAGTGCAGAATTTGCCCCTTGTGGGACATAGGAACTCACCTCACGGCGCCGGTCACTGGGATCTCGCTGGAACAGCCACTTAACAGTGGCTTGGGGTGAGCGAGGCTGGCACTCAAGGAAAGCCGCACTGCCAGCCACTCCATACTGCACAGACTCTATGGCATTCTTGTTTGCTGTGGATCAAGAGGGCCTTGAGTGGAAGCAGCATTGCTCCTAGGCAGTCAGTCTGTTCAGTAGGGAGAGGCAGGCATCAAGGGGCACCCACACACAAAGACAGGACAACATCACTGGGAATCTATCCACATTCTGATCCCATGCCTAAGGTTCCCACCACTCAGGGAGTCATCTGCAACTTCACGGTGTGTGTGTGGGGTGTCTGTGGGCATAGTTGAGAAGCACCCTTCATGGTGTGTGTGTGTGTGTGTGTGTCTGTGGGCATAGTCGAGAAGCACCCTACAGGAAGGGCAACATGCTCACTCACCATTGGAATTGAACCCACGGCACTGCCTGATGGGGTTCCCGTGGCGGACATCTTGCCGGCGACTCCGCCTGGATGAGGATAACTCCTGAAGGAGTGTTCTTGGGAGGCTTGCTCCCAGGTTCCTGCACCCCAAGACTCTAGAGCAGGGCCCTATACCCCAGGGCAGTTATGTCTTCTTATCCATGCTCCACTCTGCTCTCACCCCCCTGAGCTCCCAGAGCTGTGGATAACATCCAAGGTTCTGGCGGTCTATACCTCTTGGAGGATGCTGTGTAGCGGGAGCAGGTCTGGCCATCCCAGGCACAGTAGGGATCGCGGGCAAGGCAGCAGTCAGCACAGGCAGCTCCATATGCCTGGCAGCGGTGCAGGCTCAGGTGTGTAACACCCACGGCTGAGGCCACATAGAGTTGTTGCTGGGGGCGGAAGCGGGGGAGTGTCAGCTCTCTTCCCACAGATAGTCCCAGGGTAGCCAGTCGGGCTGGACTCCTTCTCTCCCTGTTTCATGTTTCACTTTCCCATCCTGGTGCCAAGGGCGTGACCCCACTGGGACGCAGGCTCCAACCTCACTCCCAGTCCACACTGCCAAAAACTCACCCTCTTGGAAGAGATGGTCATAGTCTTCACGGCTGCTGGTTCCTGGAAGAAAACAGGGGTCAGTTTGGGACCCTGCGGAACCCTCCCAGCCCTGACTTAGATCTAAGGTTAGAGGCTGGGGGCCAGAGAGGGGCAAGGTACTGTGGACAGGACTGGGCGGTACTTCACCTACCTTGAAGACCTCCACTTCCTCCAGCATGAGCTCCTCCACCTCCTGGTCATCCTTGGGCAGCACGATGACCTTCTGCACTGTCCCGCGGTCTGGAACGGGCCGGGCAGGACCTCAGTGAGGCTGAGGATGCTGGGGAAGGGGCAAAGCCTCAGCCCCTTCCCCACCAAAGCCCCATCTCCTCTAGGGCAGTGGAGTAGGGCTTCCATGCTGAGGTTCAGGGGCCTCCCTTGGATAAAGGGAGAGTTGCGGGGGTGGGAGGACTAGAACAGGACAAAGGGGGTCATTGCCAGGGTCTGCACCCCACACCCAGACTTTCATTTTGGGCTCTGCTGAGAATAGAAAATGGGCAACTGAGTTGGGAGCTGTCATAATTGTGACAAGTATAATTACGTATGTGTTATGTGTGTGTGTGTGTATGTGTGTGTATGCATACATGCATGGGCAAGCATAGATCCATGTATCCTAAGTTCTTTTCAAGTCATACAAGGGCCCCTAGGTGCCTGGTGTTCCTGCTTTTCTGGCTATTCTGGTCAAGGAGAGAAGGTTCCCACAGTTGAGTTTGAAGCAACCCCTAGCTGGGCAGGATCTGGCCCCAGGATCAGTTCCTCCCATCCAGTGGGCCCAGTGTGGGAGGGTCTGAGAGCAGCAGTGGGTACCTGTGCCCAGGAAAAGCACCTCATAGCGCCCATCAGCTGCATCCACCTGGTCCACAGCGACGGTGGTGAGGCGGTAGGGTGCACCTGTACGGACCACCAGGGGTCGCCGCTGCAGCGGGTATACAGCCTGGTACATGAGTGGATGGGTACGCATGAAGTTGATGACTTCGTCAGGATAATCCTTAGTGGACTTCATTGACGGCGTAAAGGTTCCGCCAGGGCACTGTAGGCAGATAAAGAGCGAGCGTCAGTCCTAGGCTGTCCAGGTGGGGCACACGGACCCAGGAGCGCAGAAGCTTCCAGACTGACCCTATACCTACCTGTTTCCCTCTCCAGATCCCTTCCTGACTTCTCCCTTCCACCAGATCATGTGTCATGACCTCATGGCAGCTTTTGGCTAAACTGACCACTCCCTTCCCGTGTCCTCACCCCTGCCCAGCTGTCTCCTTCCTCTCTGGCTGTCCCTCTGGCTTCATTGCTCTTTCCTGTGCAGCTGGGCTGCTGGCCTCAAGAAGATGACACACAGTAGACCTGCTTCCCCTCCCCAATGCCTTGCTTCTGCCTGGGGCTCAAGTCGGTCCTTCCAATTCCAACTTCATTCTGGTAGGAAGCCTTCCCAGACCCCTTCCGAGACCAGTTTCCCCGGGGCAGTCCTGATGACCCACAGACACACCTGCCACTGCATCAGGTCAGATCACAGCCAAGTTCCCACACTCAGTCTCCTGGGGCAGGCCCACCCAGGTCACACTCAGATAAAGTGGGATAGTTACCAACAACACAGAGCGAGCATGGCTTGATCCTGCCCACTCCTCATCACTGTCCCTGCTGGCAGCCAGCCAGATTGACTTCTGCCCCTCTAAACTTCACCTCTCACAAAGTTTCCTAGAGTACCCTCCATGGGGCAGCCCACCACAGCAGGCCCCATCTGCCTCAGAACCCTGGGCGGACGCTTTCCTGACAGCTCGATGTGTGTTGTGTGAATAGTAATTTTCTTTTCTTTTTTCTTTCTTTTTTTTTTCCTTTCCTTTCCTTTCCTTTTCTTTTTCTTTTTCTTTCTTTTTTTTTTTTTTTTTGAGACAGGGTCTCTCAGTCCTGGCTGTCCCAGAACTCACTCTTAGACCAGGCTGGCTGCGAACTCACAGAGATCCATCTGTCTCTACCTCCTAAGTGCTGGGATTAAAGGTGTGAGCCACCATGCCTGGCTGTGAATACAAGTTTCTAGGTGTGCTGTGTCTCACTGCCTTGTTGACTGAGAGCGTCATTAGAGTGGAGTCCATGCCTGCAGAGGGTGGAGGAGGCCTCTTAAAAACAAAGTAAAGAAGCTAGGAAGATGGCTCAGAAGATACGAGCACTGGCTGCTCTTTTAGAAGTCCAAGGTTAATTAATTCCCAGCACCCACATTGAGGTTACAACCATCTGTAAGTTCAGGGGATCCGATGTCCTCTCCTGGCCTCTGTAAGAACCAGGCATGCATGTGGTGCACAGACATACATGCAGGCCAAGCACCCATACACATACAATAACAAAAACCAGAGGACATGCCTTCAATCCCAGCATGTGGGAGGTAGAGACAGGCAGAACTTTGAGTTTGAGCCAAGCCTGATCCACTTAGTGACTTCCAGGCCAACCAGGGATAAACAGTCTCAAGACAGCAAGGTTGAAAAAAAAGCTGTGTGGTGGTGGCGCATGCCTTTAATCCTGGCACTCTGAAGGCAGAGGCAGGTAGTTTTCTGAGTTCTGAATTGGAGGCTAGCCTAGTCTACAAAAAGAGAAACACATGGGGGCACTTACTGTGCCAGGCCGGGGATATGGCATCTTTCCTGAGAAGGGCATCCACTGGTAGTTGGGGCCCTCCTTGTGAGCAAAGGGCCCATTGAAGACCATACGGATGTCAGCCATAGAGTAGACACACACAGCAGAGCCTCGGAACACGGAGCTGTGTACGAACGAGCAGGTTACTGCTATGGCAAGGACAGGACAGACCCTGGGCCCATATCTACCCAACAGCTCATAACCGGGCCAGGGTCCTCCTCCACAAGCTATAACCCCCAATCCTGCCACTGCATGGCCTGACTCCAATCTCACCCTGAGGAGGTAAAGACAGCATAAATGACGGGGTTCCTGACATCCTGGGTCTGCTGCACAAACACATCCTCTGGAACAAAAGAGAGAAGGTACTGGGGACACTGCCCAAGGGAGAAGCCGGCCCCTAGAGGGACCCTGACCGTCGATCCATCCTCCATCACCCTCTATAGCTCTAGGATCCCGCTAGCTTGTTGAGCACTCACGGAGTTCATCGAAGTGGGTCTCGATGCCATCCTCCCCTGGCACCGAGCAGACAAGTCGTGCCTTCAGGAATGTGCTCCACTTGTTGACGAGGCAGCAATGGCCGCCATCATCATTCTGGAGGTGTGGGCAGGGAGCCAGATCAGATCAACTCATTCACCCCAAGACTGGCTGAAGTAGGTCTGGGGAGGGAGGGGCAGCGGAGTTTTATAGACACTTACGAGGCAGATGCGCCCGATGCGGGCATATACAGCGGGGTTCTGTGGAGCCTCTGCGGAGCGCTCTCGGAAGAAGAAGTAGAGTTTGTCGTCATTCCGCTCTGCGCTGTCAGGGATGAGCTCAGCATGGATAAATGAAGGGTCTGCGGGCAGATAGGCGGGCAGGGGTCAGCAGCATGGACACCCTGGCTATGCTTCTTTCTCTCCAGGAGAATCCCCAATAGGAAACCAGTCCTGTCCCAAGTTAGTCAGTCACAGGCTCAAAACTACCCCCCAGGCATGCGTCTGTAGACTTCCTTGCATGTCACAGCCACACTTCCCACTAAGGGCTTGTGACTGGTGCTCACCATTGAGCCACCGCGAGTTGTACTGATCGGTGCGCATGGCCGTCTGCTTCCCAAGCGTGCGGAAGATGGCTGCATCAGTGCCCATAAAATCGATGTACACTCCTGCATAGAGCTCCTCATCTGTAGGAGGGTCAGACGTTAGTCAGGGGACTGCTCAGACTCGGGGACTCCTAGGCAGAGGCATGCCCCACCATGGGGACTGCTCAGACTCGGGGACTCCTAGGCAGAGGCATGCCCCACACACACACTTTGAGATGCCCAGGGCATGATCATATCTTTTGTTACATGTTTACAACTGGTTCTTGGAGGAGACCTGTCAGGAGCAATAGCCAATTTCTGGGATTCCCCCATCCCAGCTTGTCTCAAGCTGCTAACCTGTAGTCACACAGGGCTGGGAGGACACACCAGTGTCATCCTGTAAGATTTCTACCACATGATTGTAACAGGCCTAAAGAGCCTCAAAAGCCAGATTACAATGTGGCAATGTAGTAAAACAATTAGGAAGTAATAAATTTTGAGCATTTATTATATTTTGCTGCCATTACTTCTGTTTTAAGACAATTGATTTGGTTGCAAGCCTTTATAATTTAATTTCCAATAATAGCCATATTTAACAACTGGATCACAAAATTCCTGGAAATTCAGCTGCTGAGCTGGCTCCAGCACATCCTATCTTCCTTCTGAGAGTCTCCAGAGTAAACCCTACCTCCCTCAAGTTATATCCTCTATTCTGGACTCAGCCTTCTTATTCACCAAGGGGAAAACACCTGCCCCTCCCCCAGCCCCAGGGACCTTTCCCAGGCTTGCAGGTGGCACAGCACCTGGCAGCTACTGTGTGAGATACCCTGGGGATGGACATTACGAACAGTCAAAAAGCAGGCAGAGGGCGAGATCAGGGGCAAGCAAGGTCCCCATGCTTCAAGCAGGTGCAACAGTGACTCCAGTCTCCAATAGGACACTTCCTTAAGAAGAGCCCCACTCTCCCAGACATCTGCATAGTACAGAAACGCGCCCTCCCTAGCTGGTCTGGGTGCTCTGTGTGAGCCCCTTCCGGTCTCCTTGACACATGAAGGAGCTATGGGACCCCTCAAACGACTCTCAGTACAAACCCAGCTTATCTCCCCTCTAGGCAAGACATAGCTCCAAGGGTTCCAGGCTTTGCAAAGACTCCACTTGGTATCTCGGGGGAGACCTGGCCTCTGGCTTATACACCTAGCTCTGCCTCTCAGCTCACCCAGGAATCTGTGCTGTGCCCTGACCCCCTCCAGGTATGCTAATGGGACATGGTCATGTTCTCTGACAAGGTCAACTCAGGAGTGTTGGTGACCCCCACACCTTCTAGTGGCAAAGGCTACATACTGACACCATAGAACCAGGGTGGGACGAAGGCACTCACTGATAAGGGCTGAGGCTGTGTCCAGCTTGGGGTCGTATGGACATTTGCCCTTCCCTGACTCCAGTCTCTCAGGCTCCAAGTAGAAGATGTAATCCTGCAGGGTAGAGAGGGGCTCAGCACATCCAGGCCAGTCCCACTGACAAGGATAAATTTCATAAGGTTCCTAGGCAAGAATGAACCCTAAGGGAAACCCTGAGTCCATCCCCTATACACCCCCAGGGTCCTTGGGTTTGAACTTCAGCCAGCCAGATCTCCTGGGGCAGGTCCATGGTATTTCCAAGGGAACTAATTTCTGATCTTATGCCTCAGACAAGGACTAAGAACCAAGTCTCAGAGGTCCAGGTCTTGGGGACCATAGGGTGAGTTTATATGGGCTAAAGTCCCTCCACGCTCAGGAAGATGCTTGCTAAACAACCTTGGGCTACAGAGGCCTGATACTTTGAGCTATACCTGCCTCTCCTGGGCCAAGGAGGGGCTGCAGACCTGAGTAGGAATGGGGGCATAGTTAGAATAAGAACAAGGCCTGGGGTCTTGTTCTCCTAGCATCGGGTCCAAACAGGGAGCTCAAGGTTTGTCTCCAGGCTTTTTGCTCTACCTGTGGACCTCAGGATGGACCCAAAGGTCATTCATTGATTTTCTGTCCCTCCACATCTCCCCAGAGAGTCAAGTTGGGGGAGTGGGGAGACAGCTGAGACCGTGTGGGATTCACAAAGCTAACAGCCATCTCTCCCCACACCACCCACTTTGCCCTGGGAGATGCTAGAAAGATCTGTGAAGTCTCTGGGACCAGGGAGAGCTCGCAGGCCTGGTGGGGAGGGCAGGGCAAAGGCAGGGCAAGGGAAGAGGAGGAATGCACAGAGGAAGGTGGCAGCGAGTGGCAGGATGGTGATGGGAAGGTCAGTTACACTTCGCACACGTAACCTCCTGTACACACAGACCGGCAGGCAACACAACTGGCACATGTAACTCACCACACACACATAGAATCTAGACAGCCTTAGATCTTCAGCACTCCCCATCAGGAAGACAGACACACACACACACACACACACACACACCATCACGCACAAACACGTAATCTCATACGTACTCACATGTTGTCATTCACCGGCAGCCTCTGCCCCCCTGCCCGCCCCTGCCCAGCCCCAGCTTGCCTTACCCAGCCCAGACTCCCAATCTTGACTAATGGACAGACACACTGCCTCAAAGGAGAGCCCCCATATGTGAGTGTGCAGGACTCCTGTGTCTGCTACCTGACCCACAGGAGGCATGGGAATAGACACATAGGAGTCATATGCCAGACCCTCTGTGGATAAAAAGGTGTGCCCAAGCACAGGCTGGCATGTGCTCATGTGTGTCTCCACACACATTCTCAGGACTGAGGCACAACTGTCCCCAGGACTCCTGTCTTCCCCACCTGGTGGCGTCAGGATTTCTTGCCTGCAGGGGTCCCACTGAGGCTGACAGGAGTCCAGCTGGAGCTGCTTTCAGAACCTGAGGGCACTGCAGGGGAAGGGATGGGAATGGGGTGGGGGCATGAGGGAGGAGGGAGATACTGGGGTAGCTGGCCTTGGGGCCAGGCCCAGGGTAAACTGAGCTCAGAAGTCATCTGGCTTGGCAAAAGACTAGAAGGATGAGGCCCACCTGGCGTGGGGCTGTGGGCGTCGGGCGGTCGGCACCATCTGTGGCCCTGCTGCCTCGGCCTTTGACCACCTGCATCTGGGTCCATGGTGGGGCCTGAGAAGATGAGGAATAGAGAGTTAGAGCTGGGGATGGCAGGGGCTGGGGGAGCGGGCTTGGGCTGCCAGCCTCTCATACCATACAGGTCAGGAACACACATGAACACATGGGCCCCCAGAGAACATATATGCATGTGTACACACACATACACACAGACTTGGCACACGCCTGTACACGCATGTGCCCCTTATGTCCAGTCACTCTCACACAAGCCCTACGTAGGTTACATCAACTCACATACATGCCCACATGGAAATGGAAAAGGGCAGAAGCAGGCAGGGTGGAGCAGAGCTGGGGAAAGGGCAGCTTCCCCAACCCCTGGGCCAAGGGGAGGAAGGCCGCTCTCCCCCCCAGGCCACAATGGTGGAAGCTGACCCAGGTTTCCAGCCTTCTGATACCAAAGACCCCACCAGGTCCTATGACTTGGCAGTTGGGTGAAGATCCACAGGCACAGCCAGGAGAATTACTGCCCCATGTGGGGCAAATGCTTACTATGCGCCAGGCACAGTGCTAGCTGGAGAGCGCTAACTCACTGCCTCTTCCTCACACCGACCTGTTAGAAGGGAACCGTGAGCCCCATTTCCAGGTCAGGAAACTGAGGCTCAGAGAGCTGAACAACTTACTCACCCAAGGTCACTGGGCTCGGAAGTGGTAAGGATGGGGCTCAAGCCCATCCTCCCATCAGGACCTTGGAATGAAGCCACCAGAGGGGACAGCAGAGAGCCAGGGCTGGAAGCTCACTCACCTGCGCACGACGGCCACGGTTCACATAGGTGCACATGGGATTGTAGGCACCGGTCCCGCACACATACAGATGTGTTCGGTTCCAGGGCTGGATGAGCCTGACGAAATTCCCACACTCTCCCTGCGGCCAGACAGAAAGCCGTGTAGATGCTCAGATACCTGCCCAGCCGCGCTCCCGCTCCGAGGTCACGGCCTCACCCTCCGGGCCCCAAGGCACTCACGTTGCCATCCTTGCCCGACAGTATGCACTCCTCAATGCGCTGTGGGGAGGCTGCCCAGTGGATCTGCCAAAGATGGGGGTTAGAGGATGCAGCCTGCAGGCCAGGCCCCTGACCCTGGGCTCCATGCCCTTCACCCTGCTCTGCCCCACTTCCAGGACAGCCCTTACAATGAGAGGCTCTCGGTTGATGTCATGCAGATCCAGGGACAGCACGTAGTCCTTGCTGCCCACGTACATGCGGTCATGGTCCTCGTCCTTGAGTAGGATTCTGTAGTCGGTAGTGTTGAGCAGGAAGTTGAAGAAGTGGGCGGTACCCGTGGCCTTGAGTTCTGTGGATGAAGAGGACACCAATTAGGGCTTTCAAGAGACAAACTCCCTCTGACAGAGAGGCACTGGGGCCACAGTTGTCCTAAGCTTCCACTTCCTCTCCCAGGGCCTACTTAGCTCCCTCTCCAGTTGCTGACAGCCATGGAGGGGAAAGTGGGACATGTGGGCAGGCCGGAGAAAGGGCCACACCCAAAGCTAAACCCTTGATTTACAGGCAGCCCAAGCTAATCCCAATGAAAGGGCCATGGGTGCAAGCCAGGGTGTATGATGGCATCCATCAAAGAGTCTGCTCAGGTGGGGGGGTAGATGTTTCCTCTCAGGGTGGGGGCCTGAAAGGGTTAATGAGCAGGTGGAAGTGGGGGGGCGGGGTAAGGACATGCTGCAGATGCTAGCACAGAGCCTGGATACCCTGCCCTCACCCTAGCTGACCACCAGGCAGAGGACATAGCTGGCACACTTCAAGGTCTCCACCTGCCCTGAAACAGGCTAGCCAGACACTAAAAAGCCCTGAAAGAGCCATAACACCCTATAGAACTTCAGTCCATCAGACCCCTCAAGGCTGCTAAGGAGACTCTCAGTCTACTCTGAACGAGCCTGGAGGTGTCAGCGTGAGAAAGGAGGCTCCCCCAGCAATGCTATATATAGGAGCCCCATGCCAGGGGCCAAGGGCAGGGGGTACAGCTGGGCCTTCTGTTTTCCCTTCTGCTTGTTTGCAGCAGCCCTGACTCCCATTCTCAGGATACCAAGACAGAGCCTTTCCTGGGATGAATGACAGGTAGCTCAGCCAACAACAAGCCAACAATGCGCACAGGACTCCTGGAAGTTTGTGAACCTGTCTTTGGGGGAGCTGAAAGGTTCACTTGGTAAGCCTGTCCCCTGTTCAACTCCAGCTATTTTTAGCTCAGGAGAGGTGAAAATTATGATTGAGGGTCATGAATATCCACTAGAAAGGGGGCATAGGTGGCAACATACAGAACACATACATGTACATACAGGAAATACACTTTACAGGTATGTAAGTGTGTCCTGCAACAGATGAGAGACTACTGGAGCATATATGAACATTCCCTGATCCCACAGCTGGCACCCAACTTCACAGGTGGAGCAACTGAGTGGGAGACCAGGACTAGGCACCTGGAGAGAGAACAGCTGAGATCTGAAGCCCGGGACACAGCCTGAAGGTGGCACCAGCAGGTGGCTGGCCCTGATTGGCCTGGCTCTGATTCCAGCTGGTCTGTAGAGACCCTAGGATAAGCTAGAGGGGCATGCTTGAGACCAGCAAGCTGGTTAGGGCACATGACAGGGATGGTCTGGGCTGGGCTATGGAGGAAGGAGATCTGACCGTCGGCCTCGAGACCGTGTCCAGTTCAGGATCTTACTGTTTAGAACTGCAGGGCAAAGAGAAGCCTTGCCCTGCTCAGACCTGATTATGTAGCAACAAGGGAGTATAGGTGATGACCTTGGCCAGCCACTGGGACAGAGGGACGCAGGGACGCCAAAGATCAAAGGGCCGATCCCTGCCTGGCTATGGCCTCACCCGCCTGTCCGGCGGTGCCTCTGAAGTCCTGGGCAGGGCAGCCTGGGCACCTGTCCTGCACCTGTTGTTGGGTCACTCGGAGTCTCCTGCCTGGCCACCCAGTCACAGTGACAACAGGAAAGTAAACACTCCCCCACCCCCAGGGCTGCGAAGTGGCCAGAGAGGAAGTGGGGCTGCCAGTGGAGCCCCCCCCAGGCTGGGACAGCCTGCCAGGGGTTATTTATACCCTGGCTGGGGGCATGGCCTTGGTTGTGCCCTTACTCATCCTGCTACACTGGGGGGCACATCAGGGGCAATGAAAGACAGGAGGGCAGAAGATCAAGTGGACACCTTCTAATAGCACCTAGGTCAGCAGTGGGAGGTTCAGAGAGCTAGCCTCCACGCACTCAAGCAGCCATAATCCCAAAGCCTTATGCTTCCACATCCCTATTCACTTTTGGCCTCCTAACCTAGACCCTACCCTACGCTGACTACCAGGGACTAAGATCCAAGTCCAAACCAGCATTCTGCTCCCAGGGCCCCACCTCCCTGTGAGAAAGACAAGACATCACTGGGCAGACGAGGAAAGAAAGTTCTAGAAAGGAAACAGAAGGCTCTCTTTGATGTATGTTGACACACCACCGCTATCTCCTCCAGTCTGGCCCAGGTGGAGGATGCCTCTCAGTCAGGCGCCTTGGAGCTTTGTGTTTACATCCAGTTTATCAGTGAGGACGGACATCAGGGTATAAGAAAGGGAAGAGACAGGCAGACTGCATGAAGATTGATGTCTGAAGGTTGGGGGCGCCGATGGAAACCAGTCCTGGTGATGAGAGACTGCCTGCCAGGAGATGAAGAGTCGGAAGGTGACTCGTCCTCCATCATCAAGAGACATGATTCAGGACCCTAGGGACTCCTCTCAATGGCCTCAGGACATGGCGTCAATGGCTCTGGTATTACAGGACACTCTGGTGTCACAGGACATGATGCTTTAGTCACTGTGGAAATGGTGAGGAGGCGGGGAGTCCCCAGGAGGCAATGCAGGTTGGAGAAGAGGGCAGAGGAAGGAAGGTCAGGGATCCTTATCCCTGGCTATGGCTCCACTTCTACTCTGGACCGTACTGACACACCCCCTGCTCCCCGCCCCCATTGAAATACCCTTGGCTCTGAGCTTCGTTTTCCAGTCTAGGACATTTCATGAGCGTCCTAAATTTCACAGTCAAGGTGGCCTGGATGGAGCCTGGGAGCTGTTACGCTTCTTGCCTCCTCAACACATCCTTGAAGGATATCTGTCTCAAGGGGCCCAGAGAATGGGCTGGGGTTCCCGGATCTTTTCCTGAGGAAGCAGGCTTCCTTCCAGAAGTCTCCATCACCTGAAGGATGTCCATCTCCCACTCACATCTCTGCTACTCCATTTCCTAGTGCTGGGGTGACGGGCAAAGAGGGCCACAGGGACGGAAGAGGCTTCCTGTTGACTCAGCCCCAATCTCCGCGACGCCAGCACGTTCCCCCAGCCCCACCCACAGAATCACAGCTGAATCTCAATTCATCAGAGCCAGCTCACATACAAGAAAAGCGGAGACAGGTAGTTCTCCAGGGTCGAGAGAGTCATGTGGAGGGCTCTAGCCTCGCTAACTCAAGACTCAAGTGTGTCAGGAGAAAACACAAATAAACCCCACGACTATCCCACAGCCTGGGCTGCTTCCTGACCTACCCTACCTAACCCGTGTACCACGGGGCAACCTGATCTACCCTACCTACCCTGTGTACCACGGGCAATCTAACCTACCCTACCTACTCTGTGTACCACGGGGCAACCTGACCTATCCTATCTAAACTGGGTACCACAGGACAAAGGATCTGGGGCTTTTATCCTCTCCCCAGGAAGCCTGGCTCAGAGCGGGAAGGGACATTCAAGCAGGTACCCTTAGCTGACACCTGCAGTATGAGCAGATCCTACTAGGTCCAGTACTCTGTAAGGGACTTGGGCCCACAGGGTCCGGGGGCCTGAGCGGTATCAGTGTGTGTGGTGCTGATGCTGACCTGGCCAAGTCATGTCTTCAGACCTCTACTCAGTGCATGACGGTAAGGCTCCAGTCAAAGTGAGTTCTGAGCTTGTCAGGGGAGGGTGGTGGCCTGGGTGCTGTTTCCTGGGAAGAGCCCCACACCCCGGCTCTCACCCAAGCTGGGCACAGGTTGGGTGGGGTAGCATCCGGGAAGGATTTTCCCGTCATGGGAAGGAAGAGCCTTTTCTGGCATCAGACACCTCATTTCCGCAGCCGTTCCCAGCTTCCAGACCTCTCCCTGTGGCTGTTAAGACACTGGCCTGGCGCAGAATGGCCTGGCCAAGGTCCAGGGGCAGGAACAATCTCAGTGCCTTCGGGCTTGATCCTGGGCTCTCTGTGTGGTTGATGCCTTACTCTAAAGAAGCCAGCAGGCGTGTCCACAGCCCTCCCCAGAGACCCCCAAGTGGGCGGGCCCCACACCCTGCTGTGCGTCTCTCGGACATCAGACCTGCCACCAGTGAGGCAGGGGCTGCTGCAAAAAGAAGAATCTCATAGGAGAGGTGGGTGCCGCCCCCTTGGTTACAGCTCCACAAAGCAATAGGCTCTGACTGACAGCACGACCTCCCCCGCTAAGGGCTGGGGACGAGGGAGTGATAGACAGGTCCCTATAGCCCAGTTCTGACCTCTGACCTCCTGTGGGTTAGTGGCAGCCCTAATCCCTGAGCTGAAGAGAAGAAATGGGATTGGGTGTGAAGGGGCTGCCAATCTGGATCTTTGTTAGTGCATCATCCACCAGGAAGACAGGCCTCGTGACCTGAGGAGGGAAACTGAGGCAAACCAGATAGATCTATATCTTATATATTTAAGATAGATAGATAGATAGATGGATGGATAGATAGATAGATAGATAGATAGATAGATAGATGAAAGCAGTGGCAGTGATGTTAAGTGGTAGAGCCCAGGAGCCCAGGAAATCCCCACTCAGCATTCCCATGGGTTCTAGGAAAGGGTCACCCTTAGCATCTTCCACTCCTCCAAAGCTATGAGGGGCCCCAGAGGAAGGCCCAGGGGCTGGCCTGGCCCCCTGGCTCCCAGCCTAATCCTCTTTTAATGAGCGGCCAGCCGGAAGGCCTCAGCCCCTGGCCACAGCTCTTCAACCCTGGGAGCCCCAGCCAGACTGAGTTGGGGGCAGGGCATCCCAGAAGTCTTAGTATGTTCCACCGGCTAGCTCAGGGCATTTACCCCACTCATACCATACCCAAAGCCAAGACTTCAGCCACGGACCAGGTCCACTCTGGGCCCTATCAACAGCAGTAGTACTTGCCGTTGCTGCCATGGACCCTCCCTTGGGCACTAATATATAATAACATGTAATATCTACAGTCAAACTCAAGTTTCACTTGGGGCTGAGCAAGAGGGGGCTGCCACTGCTGATCACCTTTCCCTAAGAAACCCTAGAAGTCAGGATGAGGATTTGGCCTTGGTGATGAGCTGTATCTCCTTGGGGAACAGACTATCCTAAACCACCATGTCCCCGGCCCCTTCCTGACCAGGCATTATAAAAGCAAGAAGCCTTCCTAGGATTCACAGGCACGGCACCCCACCACCAAGCAGGTGAGCCAGGTCGATGCCAACAAAACCAATTACAGCCGCTCTCACCCAATTAGCAACTAATTATGGCCTCATAGTCCGTTCAACATAATTAACATGTAAATGACTCCGTGTGTTTATATTCAATAACCACTTTGATTGAATTTAATTTAAATGTCTGAACTGGGAACCCAGTTACCATATTTCCCCTACAGTTGCCACTTCCAGGAAACCTACTCCAGGGGAGGGGGAGAGAAGTGAGCGCTCCTGCTCCAGGTCCTAAATCCTTGTACTTCTATCCCAGAGGAGTAGGGAGGTAGAAAGGTAGGAAGAAACCCTGATGGGACCCTCCAGATGGGAAATCCTCTAGAACAAGGGGCCGCTTCTTAAGGGCTACTGTAAACATCCCAGCTGCTCAGTAAACACCAAGCTCGAGTAAGAGCCACCCAGATGGACTAAAGCTCCTCCACTCTTCCTTCCCATCTCGGGCGGGGGGCTGGGGGCTGGGGGCTGGGGGCGGGGGGCTGGGCCTGCTATTCCCACGGCCGTTCTGCCCCACTGCCCACCTGCTCCGCCCAGGAGAGGGCAGACAAGGGACTAGGAGCCAGCTCATTCTGAAGTCAGGAAGAGCCGAGGGGAATGAGCAGCGGGGTCATGACACTCCAATCAAGCACACACAAGCCCAGAAGCAGAGGGTCCACACCTTGTCCTAGGGATGTCCAATCACTTCTGACCCTCTGTCCCCGCAAAGGAGGGCTCTCCAGACAAGATGCCTTCCCTCAATTCCACCTATCCCATGGCCCCATGATGTCTAGGCTGTTGGACAGAAGGTCAGGAGTCCTACAAGTACCATGCACAGCAGCCATATGAAAACACACATGGGCATCTGCCAGGTAGGACCAGCACAGTTCAGAGACTCCCTATATAGGGGAGCGGGGAGAAGGTGACCAGTGTAGGGCAACTGAGGCCAGGCAATCCCAGAATGCACAGCAAGCAATGTGAAAGGACCGAAAGGGCCAGCCCGAGGGGAACGCAGATCCACTTCTCAGGTAGAAAGAGCGAACCAATTTTCAGAGGTCTCCAGCTCCAAAGGCCCAGGGACTCACCCCTCCTCCCACATTCCAGACCTGGCCCGGAAACCCCTCACTCCTTCCTCCACCACAGCCTCCTCCTCCACCCCCACGACTGCAAAAGACAACAAACTCTCCATGGCTCATTTACTGCTATAAATCACCCGGACAGACAGGCCAGGATGGGACCGACAGGCTTGTGGGTGTCAAGACCCTCCCCTGCCCGCGGCCCAGCCATCATCTCTGCTGTCCTCCTCAGACTCACAGAGACCCTGCAGGCCCTTCCCACCACCCTTACAGGATGCCCCAGACAGCTGAAGCCCCTACCCCTTCACATTTTTATGGGGAAACCAAGGCAGGGATGCTTAGAGCCAATCCTGGAGGTTGTAGTGGTGCTGGGTCAGGAAAGGGTTAAAATCACAGCCTCTCTGTTGCAGCCCCCTGGAGTGTCACCCACCTCTGATGCTGCAGAAGCCCAAATTCCAGCTGCCACTCTGCCTGTTGTATATGATCCCTAGGACTCTCGCCCATAGCGGACATCAGCACCAAGTCCCTTGTGGGAAGAAATAAGGCGCTTGGCTAGCTATGGAGACTTCAGAGGAGACTTCAGACTTTGACATCAGGTCAAAGTAAAAGTCAAGACAAGGTAGTATTTAGGAGAAGTGGAAGGTGAGAGTGGAGGAAAGAAGAAGGGACCTGCTAGAGCCAAGACTAGAGCTAGACTCTCAGCATTCCTGGTCCCGGGAAAGGCTTGATGCTTTGTGTCTGTCCCTGCCATGTAGAGCCAGCCCTAGACAGCCGATGCTTGCAGGCAGATGAGTGAGTATGCCAGTGGGCCTAGCTGAGCCCAGACCAGATGCCACTGCCCAGCCCTGCTCCTTGCTATGCCAGGACCATGGGTCAGGGTCTGAAGCCCAGAAGGCCCTCTCTCCCTGGGGCTTGGGCAGCCTGGGTGGGAGTTGCAGGCCTGCCAAGCTCAGGCACCCACGTGAGCAGGGTTTTGGATTCAGGCTGTATGTAGCCTTCTGGCATCCAAGACTCTGGCAAAGGCCCTCTTGCTATTTCTAAGAAAAATGCAGTCGGAATCCTCTCTGCTTCTCCATGGACTCCCTTGAGGCAGGACTCACATTCCCAGGATAGCTCTGGGCCAGGCCACCCCAAAACAGGCTGCAATGTCAGAACAGAACCCACAGGAGGGGTCATTGCTGCAGATACCCAGGTGCTCAAGTCGGGTTCTGGGAGCCAGTTTCAGCCGGAGGCTGGTGCCTACTTCCCCCCAATGTATTTCTACCACTGAAATTTTCCCACCGCCTATATTTAGGACTTGGCCACGAGGAAACAGAGCTAAAGGCCACAGGGTGCTGGGTGGTTTGAACCCCGACTCTGCCCCTCCTCTTTCCTTACCATACTCTTCTCTATTTGAATGGCTGCCTCACCCATGAAACCTGCTTGCCTTCTACCAGCCCATGGTAGAAGTCTCTCCCTGCTGACCCCTCCCCAGCAGGTCCTTTCCAAGAACAATCTCCCTAACCAAAGGTCAGAATTCTGGAAGGGTGAGGAGACCTTGGGGCAACCCCCCCATCAATCCTCACCCATAAGCCACCATCCTAGTCACTAAGATATTCTTCTCTGCTGAGGACAGTGACCGTATCCACATAACTCATCCTCCCAACACCACAATGAAGTCAGAACTATTCCTGGCCCCATTTTCCAGAAGGTAGCGGGAACAGAGGCAAGTTCGCTGTTCCAGGTCTATTGATAATCATGATGTAAGCAAGGCAGCCCTGGGATGCTCCTTCCAGGATGGGTCTGGCAGTACAGGCGAATAATCCCAGCCTCCCCAGAGGCTGAGACAGGAGGACCTCAAATGCTAGGCCTGCCGGGCCAACAGCTGATGCTGTTTTTGACAGGTTACCGCCATTCCCACTTTACAAAGGGGGAAACCAGGGCTCAGGGAGTCTAAGCCATTTCATAGACGACACACAGTCACCAAGGATAAGACTGGGGTTTGACGGCATCAGCGTGTCATTCCAACAGAAGGAGGCACTGGAGGTCCCTAGTAGTCAAGGCCCTGAAGCCACCTTCCAAGCTATCGCTTCTGGAGAAGAAGAAGGGACGTGCACACACACACAGGTGTGTAGGCAGCCAAGAACCTTCTTTGGGGTTCGTTGCCTCCCAAGCCACAGGGTAAAAGATGCCTTTGGGGCCCCGGGTGAGATTTGTATCTTGGCAGTTTCTCTTTAAATTCTTTACGATTACGAAGCCGTGAGGGCTGCCAGGGAACATGATTTACTCCTCGAGCATGCACCAGCTCCCCACTCAGTGCCAAGGGAAGCCGGAGCCAGCAGGGCGGGGTGGGCGACATGCCAGAGCCTGAGACAAGGCCCGGGCTTCCGAAAGGCCCAGCCAGTGCGCCCCATCCAAAGCTTGGGGTGAGACTGGGTTAAAGGCCGAGGCTCCTGACCTGAGTGAGTTGGGCCTTCTGCAATCACAGAGGTCCAGCCTCCATCTCCTCCAGAGCCAACTGTCATCCTGGTTCATCCTGCAATGCCTACCCCTTCCTAGGGTAAAAGCTCCAAACCCACTGTAGCTGTCAAAGCCACCTGACCCCTGCCTAGCTCCCTGATGCCACCACTGGCCTCAGCTCCTGTACCTCTTCCTCCTTCTTACTTCTCGGCAATTACAAAGTTCTTCATAGAGTTTGGGGACTCAGGGAACCCCTAGGGGCCACAGTGATACTCCAGCTCTCCAGTCCCACCCTTACCCTCAGTGAAGCCTGGGCCAAGGCTCTGTCAAGGCTTGCTTCAAGCCCTTACACCTCAACCCCTTTTCACCACCCTCAAGGGTGAAGCAAATGACTTGTGAATACTCATTCTCTTCATTCCCAACAAGAAAAAGCAACCTGGTCCACTTATGCCTTATGCAAAGGAGTGGGCACCAAGAGGAAGAAGGCAGGGACCAGCCCACAGAGTGCTCAGCCTCGCTGAAGGGCCAGGTGCGCCTGGGGTCAGAGCCAACCTGGGCTCTCACCTCAGCAAAGGCGTCCACTCTCATCTCCATTATTGATAGTTTCTTCCCTGCTCTCCACCCACACAAGGACCATTTGCTCCCTTTCCTTATTCCTAACCTCAGTTTCCCCAGTAGCCCCGCTGCCTCACGTCACCACAAGATCCGTCACCACGAGATCCGTCACCACGAGATCCATCACCACGAGATTCGTCTCTCCCAAACATTTCTCAGCCCCAAATCCTTGCCAAAGCCAGCCAGACAGCAGTGGCATGTTGGGGTGGGGGTTGGCTTCCTGGGGAAAAGTAAACATTCCCCACACAGAACAAAGGACCTGGCAGGGCCTGGCACCTCCCTACTGCTGTTAGGGAGGTGGTGGCCAGGATTTAGGGTGGCCCAGGATAGGGGAAGGAAAAGTTTTTCCACCCAAACTTGGCTTGGGATTCTGGGCAAAGGGGACTCCAGGCCCCATCACGGGAAGGAGGAAGGGTTTACTGTCTAGGATCCCTAGCAGGCATCCAGAAGCAGGAAGAAAAGACACATCTTGTGCTCCTGGAAGGTGGTGGTCCCACTTGGCTCCTCTGTGCTGCTAAGAGATGGACACAGAAATCTTCCAGCCTGAATGAATGCAGGGCCCCTTTGCCCTCATGCCCTGCTGGCTCTAGACCTGGGGTGCCTGGGCGGATGGGTGGGCTGCAAGCTGGAAGCTGGTCTAATTCCTGCCTTTGTTCTTTTATCTTCTCTGGGCAGTGTAGCCCCTCACACCAGCACCTCTGTCCAGGAGAGTCTAGCTGAATCCAGTGAAGTGGCAAGTTCTGCTACAACAAACACCCAAAGCACGCCGAGACAGGCATTTTCAGCCAGGCGGTGGTGGGATTAAACCCAGATCTCTGTGAGTTCAAGACCAGCCTGGTCTACAAGAGCTAGTTCCAGGGCAGGCTCCAAAGCTAGAGAAATTCTGTCTTGAAAAACCAAAAAAAGAAAAAAAGAAAAAGGAAAAAGGCCAGCATCTTCTCCCGCCTTGGCTTCCAGCTGCTGTGTCACTCCAAAGAGGAAGGAGAAATAGACTCACAAAGTCCACTTTACCAACAGTGCTTCTGACAGCAACTCTCTACGAACCCTGTATGTGCACACTGGACGGGAAGATCCCCACCCCACTCCTCTCCGAGAGTCCTAAACTGGCTGTGAGACTCCAGTCCTTGCTCTCCTCACCGAGAGCCACTAGCAGAGATCACACAGGGCTGGGTCCCTCAGTGGGGCCACCTAGCAAGTGTTTTTCAGTTAGTCCCCTTATGGGTATTTCATCTTGTTTACCGCAGAATTCCCAGGACTCAGCAAAGTGGAGCACACAGTAGGTGCTCGAGCACCCGCTAAACTGAGCTCATATCCAAGCACAACACTAGGACATGAGGTCAGGTGAGAAGGGGGGAGAGGTGTCATTCTGGCTAATGAACCTGCCTCGGGCAAAAGTTCAAAGTCCCAAGATGGGGTAGTCCCAAGCATCCTCCAACCCTACCCAGGCCGCGCAGGCACAGCAAACAGCACCGTAGGCTGGCTGCCAGGAAGCTGGGCTTTTAGTCACTGTGGGTGTCGGCTTCAGAGCTAATTGAGAGGGAATCGACCCAACTTGATGTGGGCGCCAGCAAGCCCAGGACACCAGGGTTCTATTTCTGGCCTCGTCTCTGCCTCCTGGCCTGCCCTTGGCCCTGCCCTTGCCTGAGCCTCAGTTTCTTCCTCTGGAAAACAGGAGCAAAACCTTTTCCCCTTTGCCCCTGAGGTTCGACAAGGTTTAAAAGGAGCACTCAGGAGACTGTCCTATGTCTTCTTGCTTTCTGGCATGAATTTTAATAAAAAATAATACCAAAAGCAGTAAACCCAGGGGTCCTGAGGTGTAGAGTTCAAGCCCCTTCCCTTCTCTTGTTGGGGGAAACACTCCAGTGGCCCTAGGCAGGGAGGTGAGGGGGGGACTGGCCCCATCAAGATTTATTAATCTGCTCCCAGGAATTCCACCAGGGAAGGGTAGAAGTATCAGCCGAATAAATATCTCACCTTCCCAAGCCTGGGAAAGGAAGCCCTTTAGGAACTAGAACCCTTTAACTCTTGTCTGCCCATCAGGACTGGGACTGTTAACCAGCTCACTTCCCACTTCCTACTCCCCCATCCCTCCTCCAGGTGTGGGTGGGATGAGGCCAGGGGCCCTGCTAGGGAGCCATGGTGATGAGCTAGGGGCTGGGTTTCAGCCAAGCCTGAGGAAGAAAAGGTCAGTGCAGCCTTTCACCCAATATGGCTGCTGGGAAATCTGGCCTGCCCGGGTTGAACTGGCCCCACCCAGGGCAGGAGGCTGGCCAGCACTGCTTCTAGCCAGAGGATGGCCAAGACAGAATTCAGCTGGAACTCCAGATCCCCGAACCCCAGCACAGCCTGTGTACTCCAGGACCTACAGTGTGCACACATGCACATGTGCGTGCGCGCACACACACACAATATCCCCTGAGGAAGTGTCTAGCAAACACGTCATTGTGTGTTCATCTGCCGGGTGGGCTGGGTGCAAGGTGACGGAAGTAGACCCAGCCCCCCACTAAAGTCTAGACTTCCCAAAGTGCTCACTTTGGCGACAGCAGATGCCTTCCCTGAGCTCACTGAGCTCTCTATTTCCCCACAACCCTCCCCATACAACACAGCCAACAGTGCCCTTCCCTCACGGACCCTGGAACACCTGCCTGGGTAGCCATACACCCAGTAGAACTGTGTGCCTGCCCCTCCAGATGGCAGAGGCTCTGGTCTACCTCACGGTCTGACCCTCAGCCCTAGGAGCTGACAACAGCATCTTCCAACCTACGAGAGCCAGAGCTGAAAGAACCCAGTAATGTCTCCTCTCCGTCATCCTCCGGGCTCCAGTCTTTCCTAAGAGATCCTGCTCTCTCTCCATCCTTCTCCAAGTGACTGCACAGTTTGTCCTGTGCCCTGATCTCAATCCTGTCCTCTGCAGTGAAAGCCAGTGCTGTAAGGAAGGATGGAGTGAAGGGGGAGCAAAGCAGTCTCTGACCTTTGAATGACAGGCGGACGCGAGGTGTAGCGGGAACCTGGTCCTGGATGGGGGCGGCAGGCCAGGCCCCGGTCAGCAGGGAAGCCCATAGGATGAGGCCAGTGCGGAGCATTGTGGAGGGGCCTAGGGCCCAGGGCCCAGGCTCCAATTCTCTGGACACCTGGGGAGAGAACAAGTTAGAAAAATGTATGAGCCATTTCTTTTGTTCCCTTTTTTTTGGAGACAGAGAACTTATAACGGTCCTCCTGTGTTAGGATTACAAGGGAACAGCGCCCTGCCTACCTTCCCTTGTTCAACCTCTAACCAAATTACCTCAGTTTCCCTCCTTCAACAGAAAGTGACGGCATCTCCATACTCACAACTCTCAACTCAGGACAAACCTCATACTTTTTCCTGCCTTCCTTTGTCTGGGGACATATCACCGACGAGCCTGAAGTCCAGGCCGTAGTGGACTAGCTGGGAGCACCAGAACTGAGGGGAGTAGCTGGAGTCCCAGCCTTACCCCCTCCTGTCCCCTCAGTCACATGCTGGAACACATGCAGATGATGGAAACCCCTCTGTGGTTCACGGCAGGTTCCCACACTGTGCCCACAACCTGCAGAAAGGCCCTCTCTTCTACTCCTAGGTCTGTTTGAGCCAATGCGCTCCTCCCAGGACAGGAAAATCTGGACCTAATAATAGTGGAGGGGAATTATGGGAGAATGGGGAGCAAGAATGAGAGACATGCTGATGGCCCAAAGCAGGGGAGATGACACCAGCCAAAAAAGAAAAGTCAGAGAATAGCAAGACTCACATTTACTAAAAAGCAGAAAACAGGAAGCACCTAGGTTAGACAGGCAGAAGGACTTCCTCTATGAAGAAGTGAATCAGCTCAGGAATCAGAAAGGGTGCTAGAATGGCCAGTGGACCTGTGATAAACTGTGCACCAGCTACACTGCTCCTTCAAAGTCACCCACATCTCTGGCAGGTCCAAATTTTAATACTGTGTTTTTCAAATATTGTCTCCCCAGGCAGGCTGGCTGTTGGATAAACGCAGCTCAGCACAGTTGTTGAAACATATTGCTCCTCCCGATACGAACCCTTGCCAACTCCCACCCCCCACCCAGGAGCACTGGGGGTGGGGGCATTAAGAATAACAGCCTCATCCCCCCCCCAGATCTGCCCTGTCTATCCCTTTTCCCATGGGAGGCAATATGAGACCCATTTTCAGGCCACCAGGGTGTGTATGTGTTGGGATAGGGCTGGGATAGGTGGCCTGTTACTCCCCCAGCCAGGACTGTGCAGGGCTCCACTGTGGACTTCTGGACTCCAATGCCCTCCTCAGACCCAGCCCCCAGCCCTGGAGCCCTGCCTCTCCTGCCAAGGCAAACCACTTGGTGGTTCCTCAGACAGGAAGTGCAGCTCCAGCGGTGCTCGCTGAGTGCCTGGCACACCTCTCATTCCTCCAAGATCTCCCCAACCCAGATGCTCTCTCCCAGGGAGGCTGGCTGACTGGGGGAGGGGAGAACCAGCCCCAGCCCCCTCCCCCAGTCTGTTGGGGGCACAAAGCTAGTGCTGACAGAATTCAAGGCAGGCTCTGGCAGGGAGGCCGGGGAGCAAAGGGCTGCACAGCCTCCACCACCCTAAGGGTGAATCTGGAGGCCCCCATGAGCAGCCCTGCATATCCACACATCCACGCCTGCGTGCCCACGCACGTCTTTACAAGCAGGAGTTTGCTCAAGAACTTGACCTGCTAGTGGGGTGGGGCTCAAGGAAGCTAGGAGGGCAAGATGCTGTCTGAGTCCCTGAGAGCTTTGATCAGGGGGTTCAGGTCACTCCCCCTTGACCTCCTTTTCTCAGTATCCATTTTCACAGTAAGAAGTCAGGGTCACCAAAGCCAGTGTTGGGCTCACTCAAGGTGTCCAAAAAAGTAGGGGACCTTCCCATGAGGCTCCTACAGGGACCTCCCACAATTTTCTGGCCCCTGAAAAGGTAAATGGGGGGGGGGGGAATGAAGTCTCTTGGGACTTCAAGACCAAATTCAGGGTCCCTCTTTGGCAGTCTAGCGGTGGGGTCAGAGGAAAGAGAAGGATGAAGAAGGACAGAGGAAAGGGGGAAGGGGATCCTACAGTCCCTTTCCTTCAGGCAGCCCCTGGCTTCCTTCCATTCAGCCTTAGCCCCTCAAAACCCCCACGTCAGAATCAGCTCAGGTAGATGGACAGGGGAGAAACTGCCACCGCCACCTGGGAGCCCACCAGGAGGAAAAACCAAAAGGAGGGGAAGAAAGCTGGCGGGAGGGAACAAGGGAGGGAGGCAGCAGGCGGGAGGAGGAGAGAGGGAGGAGAGAGGGAGGGACGGAGGAGAGACGCCTGAACAAAGAAACGAGGAGCTGGGGCTGGCAAGGGGTGCAGGGAAGGGGCGGACAGAGGAAGGGGTCCAGAGGCACCTGGGGGCGGGACAGCGGGCCAGGTGGTCAAATTGTTCAGTCTGATCCAGACCTCCCAAGCTTATAGTGTGTGTGTTTATATGTGTGTCAGGGGGGAGCCGGGGGAGCCCGTCTTAGCAAAGGGAGGTTGGCTCCTCTAGCTAACAACTGCCTCCATCGAAGAGAGGCAAGAACAGGACTACGGGGGAACGCAGGGAGAAAATTACTAACAGCACCCCATCAGCTTTTCAGCTATTCCCCCCACACACCCCAAGACTCCTTCCTGGATCCTTAGCTTTCCCCCTCCCCCAACACCTCATGGGTCGGGAAGCAGATCTGCTGGGCCTGAAACCCCCTTTTGTGGCCAGGGTTTCCCAGTCAAGGTCACCTGGGCCAGGCTCCATCCCTACCCCCCCCACCAAGGTATGCAGAGTAGCGGGGGCTGAGGCCGGGCTTCTGGCCTTCTCGCCAACCCCCACCTTCCTACTTCCGGGCCTGGCTCCTTTGAAACTACGGGGGAACAGTGAGGGTGGCTATGCCTGCATCCTTGCCTAGTCCACGGGTCTATCGAGGCACACCCCCTGAGCAGCCGGAGTAGGCCCTGCTCCATCCCACCACCCCTGGGCAGTTTTCCCCTCGTTTGTAACTAGGGTAGCGGATACTGGAGAAACGGAGCGAATTCACGGGGACAAGAGTCCTTCCACCTGGCCCTGCTCCAGGATGGACATGAAGGAGGTTTCAGCTTTCTATTCCCCAGATGTTAATGGACGGGTGGCAAAACGCACCTATTTCAAGAATAAGGACGTGGTGGTCCAGCTGGGCCCCTAGCCCTAGTTCCAAAGGCCTCTTCATCTTGACACTTTCCTTGCCTCACCTGCCCTAGGCAACCCCTCACCCCCGTTGTCCCTTGCCCACTTCACCACTAGGGCCCTTGGTTCAAACTGGGGCTTGACTGCAGGCTCTTCCAACTTACCAACACACCTCACATACAGGAAAACCCCTAAATCCAAGCAGGACCAAGATGCAGTTGGGGGCCAGAGGGTCGGCAAAGGGCTGGAAGAAAAGCCCTTTGGAGGCAGATCTCTTGCCCACCTCCACGTGGGGGCTTCCCGTTTAGACCTTCCCTTGAGACCGACCTGTCTTCAGACTAGGGCCATTGAGGCAGTGCATGCGCACCGACTGGGAAAGAGTGCTACTGCAGGCGTCAGCGGAAGACTAAAACAGAAGGATCTGAACTCCCACTCCGCGAGGGTGAGGGTACCCACCCAAAACCTTGCGGGGGTGGAAAAAGTTAATTCTTCACACACCGGTGACCCGGCAGACCACATCACCCGGTCACACATCTTTACACCGCCTGGAAGCCGCGGGGTCCCCGCCGCCGGGACAGGTATGAAGCACATCCTCGTCCTGTCGCCTGGTGCCCGCGGACAGTGCGCCACGGCTAGCCAGACCCCGCGCACTGTACACTTCTAAGGAGTTGCAGTGCCGCGGGTCCCAGTGGGGTCGGGGGGTCGCGTTCCCTCTGTACTCACCTCGTCCACGGCGGCGGGGCCTGGGCGCCCGGGCAGTGGTAGCCGCCGCAGCAGCGGAGAGGTTCGCGTCGGGCCGGTCCGCTCTAGCGGCCCCCCGGGGCCACGGCCCTGTCCGCGCCCTCTTGCCTCTGAGCCTGAAGCCGGGATCCACACCGCGACCGCGGCTTCACTGGTTCCACTGGCTTCGTGCACGTCAGCAGCCGAGGCCCCGGGCCCCAGCCCGGGCCATGGAAAGGCTCAGGGGCGCTCGGGGCCGCCTCCCCCGGGGCGGGCTGCGGGCGCCCCCTGGCCTGCGCGCCGAGGGCGCATTCCCCGGTGCGGGGCGCGGGCGGCGGCGCGCGCTATGCTACGGAGCTCTGCGCTGGGCTCGGCCGGATGGCGCTGCGCTCGCCTGGCTGCCTGACTGGGGCCCGGAGACCGCGCGGGGCTGCACGGGTCCTCGAGGCGTGCCTGGTTCTACGCTGCGCTCGGGGCTCCCTGGACCGCTGCGGTTTGTTCCTTAGCTGCTCCGGTCTCGAGGCCGCTGGCGGGACGGGACGCTCGGAGCCGCGCGCGGAGAGCAGGCAATTGGCCGCCCGTGGGCGACATTTGCATAGCACGGCCCCGCCCCGCCGGGCCCGCCCGGCCCCACCCCCGGGGCGGGACCCTCCCAGCCACCGCCCCGCCCCCCGCTCCACCTGTCCGCAGGCAGGGCTCGGGGTTCCCAGGCGGTGGGCGACCCGCGCCAGGGGAGGCTGCTCTGCGCCCTGCACCCCCCGCCCTGGCATCGCGGGCGGCGCCCCCGCCCCGCCCTGGCTTTGTCTCTCCGTGGATACACCGCGCACATCGCGCCTGGTGTTTACCCGGGCGCTCAACTCCCTAGTGAGAAGGGCTGGAGCGCAGGAGAACAACCAGCCTGCACTCACCTGCGCGCCCCCTTCCTTGTCCCTCCTTCCTACTTGCAGTGAGCCGCGGCTGCCCCGCTGCGAAGGACCTGGGACGGCCCAGGCCTCACAGCAGGTGGCGGTGCAGCCCCTGGGACGGTTGGCACTTCTGGACCTTCCGACAGATGACTGCCTCCAGAGTAGGTCAAGACGGTACAGCCCAGCCACTAGCTCTGTCCAGCTACCCAAAAGCTCCTCACCTCAACCACTAGTAAGTCCTATTTCGAGCCAGCGTCTCCCACACTTCCCCTTTACAGTGCCATAGTCTAGAGAAACCAGATGACGAGTCGAGGCCTCCTGCCGTAAAAGGGGCACTTGCTTTCAAATAGCCTCAACAATTGAGCAAGAGCCTCCTTTGACCCCAGGAAGGGTCCCTCTGAGCAGCCCATCCCCCAAGGTCATGGCCCCATCAGCCAGAACCACTTCTCAGCCCTTCTCCACACACTCTGCTGTGATCCCCAGAGGTTTTGGCCCTCTTTGTCCTCCGGTTTCCTCCTCGTCCTCCATTGCCTTCCTATGCCCTTCTCCTACTCTCCCCACCTCTCTTCTCCCTCCTCTCTCCCTGTTCCTTTCTTCTCCCCTTGGCTTCTGTGTCCCCCCCTTTCATCTCCTTTGCCCTATTGCTCGCTTCTTCCCACGCCTGACCCCATTTGTCCTTCTCTGTTCCCTGCTCCTCTTCCTCTTCCCGTTCTTTCTTGCTCTGTTTTTCTCCTACTCTTCCTGGCTAAGACGCCTGGGAAAGCCACTCTTCCTCAGCCCCATTGACTGGGTGACTGTAGGTGTAAGGTAGAGAGGGTCACCTGACTCAGAAGTGGCCTAACACCCATGTGCTTCCAAGAGGGACAGGGTATTTGAGGTGAGGAAATATCTACCTGTTTATGGTGACAGCAGTGAGTGACAGCATCTGAAACACTGAAAAGAGGCTAGGTGTGGGGGCATATGCCTTTAGCCTTTCATCCCAGAACTTCGGAGTTCCAGGCCAGTTTGGTCTACATGGCAAATTCCAGACCAGCCAGCTCTATATAATAAAGTCCTACCTCAGAAAACGGACAAACAAAAAGCACAGACACACTGACAGGGCTAGGGGTGCTGCTCAGTGGTAGAACATACACAGGCTTAGCATGTGCAAGACTCTAAGTTCCGGCTGCGTATCAGAAACAAATAAATCACTGTGATAGCAGCCTGCCTCATCCTCACTGATCTGTGCGAGGACTGCCTTGCGACTACCGCCTTTGCACCATCACCGCGGCGGCTTAGGCTACCATGGCTACATACTCACTATGATTAAGTGGCTATCGCCAGGGGCTGGAGAGATAGCTCAGAGGTTAAGAGCCCTGGCTGCTCTTTCAGAGGTCCTGAGTCCACTTTCCAGCAACCACATGGTGGCTCACAACCATCCTTAATGGGATCTGGTGCCCTCTTTTGTCTGGTGCCCTCTTCTGTCATGCAAGCATACATGCAAATAAAGCACTCATATACATGAAATACATAGATAGATAAATTATTTAAAAGTGGCTATTGTAGTCAGATGTAGTGACACACACCTTTAATCCTGGCACTCAAAATATTGCGGAAGTAAGCAAATATCTGTGAATTTGAGGCCAGCCTAGTCTACAGCTAGAGCTATATAGAGAGACCCTGTCTAAAAAAAAAAAAAAAAAAAAAAAAAAAAAAAAAAAAAACAAAACAAAAAAACAAAAAACCAAGCACACCAAAAGAAAGTGGTTGTTGCCATTGCTATGGCTTCTGGAACCATCTCTTCCATTCTTCCACAGCCTCCACCTGTTGTCTCACAACTTTTCTCAGTATCCTTGACGTCACAGGCAGAACTGTAAGGGTGTGGCTGAGCTCCGGCTCAGGCTCGGAAAGGGCAGCTCACAGCTATCTGTGCATGTGTAGGACACTCAGACACAGAACAACCTGCCACACGAAGGCCTCAGGTGAGGGGGAAGACAAAAAGGGGGCTAGAGAAGGGGAGGAACAAGAATTGAACCTTACTATGCGGCATGTAAGGCCAAGTTCCCTCTAAACTGTCCAAGAGGGCTGAATAAATTACTTTAAAAATTGAGTATCTGAGTATTGACATTGATAAGCATGGTGGCTGCTTTTACCATCTCGGGAGATGGAGGCTGGACAATCAAGAATGTGGTCATCCTCAGCTACAAGTTGAAGGCTAGCCTGAGCTACATGAGACGCTATTTCAAAAATCCTGAATGAAAAGGAGGTAGAGAAGGAGTTTAAAACAAAACAAAAGAAATATCCAAGTATTAAGCTAGTCCCAGAAGCGCATGCCTATAAGTCCAACACTTCAGAGTCTTGAGAGAGGGGACTTGACAGTTAAAAGTTAGCTGGGACCACACTGTGAGATCCTGTCTACAGAGAACAAACACTAGCCAGGTGTGGTGGAGCAGGCCTTTAAGCCCAGCCCTCAGGAGGCTGAGGCTGGCAGATCTCTGAGTTAGAGGCTCAGGCTAGCCTCGAACTTGCTAGTAGCCTAGAATGACTTCAGCTGATCCTCCTCCTATCTCCATCTCCACAGCGCAGGGATTACAGCCATGTATCACCACGCCAGGTAGGTGGTACTGAGGATCAAACCAGGGCTTTGTGCACAATTGTTAGCTCTGTCACCTAAGTTGCACCCCCCACCCTGCAATGTGTGATTATATAGTACTTTCTGAAGAAGTCATATGTAGTTTTCTGCAGTTTTGCCTTCAATTTTAAGGATTGAAAGAATCTTTAAACTGGGTGGTGGTGGCGCACACCTTTAATCCCAGCACTCAGGAGGCAGAGTCAGACAGATCTCTGTGAGTTCGAATCTGTGAGTTCGAGGCCAGCCTGGTCTACAAGAGCTAGTTCCAGGACAAGCACCAAAGCTACAGGGAAACTGTTTCAAAAAACAAACAAACAAAATCTTTAAAACCAGCCTTGGTTTTCTTCCAGCATTTAGGAAGCAGAGGCAGACAGATTTATGTGAGTTTGAAGCCAACCTGGCCTACGTTGTAAGGTCTAGGCCAAGCAGAGCTACATAGAGCAGTAGGTTCCATGGCCCCACCGTAGAATGGATACAGAGACTGAGAGAGGTGGGCAAGGCATGTATGTGCCCTCCAGGCTGTGGTGTCTAAAGTGAGCTTCAGTTGAGAGAAAGACTTAGAGCAGAATGCCAGGCTCTGGTGCCTGCAGGGAACCAAAGGCATGCAGCAGACAGGTGCTCTGGGGTGGCAGAGTGCTGGAGCCCCAAGCCTCACCTACAGAGGTCAATATATCTCTATTGAATGACTAGCGAGCAAGCCCGTGGTGGAGCGCCAGCTCTAAAGATAACATGAGTCTAGAAGCCCAGAGGTGAGAGAGCCAACATCCTACCCAGTTTAACAGACCGGCTGACTTCTCCCTATGCCCTATGCATTCCCTGACCCCAGAGTTCTCTTGTATCCTCCCCCCACCACCACCCACAAGCCATTCAGGTTCCCCTTGAGAGGATGCCCTAGGGGTTAAGGAATCCCCAGCCAGGCCTTTGTCCCTCCTCTGTAAGACCCTCAGCTCCAGGCATGCCCTGCATCTTCTGTGACTCCCACTTCAGTCACAGGGTAGGGTCAGGGGAGAGCAGTCAGACAGCTCCTTAGCCTGTCCTGATGGTTGCTTGTGACTGGCTTTCTGCACCCTCTGGTGTTTCCAGGTGGGCAGGAACTGGCTTAGTCTCCACGCTGGGTGACAGAGCTCCCTAAAAGCAAGAGAAACGCTCCTTCCCCAGATCCTCCAACCCTTCAACCTGGCCCAAGCTGTGTTTTGGCAGATTTCATGCCTGTTTCTCTTCCTCTCGCTCTTTCAGACTGTGCTGTGGGAACTGTACTGCAGACTCTTGGCCTCCTGCTGCCTATACATCCTCTATCTGGCTGCCAGGTCTACCACGGGCTAGAGAGAAGCCAGAAGATGCATGGCCCCAGCTAACCTGAGAGGGACCCTACCCTTAACCCTCTGCCCTTATGAAGGCTGGACTTGGAGGACCTCAGAGACCTGCCACGCCCCTTGGACAAAGGTGGTGTCTACACTCTCTCCCCTGCACCAGTCTCGGGGGAACCTGTTTCCCGGGCCTAGCAGGCAGAGCAGGCCCTGGCCCGCCCAGCATTGCTGGCTCAGATTTCCCTACTTTCTGGTTTTCTCATCTCCCCTGCCCCAGGCGCCACTGCCTGCTCTTTCGCCCAGCCCCCCACCCCAGGAACTGGAACCAGAGAGGGGGAGAATTGGGAAGGGGCCTAAGAGGGGGTGTGGGGCAGCCAGTTGGGCAGCACCAGGAGGGGGAGGCAGTGAGGAGTCACCCCTGGCCCAGGGCCAGGATGAGGTTTGGTTCAACCTCCTGCCCAGCCTGCCCCAGAGGCTGGCTAGGAGCCGATCAAAAGCTGGAATGACCCACCTCCCTGGCTGCTTACCAGCCTTTCTGCTGCTCTTCCCTCGGCTAGGAATGTTCTTCCCAGGCAGCTACGCCAGCGAAACCCTGCATTTCCCCCAGGACCCAGCCTTTGGTCATCTCTTTCACCCTTAGACTCTGCCCCTTCTGCCCAAGGGACTCAGCTTCCCAGACCCCTCAGGCATCCCTGGTTTCTTCTAGAACCTCTGAACTCTCATTTTGGAGCCTTCCCCTCATGTATCTAGAATGTCTTTCCAGTTCTTTCTAGACCCTTTGGGCCCCTGGGCAGAGGCCCTATCACCCAGGAAGCCAGTCCTGATGATGGATGACTCAGAGCTCCCTGGGGTCCTCAAGGTCCTACACCCATCCAGGCACTAGGAAATCCTGAACTCTGTCAGCAACTGCTGCCCATGTGTGTTCAGTGTGAATAACAGAGACAGGCACAAGGGACTAAGATCCTTGCTTTCTGTATGTGTGTGTGTGTGTGTGTGTGTGTGTGTGTGTGAGAGAGAGAGAGAGAGAGAGAGAGAGAGAGAGAGAGAGGTGGGAGGACCTAAGCTCCCTAGCTTTGAAGTGACCCATGACTAAGGGCCATCCTGAGCACATCCTGTTTAGACAGAGGCCATATAACCCTGCTGCAACCCATCAGGCCTGACTAGCCTGCACGGGGAGCTACGAGCCAGGTCTAGAACTCCACCCCTATCTAGTTCTGCAGACCCACACCCCCAGTAAGAGTTGGGGTGAGAACTCGGGGTTCCTCTGCTTCCTTGGCATAGATCTCTCCTCTGAGAACCTGGTTAATGATGATTGGGCAGCAAGGCAATGGACCTGGCTGAGGACATCTACCATACCACTAATCCTGGCCTTGCCTGGCTCTGTGGGCAATTCTCCTTACCGTAGGCAGTTCAGGCCCAAAAACCTAAGTTGGTCTGGATTCTTGCATTAGTAAATACTTCCAGCTTCACCTTTACAATTTGCCGAGTGCCAGGTGACCACAGGTTACCTCTAGCTTGCTCAGCACCCACAGCTGCCACCTCCAAGGCCATCTTTGCCTCTTATCTGACACTATGAAAGCCACCACCCTGCTCCCTCAACCCCCACTCTTTCCTCCCACTGTTTAGGCAGGATTCGGAGTGACTCTGTTAAAATGAATGCAAGGTCATATTTCTCTGCTTACCCAAAGCTCTCCAGGGCTCCTACTTTTCTGAAAGTCAAATTCAACTGTGGTATAATAGCACACACCTATAATCTTAGCACTCTGGAGGCTGAGGGAGGAGGATAGTGAGTTCAAAGCCAACCTAGGCCACATAGTGAGACCCTCCCTAAAAAAAAATAAAAAGAAAAAAGAAAGGAAAGGGAAGGGGAGGCAGGGTAAAGGACTTGCCTAAACTCCACAACCTGAATTCTAAGTTTGATCCCCAAGTCCCACATGATGGAAGCAGAGAACTGGCTCCCTCAAGGTGTCCTCTAACTTCCACCCATACTAAACAAAAATGTGATATAACAACAATAAAAGGAAAAAAAGAGGAAGAGGAGGAGGAAAGCTGTCTTTACATGGACTGTCCCCCATCCCCACCCTCTGACTCCTGCCTTTCCTTGCACACCTGAACCATTCCAGCCTCAGGGCCTCTCTTCTGACTGTTCTGGCAAGTTCTTCCTGCCGACACCTGCATGCATTCTCACACGGACTCCGCTTGTGCTGGGCTGCTGCCTTCTTTCTGGTCCATTCTGACCACTGATGCGCCCAGCAATCTTCATTTCCCACTTCCCCTGCCTCCTTTCCTTCCCCCAACATACCCCAGAAGAGAACTATTTTCATGTTCAATGTTCAGTGGTTAATCTGTCCCAAGAGGGCAGGCAGCTCTGTTTTGTGTGTTACTTCCCTAGATAGTGAGTGGAAGACCCAGTTGGGGTTGAGGGTGCTGCATATTCTGACCTTTTCCCCTCAAGTGGGGCCTCTGTTTGCACTGGGGAGGGGAGATGACCATGGGGCCTCTGCTCCACTGGGTGTGGGGAACATGGCAGGGGTGCTTGTTTAATGCTTCCCCCTTAAGAACTGGGCTCAGGAGACACACTCCTGAAAGCAGCAGCTGCAGTAGCAAGGACTCGGCTCTAACTTAAAAGGCGAACAACTTGGACCTTGAGCTTTCTAGGGGCAGACACGGTCCCTTGGGCAGAGGTGGACCCCAGGGCTAGGAGAGACCCCAGCAGCTCACTGACAAAGCGGGACATGGCAGCTCTGGTCTTGTGAGGTTTCTGGCTACCTCCCAGGACCGCATCTGCTCTGCACACTCCCTCCATGTGTCTGTGTGGCCCCGTCCTGGGGGAGGGGGGCCCAAAGAGGGTTCTGCAGCCAGGCTTGCAAGCCCGGGATCTGGACTTACTTAGTTCCAAATGACTGGGGAATGTCCCTTCCGTGACAGTGGTGGTGGTGGCGGGGGTGGCGCGTGCCCCCCCCAGTCCCTCTCTCCCAGCAGGGGAGTGGGGCCCAGATGAAGGCAGCCCCCCATAGGAGGGGGAAGGGCTAGTGCACAGACACTGGGCACCCTGCCATCAGGCCTTCCTCCCGAGGCCTGGCTACAGGTCATCCTAGAAGAGGGGTTACAATTTAAGGTCACTGTCCCTTTCCACCCTCCAGAGAGCTGAGATCAGAGCCTCCCCATTAAATCCCTAGCCTCCTCGAGTCGGGAATCTGAGAGTTTTCACCAACAAGGCCTCTGAGGCATAGCAGCACCAGGATAGGCCAACCAGGAATGCTCCTTCGAGAAAAATCCCCGCTTTGCAGAGTGTAGCCTTCGTGCTCTGGAGGACGGCAGGACAGCAAGGCCAATGCCAGCATGTGTCAGGAAGCTGGGCTCACTCTGTCTGTCCTAGAAGCCGCTCCTCATGCTGCTCTGTGGAGCCGAGCCTCGTGGGTACCTTTGTCCTGGTAGAGCTCGATTTCCAAGCATAACTGGGCCTAATGGGCCCATCACCATGTGTGTCTCCACCCCTTCGTCCAAGGACAGGGAGGGGCCTCCACAGCGTCCTTAGAGATCTGTGGAGGCCCAGGTCAGGCCCTGCACTCACTCTGGCTGTGTATCCTCACTTATCCACTGAACAGAGACCTTGAGGAATAAGAGCCTACCTGATTTTGTCGGTGGATTCCAGACCGGGGACCTCCTTTGAATCTTGGGGTGCAACCTCTGTAAGGGAAATGACTAGGACTGTCTTGAGGGTGATGGGGTTTGGCATGTTCTGGTTTCAATTTAATTAAATTTATTTACTTGATACAGCATCACAGGTTGACCTCCAACTCTATGTGCCCATGAGGATGACCTTGAACTTCTAACCTTCCCACCTTCACCTCCCAAATGCTGGGGTTACATGTATGTGCTACCCTACTCTCTCTGATTTTATGTGGAACTGCATCAAATCCAGGGTTCCACACATGCTGGGTAAGTACTCTATCAACTGAGCTATATCCCTAGTCCTGATTTAGATTTGAAAGCATTCCCCTGGGTAATATGGTCCTAGAGAGAAAGTTGTGGATATCCAGGGGTGAGGCCCCAAATTTGGGGCCTGTTGCTAGACCTCTTCAAAGGTAACCAGAATCCTTGGCTTTCTACTAAATCCAACCCATTGGGTACGACCTGGATTTTGGACTAGAGATCCAAGCTACCTCCCTGGCTCTCCTAACCTCAGACACAGGGCGAGCTTGGCAAGTCTCTCTCCCCTCCTCTCTTACAAGATTGATTTAAACCTTAATCTGGGGACAAGTTTATACAGAGCTCTAGCTTGTACAGAGGAGTAGGCACCGACCCAGATGGAGGGATAAGAACCGGGAAGGGGTGGGGTCGGAGGTGGGAGGGGTAGAACAGCAGAACAGATCTCACACTCTGCCTTCCTAACTTGAGAACCCTAATGCCGGGGGACCTTGTTCCTGCCACCCAGTAGAATATCCATGTGGCTACAGCCTGCCTTCTACCAGCTGCACTGGGCATAGGTAACTAGGCTCTCTGGGGCTCAAGAAGCACCCTTGGCCAGCAATCAAGATATTCCACAACCATCATGCATGCATATGATGCACATATATGTGAGTAAAGCATGCATATGTGTAGAATAAAAATTTAAAAGAAAGAAACACGCATGTGTATAGGCAAATGTGTGTGCGTGTGTGCGTGTGTGTGTGGTGGCTGAGGTTTGATGACAAGGACGTCTTCCTCTATTCTTCTTTATTTTTGTTTGTTTGTTTTTCAAAACAGGGTTCACTGTGTAACAACCCTGGCTGTCCTGGAACTCACTCTGTATTCCAGGCTGGTCTCGAACTGACAGAGATCCTCCTGCCTCTGTCACTCTTTATCCTGGCTGCTCTGTCACTCTTTATTCTTTGAGGCAGGGTCTCTCAGTTCAGTCCAGAGCTTGCAGATATGGCTAGTTTTACGGAGATTCTGAAACTACTGGTGGCCACCACACATCACCCAGCATTTTACTTGGGTTTTGGGGATCTGAACTCAGGCCCTTTTGCTTGTTTAGTAAGCGCTCCAACCACCGGGCCATCTCTCCAAACTCA
Source organism: Myodes glareolus (assembly GCF_982192425.1). Taxonomy (NCBI): domain Eukaryota; kingdom Metazoa; phylum Chordata; class Mammalia; order Rodentia; family Cricetidae; genus Myodes; species Myodes glareolus. Next base: position 15,936,823 of record NC_142029.1, on the reverse strand, counting down.
TGTTGTCTCCCTTTTTAAGGAAGGAAGTTGATATGGGGTCTTTTCTCAGTTTTTTATTTTTTACTTAAATATGTATGTGTGTGTATTCATGTTTATGTGTGCGCACACGCAAGTGAGTATTTTCGGGAGGCAAAAGAGGGTGTTGAACCTCTCTGGGAGCTGGAGTTATAGGTGATTGTGATCTGCCTGGTGAGGATTGGCAATTGCTCTTGACCACTGAGTCATCTCTGCAGCCCCTGCTACAGGCTTCTGGTGGATCTAGCTCAGGTTAGTGAGAGCATAAGACATCCTGCACATCCTTCCTCGTGCTGGGATTAGGCAGCTCCATGCGCAGCTTTCTCCTAGGAAGCAACATTTTTGCTTGCTGTCTTCTAGTCTGTGTTGGCTCCGTTCTCCAGTACCTGCCTCAGTCTCTCGCCAGGCACCCGGCTCCTGCCTGAGTAAAGAACACACATGACAGCCTGTGGCAGAACCAGGAAATCCTGGCCCTTCTCTGCCAGCTTTCACCAGTCTCAGAACAACTAGCATGGGAGTAGTCTGTCACTTCAGACCTGGTTATCTGGAGATAATCGCAACAGTTTATCCCCAGTGCCTCAGTTTCCCTCCCAGGGAATGAACTGGTCTCAGCATTACCTGCCCAGGCTCAAGCTCACGCACCAAACTTTCAGTGTTTCCAGAACGAGGGATTCCAGCTGAAGACGGGCCTTTATATATATATTTTTTAATTGGGACTGGAGAGATATCTCAGTGGTTAAGAATACTTGCTCGTCTTGCATCGGACCTAGATTCAATTCCCAGCACCCATATGGTGGTTCACGAGCCATCCTCTGTAACTCCCAGGTACTTACATGACAGACATTCATACACATAAAATAAATCTAAAAATATTTTTTGTGTTTTGTTTTCTGGGGACAGGATCTCTCTATATATACTGTCTTGAAACTCACTATGTAGACCAGGTTGGTCTCAAATTCAGAGATCCACCTGACTCTGCCTTCCAAGTGCTGAGATTAAAAGTGTGGTACATTACACCCAGACTAAAAACTTTTTTTTTAATTGATTTCCAGGTTGAGACCGGGTCTTATGTAGCCCAGGCTTCATGAACTTGTTCTGTAGCTGAAACTGGCCTTGAATTCCTGGTCATCCGGCCTCTACCTCCCGAGTGCTGGAACCCAGGGCTTCAAACATGCTGGATAATGCTCTATCAACTGAACTATATCTCTAGCCCCTCCAAGACAGGTCTTAATCTCCTTTAGATGGGATGGGTGGGCTCCGTGTTGGCAGAGAACTTCAGGGAATGAATAGTATTTCCCATCATGGGCCAGATTAGTCTCTGGGGTAGCATTCTTCAGAGAGCGGTTGAGCATGGCTGGCCCCAGAGAGGACAGTCCTGGGTCATAATCTTGTTCAGGGTCTGGGACCTTAGAGGTAGATACACTGTAGCTCATCCGGCCAGGGCCCTGGTCATTCTGGGACTTTGGCCTGGTTCAAATACTCTCTCTGAAAGCTGCCTTTGGCTTGACCAATAGCCCTTTGTCCTGTTAGCAGCAAGGCAGTGATTCTGCGCCTGTGAGTCAGGACCCTTTCCCTGTCACGGGGATCGTCTAAGACCGTAGGAAAACAGGCATTTACAGCACAGTTCATAACAACTGCAAAATTACAGTTATGAAGTAACAATGAAATAATATTATGACTGGGGGGTCAGTATACATGAAGAACTGTATTAAAGGGTCACGGCATTAGGAAAGTTGAGAACCACTGTCCTAAAAGAATTATAACAACACCCTAAATCTCCATCAGACATCATTCATTAATTTTGCAAACATCACATGCGTGACCTGCCGTGCTCTAAGTACACAGGCTAACTTCTTCATTCTAGTTTGGGCTGCTCTTTTCTTCTTTCTTTCTTTCTTTCTTTCTTTCTTTCTTTCTTTCTTTCTTCTTTTCTTTTGGTTTTATTTTTTGAGACAGGGTTTCTCTGTAGCCTTGGAGCCTGTCCTGAAACTAGCTCTTATAGACAAGCTGGCCTCGAACTCACAGAGATCCTTCTGCCTCTGCCTCCCGAGTGCTGGGATTAAAGATGTGTACCACCACAAACCGTCCCTATGGAATAAGTAGGTCAGGCTCTGAGGTGAAGGGCTAAGGACTAGAAGCCTAACCATCAACTCTAACTGTAGTTGGAGTTCCCTGAGGGCAAGAGAAGAGCCTAGGCAAGAGGGAGCCTGGTGTTCAGAGAAGCCAGAGTCCATAAGCTAAGAGGCCAGCCAGCACAGTTCTGATGTTCTAGAGTTTCTATGGAGGTGAGATGGTGGACAGACTCAGGAAGGGTCACCTAGATGGCCAGGCAGCCCTGGAGACATGTGACTTCGCTGGTTTTCACTCTGCCATCCTGCACAAGTTGGGACAGGGTGTATGTGCAGAGCTGTGTAGAAAGCCTGTTGGCAGGACCAGCTAACGGGGGTTTTCATTTGTCCCTGGTGTTCTCATTTTAAAGTGGGGACACACTGACACATCCGTTCCTCACCAGGTGGTGGGAGATTCAAATGAACCACTGGGAACAGATTTCTGAGAGCAGCCATTAGTGTGCATGGTGCATTTTCTCCGAGTTGTTATAACTTATTGGCCCTCCCCACTAGTGACAGGGAGACCAAAATGCTAATGCTAGGAACACAAGGGCCTGTCTGGAGCTGCTCTGCTGGAGCCCCAGAAACGAAGGAACAGGTGTCTGCCTTCTCATCTGACACAGGGATGCACTGAGGTTGGGGTGGCTCATAGCTGATGGGCTATGAGCATCTCCCTCCACTGCCTCTGCTTGTCAGGTATTCAGGCCCTGAAGCAGCTTACACGATGCCCTCTTCCCACCCGCTGGATCCTCCTTAGGGAAAGCAGCCTCATTGTCCCCCTGGGAGAGAACCTGTTTGCAGGCTGTCATGGGAACACAATGTTAGAAAAGCAGGCTGTCTGGGACTCATGGGTCCCATACCGCCCCCCTCTTAAACAGGCCCCGGCCGGCCTCAGCTCTTGATGTCCAGCCTATAGTTCCTCCAGACCATGACGGACCAGCACAGATATAGGAATCAGCATGACGAGGTTCTGGGGGTCAGTAGGGAGCTCTTCCGACCTAGGGACAGGCATAGGAAGAATGAGGTGACAACTAGATCCAGTGTCATGTGAAGTAGCTGGTCAGAAGGGAAGCAGGGTTGGAAAGAACCTGCCAGCTCTCCACGGGGGGGGTCTGGGTGCTCTTGGAAGACCCCAAACTGTGGGACTTTCGCTGCCTCTCTTGCTTGACTGACAACTCTCTCCTGAGGAACAGGACACCTCTTTCACAAATGCTGACAAGTTGGGGGCCTCGAGATTTCTAGGAGGGCACAAGGCCACAGTGTCTCTGCCTACCTTCCTAGTCCTCAAACTTGAGTGCCAATCAAGCACATCCACGGACGAGCCCTGGGCCGAGGCAGGTCCCCTGCTTCCAAAGGCTCTTTTCTGGTTCCCTTGATCATAAATGGTGAAATTGAGGCAGAGAGAGGGCCTTGTCCAAAGTGCCAGGGGGCAGAGAACTTCACCACTTACATCAGCACCCTTCACAGCGGGAAGAGTGAGGCTCTGGCTGCGGGCTGGACGTCTGGTGTTTCTGCCAGCCTTGGTCCTGCCTCTCTGAGCCCTGCCCTGTCCACTCCCCAGCAGCCCAGGCAGAGTTTTCCACCTGCATGACCTTGCTCCCATGCTGCTTTGCCTCTAGTCTGGCCCTCATCGGCCTCTCCTGAGCTGGGGGACCCTCTGGTCTGCTCCTGACTGCTTCTCTCCATATCCTTCCTGAAGGACTCCTCCTTGGCCGTCATCCATGGCTCTTCCAAGTGCTTCTGAGGAGTCAGGTTGGGGAGACCACCTGAGGAAGAGCTGGAGACGGGCTAAGTAGAGATTCAGGGCAGGGAGCACCAGAGGACAGTCAGCCTCAGTCTCCCCTAGGGGCTGTCTCCGTTCCAGGTGTCAAGCAGGCTCCAGGCTACCCCACCCCCACCAGGTGTGAGGCTTCCGGCACCTCAGAGGCCCCTTTGTCCCTTATCTTCTCTGCCTCTTTGGTGGCAGCAAACAGATAAGCATCCCTTTCTGGGCTGAAATTCCAACCTGGCAGCTACTCCACCCCCTGGAGGTCTGGGACCTGCCAGCTGCACACTCTCGCGGGACCCACCCAACACGTACAACCCACCTACCATTCTCCTCCCTAGCTTGCACAGTTTTCGCTAACTCCTCCCCCTCCTCTACATTTGAACCAGTGCCCCCACTCCTCCCTTGACCATATCCTCATCCCTGACTCTCTACATTTTATTGACAGAGTCGTCTCTCTTTTGACCCTCATAGCTTGGGGATGTGGTCCCTGACCTATCAGTGGGAGACCGAAGCCCAGGAGCTGACCTCTGTGTGATCTCAAAGATCCCCCCCACACACACACTCCAGGGCAATCCCAGACACACCCCCTAGGCTTCCTGGATCACCCCTTCTCGCGGACTTTCTCTGTCTCCATCTCTCAGCCTCTCTTCTTCCCTGTCTCCCCCCTCCCCCCTCATTAAGCCTCCTAAACCCGCCAGCTCCCTGAAGCAGGAAATTGCATTCTGCCAAGATTAAATGGACTTGAACGCCCTGCCTCTGCCCGTAAGGGAGGGGAGCTGAAAGGAGCCAAGTTTGTTGGGGGTGGGGGTCAGGTCCCTGAACCTCAGCTAGGGAAAGAGGACCTAGCAGGGTGGGGTATTTCAGGGAGGGATGGGGGCTTCCTGCAGGACAAAGGGGAGAGGATGACAGGCCCAAAGTAAGTGAGGCTCAGAGAATTGTGTCCCCTTCTCACGACAGTGGGATGCAGGAGACTGAGAGGAAGTCACTCAGTGGGGGCAGTGGCAGGTTCTGATTAGGTGGGGGTGGGGTAAGGGGCAGGAGGAAATGGCGATTGGGAGGTGAGAGAGAATGGCTGTCTAGTTGAGATCCAATCAACAGGAAATGGGAAGTGAACTTTCACGGGTGTAGTCACTGTTTTCTGGAGTACCCAGTGGGAGGAGTTGGCACATCTCACTTTTGCCAGTGGTCCAAGGTCTCACAGCAAGGGCACAGTCAGACCTTCTGACTTCTGGAACCCTTTACGAAGTCCTGAAAGCTTACAGGACTCAGTAGCCTACAACCAAACATTGTTGAAAAGTGTCAGGACACAAAAAGCCAGGGCTAGTGACTCAGGCCTGTACTTTCACATGGGATGCTGGCTAAAGGGAGAAACGAGCGCAGTCTGCTCTGAGTACAGGAGACCAGAGGGCTGCGAATGGACCAAGGAGAGAGATATGCCGAGGCTAGCCCCTCACTCCAGAGGCTCAGACCCTACGGTTCTCACCAGCCCCATGTCCCATCAATGAGGACAGTCATCCCTATTTCCCAGATAAGTGTTCTGAGGCCAGACCAGTTGTCTCCCTCTTTGGGTCATAGGATTCCCCCAAGGCTAATTTCACAAATGAGGTGAGTAGGAGATGGTTGAGACCAGTTGCTTTCTTCCCAGGTAGAGCAGAGAGGACAGCTAGGCCTCCACAGCACCCTGGGTCTAGTCCTATGTCTAAGGCAAGCCTTGAAGAAACAGGGAGGAGTTGGGCCTGTTAAAACTGGTCATATGTCGTCTTAGAGTTGTGACTAGAGACGAGAGTGCCTAGTAACGCTATCTATGTCACTGTCCACACTGGGAAGGACAGCTTGGTCTCTTCAATGTGGTTTCAAGAAATGATCAGTTGAAGCTGGTCAGTGGTGGCACACACCTTTAATCCCAGCACTCGGGAGGAAGAGGCAGGCAGATCTCTGAGTTGGAGGCCAGCCTGGTCTACAGAGTGAGTTCCAGGACAGCCAGGATTACATAGAGAAACCTGTCTTAAAAACAAACAAACAACAACAAAAAAGAAAGAAAGAAAGAGAAAAAGAAAGGAAGGAAGGAAGACAATGCTTAGCCGCCAGTTGTGGGTTAGAGGCTCATGAGCAGCTGTGGGAAGCCTGGGGCTCCACAGCAGGGCTGGAGGGCTGTCCTACTGCAGCCACCTTGACAACACATATCACCATTGAGGGCCCCAGCCCCACCCACCCACCAGGCTTTGTTCACATGCCGGTGCCCATTTCAGGCAATCTGAGCTGGGCGGTCACTTTCCCAGAAAGGAGGCTGGCTCCATCCTGGCGGCTGCTGAGAAATGGGCTTCTCTTGTCCAGATGTGGGAGAACTGACCCTTACATCCTGGGGGGGCTGGTCGGCTGTAGAGCAGGTATATACCTGCCCCATGCATCTGAGTTTGCCTGGCAGACCCTGGGCAAGGGCACGGTGGAGTCTCCTTAAGACTGGGGTTTGAAGGGGCCCCTCCTGCCACTCTTAGAATGTTGCTGGCCTGGATGCTTCCTAATGACTTCCTGGTTGGTTTTGATCTCCAGGTGGATCACAGAACAGATGCTGAAAGATTTGAGCTGACTTGTCCTTCAGATCATGAATGGAAATGACCCGAGCTCTACCCTGCCTTGTTCTGGCATAACATCCCCGGGCTGTCAGTTATGAACGAAGAGGTGTCCCTTTCCCCAGCACCTCTTCTCTGACCTTCCTAGCCACTGCCCTCCAGTCATAAGAGAGGTTTTATGTTGGACCCTAGTCCCGGCTAATTTATGTCAAGGGCTCCTCTTCAAGGGAGTCTCCCTCATCCATCTTCCTCAGAAGTTCCCATCTCCTGTGGATCCTAGCACTGGGCAAAGGGCTTCATCTGTCCTCAGTCCTTTTTCTTTGTCTTCTGATAATATGGGGACCACACCTGCCTTGGTCACTTTGGTCCAGGGCTAAAGAGGAAAGAATACACAGGTTTGGACTGGTCAGATGTCACCCTTGGGGACACTGAGTAAGAGTTCAGCCAACCAACCAATAGATCCTAAGATTCAGGCATCTTTAAAATGTTTTAATTAATGAATTTCTTCCCTGCTTTGCATGTGTACAGCCTGTGTGTCCTTCTTTTTCCCCAGACCTTGGAACAGGCAGGTGGTGGACAACAGGGGCAGGTGGTGGGGAATGGAGCAGGTGTGGGGAACAGGGCAGGTGTGGGGAACAGGGCAGGTGGTTGGCAACAGGGGCAGGTGGTGGGGAACAAGGGGCAGGTGGTGGGGAACAGGGCAGGTGTGGGGAACAGGGCAGGTGGTGGACAACAGGGGCAGGTGTGGGGAACAGGGGCAGGTGTGGGGAACAGGGCAGGTGTGGGGAACAGGGCAGGTGGTGGACAACAGGGGCAGGTGGTGGGGAACAAGGGGCAGGTGGTGGGGAACAGGGCAGGTGTGGGGAATGGGGCAGGTGGTGGACAATGGGGCAGGTGATGGGGAACAAGGGCAGGTGGTGGGGAATGGGGCAGGTGTGGGGAACAGGGCAGGTGATGGGGAATAGGGGCAGGTGGTGGGGAACAGGGCAGGTGGTGGGGAATGGGGCAGGTGGTGGGGAACCAGACAGGTGGTAGGGAACAGGGCAGGTGGTGAGGAAAGACACATGGTGGGGAGGGCTCTAGACATGTGGTTTCTACCTTCAGGAAGCTCAGAATCTTCCCTGAAGCAAAACGAATTGAGGAAAGAGGTGCTTCCCTGGAGAAGGCCAGAGAGAGGTGGACCTGGCAGAAGATCAGGAGATGAGGGTGGGCCATTGAGGATGGTCATACACGGTGCTGAGGGATGAGGCTAAGGCACCCACTCACTGCCACTGAATCTGGGTAGTCGCACAGACTAGAGTGAGGTGGCTGCCCAGGGAACATGACATGTGTTCTCGGCCTGAGCTGGTTCATCCATTAAGCTATAACTGCTTGTTGGCATCATCTCAACTCTTCTCTTAAATGCCCCCAACACACACACACACACACACATACACACACACAGAGGGGGAGAGAGAGAGAGAAAAGAAGAAGAAGAAGAAGAAGAAGAAGAAGAAGAAGAAGAAGAAGAGAAAAGAAGAAGAAGAAGAAGAAGAAGAAGAAGAAGAAGAAGAAGAAGAAGATGAAGAAGAAGAAGAAGAAGAAGAAGAAGAAGAAGAAGAAGAAGAAGAAGAAGAAGAAGAAGAAGAAGAAGAAGAAGAAGAAGAAGAAGAAGAAGAAGTTTTCTGGGCCCTGATACAAAATCCTAGAGCCCCAGGGACCTCTCAGAATCTCTAGCTCCCTGCATATGCATAGGCAGGGGAGGGGGGAGGTGTTGGCACTGACGTTAGAGGAGCCAAGGTGCCAGGAGTCTAGGCAGTGCCCAGTGCTGAAGCTGAATGAGTTCCTTACACTGCCACCCAGCTGAGCCTTGTCCTGCCCCAGCAGAGGACCTCAGAGCGGTCCTGATAGTCTCTCCAGTGCGGCCCTCCTTTAGTTCGGAATTGGGTTGCTGCATTAACTTTCCAAGACCAGAGGTCTTTTTTGGACCTGGTGGCAAGCTTGAGCAAGTCACACTGCCTCTGTGTGCGTCCCCAGGACTTTAGCTATGGAGTCTGAAGTGTGGAGACCTCAACAGAACAGCAGTGTGGCTCAGAGGGAGCTCTTTGGTTAATTTAGGAGTTGTTGAGGAGAGAGCGCCCAGCAGCTCCTGGCCTGTATAACTCTGGGAGACTCCCACTGATTAGAGAAAGGTGAGTGCCTGGGAAATGGGTTTCTGGACATCCCCAGGAGTCTACTTAAGGGACAGGCTTAGGAACACCCTCCTTACCTGGGCTCCTCCTCCCCAACCTAGCCTGGGGTTTCTCTAGTCTGGGAGTCTGGGAAAGGCAGGTAGCACTCCTCCATCCAAGCTCATCCTCCCCCTCCTCTCCCCCCCCCCCTCTTTGTCTGAGGTCCTGGTCCAACCCCTCCTCCACCCCTCACGCCAGCTGGCAGGAGGACAGAAGAATTAATGATGCCTGCCCTTGAAAACTGTGTGGCTTTGTCTGAGCCAGTGGGGCCTACAATAACTCACAGGAAGTGTCAAACAGACTTTATCATCCTGCGCCCGAGGACCACAGACCCAGGTGTTCGGGCTCCTGCGGGTTTGGTGGAAAGCACAGTAAGGACTCCCTACCCCAGGTGGAATAGAATCTGTGACCTGACCGGGGCTACTACTTACTGGAGCCTAGGAAGGGCAATGCTCACCCCTAAACACTGGCCTCTAGGGCAGGGAGTCTCTGCCAGGGAAAGAGAAGCATGATTGACAGGACCTTCCATTTACCTGTAGCGCCCCGAAGTTGATTCACCCATCTGGACCTTCAGAAGGACTGCAATACTCAAGAGACAGGGGAGCTAGAAGTGGCTTCCCTTTGTGTCTGACACCCAGCCCAAGTGATGGAAGGGATGCGGGGGACAGGCTCAGAGCAGAGCTGGGGGCATGGGCAACTCGCGCCTGCAGCAAAACCACCAGGAACTTCCCCCTTTTCAAAACGTCTTCTGCCTGCCTGCTCCAGGGACAGGCGAAGGTGTGAAAGCAGAATGCAGATGAGGTAGTCTCAGCGAGCAGGTGCTGCTTGTGACCCCATTGTCTCCCAAACCTAGGCCATGAAGAAGAGGATATCTGTCTGTCTGTCTTGGGCTATCAGAGTCTCTTCGTTAGCCGAGAAAGAGGGAAGGTATATTGACCCTTATGAATTTACAATGAGTACACTTAATGAATCAGGTGTCTAGGGACAGAGGGGAGACAGGAAGTTGCCGGACTGTATCTTCGGCCCCTCCCTTTGGTCCTCCTCCTGAGATGCCCTTTGCTCAAATCCAGTCTGCCTCGGGTTCTGCTATGCTAAGCTACTTAGCACCAGGACACAGCATAAACAACATCTGTCCCCTGGCTCCGTGTCTGAGGGAGCCCCGGTATCTTGAGATCCTAGGATGAGCCCTGAGGACATAGAAAGCCTGTCATGGGTCGGGTCACTGTGGACTTTACATGTTCCTGTGTTCTTCTATAGCCACGTATCCTTGCACCCTATCCAGGCTCCAGGTAGACTGGTCTCTGCCTGTCAAGCCATGTAAAACTCATCTTTCCTGCGGAGACGTGGGGAGAGGCCCATCCTTTCTCCAGGATCCCCTCAGGGAAGGACTGGATCAGTCTGGCTGTCAGTCCTTCACCCCTCCATCTCTAGCTGGTGGCTATGGGCGCCCCTCCCACCCTCCTCAACATTCTAACAGTCAGAGAAGAAAAGAGAAGAAACAAGGTGTCTGAGGATGAGGATTGAGGGGTGGAAATTACCTCAACTGAATTTTAAAAACCCCTGGCTGGTTGCCATAGTAACGGAAAGGTGCATCCCATCACCATGGCAACAGGCAAACACCGAGGTCTGCTGCTGGTATTGGGGATTTGGGATATGGCCGGAGGGGGTGGGCAGAGGAGGCGGGCTATAGCAATTGGGGGTGGGGGACTGGGAGCCCAGAATTATTTGCCCCTGTTTTTTTCGGGGAACCAGAAGGCCAGGCTGGATATTTTCTTCCTGGCAGAGGGGTCACAAGAGAAAGAATGTTGAGGAGTAATCCCATGGCTCCCACCACCAACCCTCAACTTATATGATCTCCATCCTGGGAAACTGAAGTGGGATGCTGGGCTCCTAAACTAGGCAGAACGTAGAACTTAGAAACTCTTTAGCTGGGCTTCTTGCCTTCAGAAAGGACAACCTGGGGAGTCATCAGTTCTGCTCTCAGGTCTTGAGAAGGTAGTATGTGACAGGGACCAGGCCCAGGGTGCCTGGAAGACAGCTTTGCCGTATGCTGAAGAGGTGCCTCTGACACACATGCCTGGATGGTGACGGGGACGGCCGGCCTCTCACCCGGAGGATGATCTACACACAAACCTGGTCCTCAGAGCCATGGGGCTGATTTGGTGATGGTCCAGAGAGAGGCAGAAAGGGTCCTCTTTTGATATCTCTGAAGATTTCAGGACAAACCCGGCAGCTAGAGACACATGACTTGAGGTGGCCCTGGTGCAGGCACAGTCAGTTCTGACTATACATCATCCATCACAGGCCCTGTGCTAAGGACTGGACAATTAGGCCCACTGTTCCCCATGGCCTGACTGTCTACCAGCAGAGTGAGTCTCTTGGGTTACCCAGTGACACTGTAAGATGCTTGTTAGACACACCCGGGAGCATCCTGGCTCCTGAAGTGGCCGACTTTTCCATTAACAGCGCAGTGAAGCCGAGCTTCAGGGCTGATACAGGCTGCCTGTGGCCTTGGAGACCTGGCTCTGGGGATGGGGGGAGTGGAGTGGGAGACCTTCCCAGACTGCTCACCAGGCCAGTTTTTAGTGGGCTTGCTCCAGACCAGATTACTGGGGTTGTGCCCAGAGTTCCCTCAAACTGAGGGCATGGCGTGGTCACCAGGATTCTGAGGTTCTGAGGAGACACAGGAGCACCTGGCAGGCTGCTGAGCCTGGGCTGCCCAGGTGGGCTGTGCAAGTCATGAAGGTTTGGGAAAGAAGGCAGAAGCAGCCTCTGGCAGCTAATGCTGCCTGCTGGGTACTGCTAAATAAGAGGGAGGCAAAGGCTTTCCTATCATTCCCCAAGTCCAAGGACTAGTCAGTATCTCAGCTCCTAGCCCCAATGCCTTGGTCATGGGTAGGGAGTCTGGGATGGGGAGCTCAGGGGACCCCTTTAGGATCCTACCCTCCAGTTCAAGTCAACCTGGATTAGCCACTGACCAACTACTGAGAACAACTGTTCTCTGTTGGTGGTTTTGTAACATTTCTATTACATGTGTATATCTCTGTGTGCATGCACGCGTGGAGATCAGAGGACAGCCTGCAGGACTTGGTTCTTTCCTATCATGTGGGCCTTGGGGACTGAATTTACCACCAGGCTTGGCAGCACGATCCTTTACCCACTGAGCCATCTCACCAGCCCCCAGCAGCCCCTCTGTTACCACAGAGCCCACCCTGCCTGGCTGTGTACGGACCCTGTCTCCACCAACCCAAGGGGGCAGAGACTAATAAGGGTAAGATGGAGTTTTCATCGTCCAGGGCTTTGGACGAAACCATTGAGGCAGGGTGGAGTCACTGACCTTGACCCCTGATAGGATTGGGCCGGACAGAACCCAAACCGTGTAACAGGCTTTGAGGCTTTGTCTTGGGCCACCAACCAGCTCCCAAATCATGACATGGACACCCCCCCTTTTTTTCTTTTCTGTTTGTTTGTTTTGGTTTTTCAAGGCAGGGTTTCTCTATTGCTTTGAAGCCTGCCTGGAACTCCCTCTGTAGACCAGGCTGGCCTTAAACTCACAGAGATCTGCCTGCCTCTGCCTCCCGAGTGCTAGAATTGAAGGCTTGCGCCACCACTGCCCAGCTCTTGCTAACTCTTATAACTTAACCTGTTTCTCTTCATCTACATTTTGTTTCAGGGTTTTTGTTTTTAACCTTTCTTTCCTTCTGTATATCTTACTTTCACTGCTTCTCATGTCTAACCAGCTGGTGGCTGCTTGACTTCCTGCCCTAGGCAGTCCCTGTCTTTCTCCCTTGTCTAGATTTCTCCTCCTACTTATTCTCTCTGCCCATCAGCTCTGCCTGGCCTTTCTCCTACCTGGCTATTGGCTGTTCAGCTCTTTATTAGGCCACTCAGGTGCCTTAGGCAGGCAAGGTGAAACAAATGCAACACATCTTTACATAATTAAACAAATGCAGCATAAACAAATGTAACACATCTTTACATAGGCAAAATAATATTCTACAACACTACTTCTCACACTTGGGCACACACGGGGACTGCATGTACATCTTTGTCCTGAGATGGCTGAGACCCTTCTCCAGATAGACACTTTCGAACTATCCTTGGCTGACAAGTGCCATCTCCATCCCCACTCAACCTGGTCTGGGATGGGCCTCGTGGGACGTAGCACTGTGTAGTTTAAGTAAGCAACTGGTATTCCTTTCTGCTGTGGTCTGTGGCCCACAGATATGAGCATCTGGGATATTCGGCACCAGGCTGGCTAACCCCAGAGGAGGAAGACTCTAGCCCCAGGCTGGGTCCATCTCTGCCTCCAGTCTGCACAGGTGCGCCTGGTTCTTCTGCTGGCTGGCTCCCAAGCTTCCATGAGAAAGAGGAAATGGTGGGCAGGAGCCAGAGCATAGAAAATGGTCTTCTCTTAGGTTTACTTGACTGCCTCCTCCCTTAATCCAGGAGCCTAGCTAGGGCAGGGCTGGCCTTACTGGGAGTGTACCTTGAGAGCAGGTAGGGAAGCCATGGATAGCCAGGTCACTTGGGCCAAAGGCGTGGGACAGAAATGCCTGCTTTCCACATGGTGTGGCATTTCTACTACTAATGACTCAAGTTCAGGGCTGCTTTTGCTGTTACTATTTTGTTTTTGAGACTAAGTCTCATACTATAGCTTAACTTACGATGTTGCCCAGGCTAGCCTCAAACTCCTGCCTTGGCCTCCAACTCCTGCCTCGACCTTAGGGTGCAAGGATTACAGGCATGAACTACCAGGTCCAACTAAGTAAGGACTGCATTGAATTCCTTAGCTAAGGACAGTCAGTCAGCAGTCACTACGCTGCCCACACAGGAGCTAAGCACATTACCCTGCCCCCCAGCCCTAACTCTACATGAGGTCTGACTTACCACATCCAGCACACTTCCATCCTGTGCATGTAACATTCTGTTCCAGGTACCGTATGCACGCCCACAAACGAAAGACAGTATTTATGTCTGGAAATCACCAATATTTACTCACATTTTATGACACCCCCGCCCCCACCCCTGCCTGGGAGGCGTGTGTGCTTCTCTTCTCCAGTGCAGTATTTGCTCATGAACTCAGAACAGTGTTTACCCCAACTCCGGTTGTTTTGTTTCCTAGCAGCCTAAGTCCAACACGACAGTCCCTGAGCCCAGAGCTTAGCTGCCCAGCTTAGCATAGAGAAGATCTGCTCTTGAAGCAGACAGCATTCATCAGTACTCAGCATGTACAGCGAAGCTTACTTACTATTTTTGAGACAGGGTCTCCTATGTAGGCCTGGCTTACCTGGAACTAGATATGTAGACCCGGCTAGCCTCAAACTCACAGAGATCTGCCTGCCTCTGCCTTCCCAGTGCTGGGATGAAAGGCGTGTGAAACCGTCATCCCTGGCCTCTGCCTTCCTTCTTGAACAGCCTGGAGCCTTTTCTGCTGTTGGTCATGGCATTCCCATGGGGAGGCAAATGGAGAGGTTGGAAAGAGAGGACCAGCCTGCAAGAGTGTTCTGGAACCTGTGATAGGTTGCTGGGCTGCTTCCCCTAGATTTGTTTCTCAGAAGTGTACTGAGTAGTTCTCCTTCCTTCCAGCCCCTACTGGGTGACTTGGTTAGAGGGTCGCTTAAGTCATTAGCCAGGGTGGCAGGTAGCATGTTGGCAGATGGTTGGTGAAGAGCTGTCTTCCTCCTCTGCAGACAGCCTGGCAGTGGGGACAAACTGTGTAGTGGAAAGGCGCAGGGGTGATGGGCCCTGGCTAGTGTGGCATCTTAGAAGTGGGTTCCCTCACAACCTTGTGCTCCTGAGCCTTGTCCTATGCCAGCAGGCTTTCTTAGAGTCCCACCCACCCCTGTCCAGTAAGAAGCCCCTAAGCCTGCTCTGAGACCAGGCTGCCCCCAGAAACTAAAAACTTGTGGTTTTGAGGCCGCCTCTCTTTCCTGCGTTCAGGACAAAGGTTTGGGCCAGGACCTGGCAGATTCTGCTTATCTCTGCATAAATATTTATCAGGCTCCAGGGGCTAGAGCCTGCAGCTGGCTAGGAGAAGGGTAGGAAGCAGGGGTGGGGGCAGATGCTGTAGAGGATCTCAAAGCCCTTTTCTAATGAGGGTGCAGGGAGGGGAGAGTGCCGCCCTGGATCCTCTGGAGGGAGAAGACAGATGGACAGCGGGACAGTCAGGGAGAGCTTGGGTATAATCCAGCAACCAGACCTTGTGTACCCAAGGAAAATGGGGGGGGGGGGGGCAAACAGGCAAGGCTGGAGACATTGTAGCCTTCTTAGGAGTGTTTGAGAGCTGTGCCCTCCACACAGTCGGTGCTCACCATCATCATCCCCCTGTGGTGACCCTCATTCCCCACACAGTCCTAGAACTGCATTGTCCAAATGTCCTAAGAATGGTACCACACACTCCCAGCCATGGTGCTCCTCCACCGCAATGCTCTTTCTAGATCATGTGTCTGTGAGCTTACTGCCCTTGCTGTGGAAGGACTGTGTCAGGTGCAAGCTCTTACCTTTTCCCACCAGCTCTCCCACCCCACACCCTCCTTCTGGAACTACGCCAGGCCCTTTGTCCCTCCTTGAGCACCCTGCTCCCATCTTCCAAAAATGTCCTCTCAAGCTACTCCCCTTTTCCATCTTCCAGATCTGTGCTCACCCAGGAGTCTGGGCTCCTTTCCTTCTTCATGAGCCTCTTTTCTCTCTAACCAGAGGCCCTGTGAAACCAGGTGAGTCAAACAGGCTGGCCACCTGGGGGAGGGGGGATCTTCTCAGATCCTCAGCCTAGCTCTCCTCCGGTGCCACTGGCACCCTGCCGCTGCCTCTCCTCATTGGCATGCTGGTGAGACCCACAGGTGGAATCAAAGCTCTCCGCAGCACAGAGCTGAGCGGCACAGCAGGGATCGGGGAGACAAAGGCTCCCCAGTCTGGGGAAGAACGGGAGTAGGGGTGGCAGAGAGGGCATATTTTGGGGCCCAGTGTTTCCTTCTCAAACAGTGCTAAAGATAAGGAGGACAGCCAGAGCCAATGAACACCCCAGCAGATAATGAGGGACGCGGGGGAAGGGACAGCCTCAGGCACAGCCTGGGGGGGAAGGCTCCCTCCCAAAGCCCAGAGCGCTCATTAGTAGAAGCCCACGGGGAGAGGCAGCTAAGTGGGTCAGTCTCCTCCCCCAGCTGCCTGACAGGTGTGGGTTGGGGAGGAGGCTTCTCAGCCTATTGTCCCTCTAGGAAGTCAGGTCTGTTCTTAGCCCCTGTCCCTTGACCCCTCTTCCTTAGCCCCTGCCCACCCCCACCCCCGCCCTGTTTTTATATCCTTATCTTGTAGCTCCTGTCTCCCAACTCCTTTTAAGCCTCCAGTCCCTCTACCCTACCCCCAGACTCTGTCCTTCAAAGGGCCACTACCTCCTCCCATGGAGTCCCCCTGAGCTCCCTCCTCCCTCCCCGTTCCTGCCCCCTTTCTCGTGGGCTTCTCCGGTACTCTACACACCAATCCCCGTAGGTGTGGGGGTGGGGCGGCTCAGCCAGCCTCCCTAAGGCATCCTCCAGACTGAGCCACACCTGGGAGAAATTGAAATCTTAGACTCTTCCCCTACCCCCGCCAATGGAGCAGACATCCCTGTCCGGGCCACGAAAGGCAGTAAAACACAGCTCCACTGGGGCCAGGCTGTGGGCTGTGCCAGAACAAGCATTCAGATTTGGGGAAGGAAGCCAAACAGGGCATGCTGCAGGCTCCAAGCCAAAGCTTTTCTGTCCTGATCCCCTCATGCCTTGGCCTTGGGCATCCAATCTGGGGTCCCAAACTCCCTCTCTTCACTGCCCCTGTCCCCGAAGATGTATGGAGTGGAGGAGAGAAGGAGGGAATTTCAAAGGTGGGTCTTCTTTGTGCAGAATGTCTGGGTCCCATCTCCCAAATGTGGGTGTATAGCCTGTTAGGTACTCACCTCTTCTTCTAGGTCCCAGTCATGTTTTTGGCTGTATCTTGATCAAGGACTCCCCTTTTCTGTTCAGGTCACCTTCTTTGAGTAAGAAGCATCTGACCGGTCCCAGGACAAGGGATAGGATGCAGATGAAGCTCTGCCACTTGCCTTCAAGGTCACAATTCTGGGAAAGGCTGAATAACTTTTCTAGTTTTCACCACGGTGCACGGCAGCTCCAGGGTCACTATAACCTGATTAGACTGAGTCTGGCTGCGTAAGAGTTAATCTCAGTCCCCACCCCCGCCCCCTGCCCCATGTGTGCACAAATTCCAGGAACGCTTCCCATTAAGGACGCTAGCTCCGAGCAGATTTCATTTACATTAATAAGAACCAGAAAAATCCGTGTGTGGGGAGAGGTGGAGTGTGTGTGACAGGCAGGGTGTGTGGTTACCACTCACAGTTTGTTTTTGAGGCTGGTAGAGGGCAGCAGTGAGAGGCTCAGAAGCGGCCTCTGGGCCAGGGTTTAGGTGCTGGGGAAAGGTAGAGCTCATCCAACTTGAGAGACTCCTGTAAGGGAGAAGAGCCCATTGAACTGCGGGGACTCTTTCCTGAGATAGGGGAGAAGGGAGAGATGGCTGGTCTTAAGGTTCAACATGAAGGAATGGCAGAACCCAGCCTTGGGGAAAATTAGACAGCAATCTCTGGAGATGAGAGCCAGGGGACCCCTCATTTGCATGAGCTGTGGAAGACCTGGGCATGCTGAAGCCTACTGAGCCCCCTTTTTACCAGTCTGTTGTCTCTCCCTCTTTTCCTGGGGTGGTATGGTTACTTTATTCTGAGACCTAAGGACATTAACTCATCCCTCAATCTTCTTGCAGCTTTGACTCAGTCCTGATGCTAAGCGGTGGCTGGCCCTTTTTGATCCATTTGGGAGCTCAGGAAATGCCTAAGATTCGCTGCTACTCTTGCAAAGGACCCAGGTTCAATTCCCAGTACCAACGTGGCAGTTAACAACCATCTGTAACTCCAGTCCCAGGGGAATCTGCCGCCCTCTTTTGGCCTCTAAGGGCACTAGGCATGCACTTGGTGCACAGACATATATGCATGCAAAATAGCCATAAACATTAAAAAATAAATCTTGCCTTTAATCCCAGCTCTTGAGAGGCAAGAGGCTGGTGTATCTCTGAGTTTGAAGGTAGCCTGGTCTCTGGTCTACAGGGCGAGTTCCAGGACAACCAGGATTAGATTAGACAAACCCTCTCTTAATCCCCCGCCCCACAATTTTGGAGGAAAAAAAAGCAAAAAACAAAATGAAACAAAACTACCCCCATCAAACAAGGAGGACCTGCAGAATGAGTACATGCACAGGATTATGTCCTGCGTGGTAATTCACATTGTTGTCATGAATGCTGTAGCCCTGAGGATTCCCATCTTCATCTTAGTTCTCAGACAGCTGCCAGCATAGGTCTCCTTCCTTCAGGAGTGAGTATATCTGATTCCTTCCAGGCTGTTCTTGGCACACAGGGCTGAACTTTGATGACTTTGTCTGCCCTGCCCTTTGTACTGGAGGCTGTCTTGGAGGTACACATGACATATGTGCTCTACACATTAGACTGAAGGCATTTGATGCAGTGGTCCTGTATACTTCCAGGCTTCTGAGAAAATATGCACATGTTCTGGATGACATCTGGATGCTGGATGACTGTCTCAGTCTGTGTCCACACCGCCTGATTGCGGAGGGTGACCCCTCAGCCTGGCCAAAAGCTGAGCAATGGGAGGGAAAGAAGCCCCAGTTGTGGTACCCTTCAGGTTATGGACTCAACTTTGCCATGTTTCAGGCCTGAGAGATAGGCATCATCTGCAGGGCAAGCTCTGGTGGGTTTCCACACACTGCCTCTGGGCTCAAGTCCTCAAGAGCCGAGGCTTAATTGCTCCCATGAGTCATTGCAAATAGCCTCTGTCCAGCCTGACCCTGACAGGTGACGTCTAGTACTGTCAAGTTCACCTGGGCTCAGGGGGATTCCTGGCTTCTGAAGAGAGAATAGGAGTCCTGGCTCCTTTTTCTCCCATTTGCTGTGGCCTCATCAGTATGCAAAACCCACCCATTGCACAGTTGTCTTATCTCAGCAGCCTCATGGGCAGAGCAGAATGGAAGACTCCCCCAGACCCTCTGGCTGACTGCTCCTCCCCTTCTTATCTTGCCCCCTCAGCCTCCCGCCCCCTCGCAGCAGCTGCAGATCTTTCCGGCTTCTCTTCCCAGCATCCTCTAGGTCTTGCTCTTTGTCTCTCGTCTGTCTTTTTCTCCCTGGGGCATTGGGGGTACAACTGAAGGGCTGGATCACTCCAGAGCTGGGGTGATGGGTGCTGGAGCCTGCCCTTGTTTCGGCAGGCTGGAGGGTCTGAGTCAGCTCCTCGGAGGGTCTGGAGATGCCAGCTTTCAGCTTGTTCTTCAGCCAAGCCTGTCATCATCCTACCTAGCCAGTAACTACAGTACTCACCCTGAATTGATGGCCCCAGATTTTGAGGTTTGACAAGGTACCTGAGTTGGAATCCAGCTTTGATATTCACCAGCAGTAACCTCCAGCTATTTGAACATCAGTTTTCTCTCTAAACTGGATGAAAATGGAGCTTGGACTGAGACAGAAGAGAACTCTGTACTTCTTGCTGTAGACTGCTTTCTTTCTAGGTGTGGCTCCTCACTGTAGTTTGTTCTGACCTTAGCAGATCTTATACATCTTCCCCTCCTGCCACTTTTTGCAAGACTAGGGCATCCCAGCTTCTGAGAGCTCTGGGCAAGAATGAGTGCAACTCCCGATGGACTGTGGAGATACAAGCTTCAGGTCTGATGGGAACTATGCCAAGATTATTCTGAGTCAATAATTATGTAGATGGATGAAGGAGCCCGAGAGGCAGAAATGTATTTTATCGACCAAAGGAATTATTTACCTGGGTAGGAAGGGATTGCTAGGAGACTGAAGCACTTACTGTGCACAGGGCCAGCCTGGTCCTTGCTCCACTACCCCACAGCTAGGGGCTGTGGAACTTCCTTTTTTTTCCATTTTAGAGAGACAGGGTCTCATTATGTAGCCTTGGCTGGCCCAGAGCTCACTGTCTAGATCAGGCTGGTCTCGAATGTATAGAAATTTGCCTCCTCTACCTTCCTAATGCTAGGATTAAAGGTGTATACTGCCACCTCACCAGGTGACAACTTTAACAAACACCCAAGACAGCGTGTTTCTCTTTGTAGCCCTGGCAGTCCTGGAGCTTGCTCTGTGCCTCGAACTCAGAGATTCACCTGCCTTTGCCTCCTGAGTGCTGGGATTAAAGGCGTGTACCACCACCATGAAGCAGATAAAAAGGTTTTTAATTATGTGGTCAGATCTCCTGGAGCTAGAGTTACAGGGCAGCTGTGAACAGCCCAAAGTGGCACTCTACAAGAGCACCAACCATACACTACTTTCTGCTGAGCAGTCTCTCCAGCACCCTCTCCCTTTTTTGGCAAGTTCTCACTATGTAGCTCAGGCTGACCTTGAATTTATAGCAGTCCTCCTGTATCTGGTTCTAAGAGCTAGGATTATATACCATAAGAAAACTTTTTAGCTAGTGGAGCTTTTGGAGGAGATAAGGACCTTTGAGGACTTACAGCCTTGACAACAAAGTACTTTATGAGTTTAGCGATATTTCCTATATTTGGTTTAAGAAAAGTCTTGTGAACTTCCAGTACTTCAGGTCCTGGGACAGGACAGTCTCTTGCTTACTACTGTCCAACTGGCTTGGCCAGATAGATGACCGAGTGCTGCCACCTCCTGGCTATGTGAAGCACTGTGTTCTCAGGCATTGGGTCTCCTGAGCAATCGCCCCCTTATCACTCCACCTGTCCCTGAGGGCATTCACCCCTCCGGAATAGGAGTAGCTGGGCTCCAGGCACCCTTGAGACCCCCCCCTCCCCCCAGGCAGACTGTGCATGCCTGGAGAGCTTAGCTCAGGCCTGGCTACTCATCTGGGCTTTGAAACTTGTTTGATGCATGGCCATGACAGCTGCTCCTGGATGGTCCTCAAAGCCCTGCACATTGTAGCAGCTGTCCCAGCCAAGGACAGTCTGGACTCAGGACCCTGGAGGCTTCCTCCAGGTCAGCCTGAGCTGATGGGGAAGTTTGCACTGCCTTAGCACCTAAACCCAATCAAACCTAGCTAGGAGAAATGCACCCTGTAGGCAGGGTAGAGCAATTTCACCCCTGGTACTGGTGCTGAATCCAACCCCGATGATCAGTGTGAGTCTATCTGTGCCCTTCTGGCTTAAGCCCTGGTTAACAGGGGTGAGAGCTCTACAGTACCAGGATCCTCCAAACGTGGTCTAGCATGAGACCGAGCCCCAAGCCTGTAAAACTTCAAACACCTGGGTTCAGATACGTGCTAACAGGTGAAGCTGAGGAGCAACATCAAAGTCGGAGTTTCTTTCCCTCCAACAAGCAGTGTAGAAAGAATTCAAATGCTTCTTTTGGTATGGGCCATCAACTTAAGGCTTGAGATGGTCGAGGGAAGACTGGCTTCTGCAAGGAAGAAACTACTACCCAAGCTTTGGTGATTTGGGTGCAGCTAACTAGGAGTTTCCCAGAGCCCACCCAACCTGTGCTCACCTGAAGAGCCTGACAAGAGTTAATGAGGCTGCTTATGACTGCCGCTCAGGTGGTGAAAGCACTAGCCTCTCCCTAGAGACTTCCGGAGGTAGGGCTGATGCGTCCCTTGGGCAGACATTTGTCCAGGTGATACAGTCAGTGCCCAAGTGTTGGGAATGTGTGGCCTCCTCTGAGAGGTTGCCATGTATGACCACACTTGGGAGTTTTGCATTTGATTTCACTTTTGCCTAGTAAAGCTGCAACACAACTTTCCAGGGCACTACTAAGCTGGCTGGGACTGGCCTATTCAAAGTCCTTTCTATTGTCCATTCCAACTTCATAAGGTCCATGCCCACCTGAACACAGATTACCTTCCCCCGATAATATCAAATCAGTGGAGTTAAAGAAGTTTCACATTGGCTGTGTGAGCACTAATCCCAGCTGTGGTGGCACACCCAAAGTTCCTGCACTTGAAAGGCAGAAACAGAATCTCTGTGTTCAAGTCTAGTCTTGTTTACATAGGAATTTCCAGGACAACCATGGATACATAGAGAGACCATCTCAAAAACTAAAAAAAAAAAAAAAAAAAAAAAAAATCAAGTAATGAGGGCTTGGAGACAGTTCAGCAACTGAACACTGGCTGCTCTTGCATTAGACCCGGATTTGAACCCTAATAACCACATTGAAGACTCCAGGGAATCTGACATAACTTCTGGCCTCTACAGGCTCCGGGCATACTGTGGGCATATACAGGCAGAACACCTATACATGTAGAATTAAAAAAAAAAAAATCAAAGAATGGTGGGCGATGATGGTGCATGCCTTCAATCTCAGCATTTGGGAGGCAGGAGGATCATCTCTGAGTTTGAGGCCAGCCTGATCTACAGAGTTAGTTCCAGGACAGACAGGACTACAGAAAAACGTTTTGAAAAAAAAAAAAACAACAAAACAAAAAGTCTTTCTGGCTAAAATGTTTCTTGTCCTAGTGATAAGGATGAAATTTTATCTGCCAAAATAGAAAGCCCATAAAGAGGCCCAGCACTTTTCCTTAGCATCTGGGAAAACAGAAAGCGAGGAGAGCTGTGGGGTTGGCATTGGTACCTTCATGCCAGCAAAGAGAGAGAAAGTTTTATCTGAATCACTGCCAAAACAGTGAGGGTCATGCCCATAATCCCAGCACTCTGAAGGCCGAAACAGAAGGACCTCAAGTTCAAGGCTAGCCTGGTTACACTGTAAGACCGAAAACAAACAACAGGAGCAGGAGATGGTTCCGGAGTAAAGGCACTGTTCTCCCCGAGGACCAAGGCTTGACTGCCAGCGCCCACAAAGCAGCTCATATGCACAGACATATACATGAATACACATAAATCTAAAATTGCTTTTAAAAATTAAGAAATAAAAATAAAGGAAGGAAGATTCTACTTGACAGAGCAGTTATGTAGTCCCTGTCCTGGCAGGTCTAGAACCTGAAAACTGAGAACAGAAGCGCCCACACCCATGTTTAGGAACTGGAAGGAGAGGCAGACAAAAGACTACCGCCAAGTATCAGATCAGCCTGGGCTATTATATATTGAGTCTCTAAGCCTAGCCTAGGTTATATAACCCATATTTAAAAACCAAACAAAGAAAACCACCAGGTGTGACTGGCTCAGACAGCCTTTACCACCCATTCTCTTAAGAATAAAGACACAGGAAACCCATTTTTGAAGGTATTTCTTTTGTAAAGGAGCCAGCTAGACTGAAAATCTTCCAAAATTCTGTACAAATGTATAATATACAAATATACACAAGGCTATTGCCAAGACATAACAACAACAAATGACAGTGGTGGCTTTGGTGTTGATAACCACTCAGAGCTTCTCAAGCCCCCAGAAAGGAGGGATACAACACAGGCTACAACATGTAAAACACATTACATTTACACTATGTACACTGAAGTATAAAAAGCCCATTGTCCCCTCTGTTCACAAAGCCTCAGGTGGGAAGGAAGGCTGTTTACCAGATAACCCACATAAGGGAGCTCCTTCAAGGTGGGAGAACCCTGCAGAATGAAGTGGTTCACCCTAAAACTATTAATAGCACAAGGCATGCTCTTAGAGACGGAAAATAAGAGCAGATTGAGAAGATGGCTTGCTCCCTGTGCTCGTCACTGCTTCCCCGTCTCACTCCATCTCAGTGAACCGGGCAAACATGGCTTTCCGAACAGCATCTTTGTAGGAATCGGCACCTGACAACCCATATGCACTGCCTTTGGCTCCTAAGCCAGCTCCTTTTAGCCGGACTTGAGCCTGGGGAAACAAAAAGATTGTTAGTAGCTTGTAGGCAGAGTATGCATCCACCTCTCATCTTGCCCACACTACTGAGCAGAACCACCCACTAGGAGAAGACAAAGTTGCTGACACTGGACCTGATAGTTTTAAGGACTGGGGCAATAAAAGTGGCTAAGGAAGATGAATCTACCCATACCCTTCAAGGCCAATTAGTAAATATTCATGCCTAGTAAGGAAGCATTTTACTGAGGCCTGGAAAAGGTACTCACAGGCACATATTACAAGAGGATAGAAAGCTGATGTGCAAAGGGGTAACATGCTTGCATAAATTAAAAAAGAGAAAAGGTGACAATAGCTGTGCTACCAGGCCACAGCAACTGTAGGGGCAATTGCTGGTCAAATTCCTATCATAGTCAATGGGTCTGAGTCTCTGAACCTAGAATTGTCTCACCCTAGGCTCTGACAAATTAGTGATTTCTTCTACATTTAAAATGGGCATGTGTGGGTGGTGGGTGGGTAGAGAGAAGCCTTGGGATTCTCCTGTCTCAGCCTGACAAATATGACTGTATCATTGTATTCAGCTTAAATTTTCTTTAAAAATTAAAAAAAAAATATTGTGTTTGCTTGTGTATGGGGCATGTGGCATGGTACACACATCAGAGAACTTTGTAAAGATGGCTATCTCCTTCCAGTTTTTTTCTTTTTCTTTTTTTAAAAAAAGATTTATTTATTTATTATGTATACAGTATTATTCTGCATGTATGCCTGCAGGCCAGAAGAGGGCACCAGATCTCATTACAGATAGTTGTGAGCCACCATGTGGGTGCTGGGAATTGAACTTAGGACCTCTGGAAGAGGAAGCAGTGCTCTTAACCACTGAGTCATCTCTCCAGCCCCATCTCCTTCTAGTTTTATGTAGGTTCTGGGGACCTAACTCAAGTTGCTAGGCTTCCATGTTACCTACTGAGCCATTCTATTGGTCCTAACATATATTTTAATCACTCGTTTTTATTTTATGTGTATGAATACTCTAATTGTATGTGCACTACGTATGTGCAGTGCCTGTGGAGGCCAGAAGAGGGAATCAAAAACCCAGAACTGGGATTGTAGACGCCCAAGTGAGTGCTGGGCACTGAACCTGGGTCCTCTGCAAGAGCAGTGAATACTCTAAACTGCTATCAACTATCTCTCCAATTTTTCTTTTTCAAATTTTAATTTTTTTAAACAACAAGGGCACCAGGCCTTATCATGCATGCCTTTAGTTTCAGCACTCTCTAGGCAGAGGCAGGTAAAGCTCTGTGAGTCTGATCCTAGCCTGGTCTACATAGTGAACTTCAGAAAACATAGCTATATAGAGGGCCCCTATCTTTAAAACCAAAAACAAAGCAACAATGACTTCCTCTCAAAAATACAACAATGAGGAGGAAGAAGGGCTATCGGGGAAGGTGTGCCTTTGTCTATTTAGCATTCAGCAGGCATGCAAACCCAGCACCCAGAAATGTCAGTCTCTATACGTACCTCAATGGGAGCTGTGATGCCTTGACACTTTCTTCCTAAGCCTGAGCCTTCCCGCCAGCCCATGGCCTGCAGCATCTTGTTGCCAATGTTACTGTGGTCAATGCCATCTTTGGTGGGCTGCTCGTAATTCCTGCCAGTGGCAAACACACAGTTATTTAAAACAGCCAGAGCCCCAGCTAATGAACTGGAAAATGGTGCTCATCACATACACAGTGCCAGCATCAAACTGCTTCTTGCGTTTGGGCTCTGGAGGTTCTGGAATTCCATACTTCTCACGTCTTTCTGCAGCTCGATCTCGGTATTTCATCTACATAGAAAACAAGAAAAAGTAAGAGAGTAGTATTCTTACTTCAGCCTTTTTTTCCCTTCAACAGTCTTATACACGCAGATGTTAACCTTACATACCAAATTCCTTTGTTTTCTTTACAACTCTTGGTCACATTGCTTGTTACTGTCCTAAAGATGAGGAAAGAATTGCCTATCTCCAGCTAATATTTGAACAGGTCTACTTCCAGAAACAGATAAGTATTAAAGAGGTTCCCTGAGACCCATCCAGCAGATCCAGGACAACTGGCACTATAATCAGTGGGAAAAGGAAAAGCACAGACACCTCAGAATTATCCAGAGTAAGAAACTTCGAAACCATTTTTTTGGGGAGGTGAGGTGGGTTGAGTTGGGTTTTGAGAAAGGGTTTTTTGTGTAGTCATGGCTGTCCTGAAATTCACTCTGTAGATCAGGCTGGCCTCAAATTCCCAGAGATTCGCCTGCCTCTACCTCCTGAGTGCTGGTATTAAAGGCGTGTGCCATCACTGCCTAACGGGGCCATGGCAAAGTGTTTTTGCTAAACCTTTCCATTATGTCTTAGGAACCTGGAACTAACTACTACAAATAAAAGCAAAATACTCTTGTAGTGCTGTTTGCCTACAGTTCAGATATTTGGAAGACTGAGGTAAGAGGACTGACTGCTTAAGCCCAAGAGGTCAGGGACAGCCTGTCACAATAGCCAAGATGCTATTTAAACCAACCAACCAACCAACCAACCAACCAACCAACCAACCAACCAGAAAGTACTACAGACAAAAATATGTCAGGATTTTCATCCTAGCGGTACACTATACATTCATTTACCTCCCTCTCCCTCAGCTCCAAGGCTTCCAATTCCTGTTCGCTCAGCCTGGATCTTCGGTAGATGTCCATATTTTGCTATTACAAAAGAGTTAACAGACAGAATTCAGACCATTTTAGTATGAAATGTCATGACATTAGTACTTGGTTTTGTATTCTAGCCAAATATCAATACACCATAGCACCCAAACCAAAGCTAGGACATGTGAAGACACAGTGCTTCTCTATGCTCTACAACTCCAGATATCCACTCAGTAGAAGGTACTGACCCTTCACCAGGGTCACACTCCTACCATTCCCTCCTTCCCCGCTCCCTCCCCACCCCCTCCCCCTGTAAGCTTTGAGAAGCAAGGCCACCTTGTGTAAGTCAGAGAGCTGCTGGTGCCTGACTAAAGCATCTTTGTTTGGGAACTGACGCCGACAGAGCAGGCAGGCCATCTTCTTCCAGTCGGCTAGTTTCTCTTCCTCACTCTCAAGTCTCTCTACCAGCTCTTCCTCATTGTCACTATCACCACTGTAAGCAGCAACCAGACCTCTCTGGGGACAAAATAATAATGGGTCACTGGAAATTACATAGATAAAACAGTGCCAAAATTTGAGAGAATCTCCATTACTCTGTGTTGTCCTTTAGTAGTGAACCACATCTTAACAACTGTATGGAATAGCCTTCTAGTACCAACCCTTTTGGAGCCTAAGAAATGGGTTCTTGGATGACTGTTTTTAAACCACTGACCATGCATAAAAAAATCTAAATACAACAAGAGAGCAGAGTAATGGACCAGCTAATCCAGTATCTATCAAGGAAAGTAAGTTTCCGCTTTGTCCTAATTTTCTTTCCAGACCATTAAAAATTCTATTTACAAATGCTACAAAAGCCAATTTACGTAGTTTAGGGATTCAGGCTTCATTCATCGGTCCATCTCACCTGATCTCAGGCACAGAACACAAAGCCCTCAATATGGATTCTATAAGCCAAAGCTGCTCCAGATACCCACTGACAGAGAAAAGCATCCCATTTTAAGAAGGAATTGCATCAGGCAAGATGTAGCAGAGACTGAAACTGAAACATAAACCATACACTTAGTTAAAACACAGGTGGTACTTTCTTACTTTAAGGGGATTTTCTTCATCTCCATTTCGTACCATTTCGGGGATGAGTTGCTGTCTTTCAGCTAAGGCACCCTGGAAAACAGAACAAGTCATAAGCCTCAAGTGTTACAAAGGTGCCCATTATGAAGTATTCCATTCCTGTTATCATTACCTTCTTCTCAAAGAGAGCAAAGCCAGCGTCTGCTGCTGCAGATTCTCTCCGTTCTTCTTCTCTCAACGAATTGACAGGTTGAAAACTGTTTTTAAAATTTTCTTTCTGCTTATTTAGACTCTTAGCCCAGCGTTCCATGTCTTTGGCAATCTAGCATTAAACAACAGACACCATCAAAAGACACTTACTTCTCTGTAACCTAATAAACAAGCCAACAATAATACGTTATTGGGCTCACAGGTTGACTCAGTGGTAACCTGAGTTTGGTGCACAGACCCCTTGGAGTAGGAGGAGAGAACTGATCCCTTCACATTGTCTCTGACCTCCACATACAAGCAAGCACACAAACACAAATAAATGTAATTTGGGATGGTGGAGGCTAAAAATGTGCATTGCGTCAGGTGACGGTGGCACACACCTTTAATCACTTGGCAGAGGCTGATGGATCTCTAGGAGTTTTGAGGCCAGCCTGGTCTACAGAGTGAGTTCCAGGACAGCCAAGGCTACACAGAGAAACCCTGTCTCGAAAAACCAAAAGAAAAAAAAAGTAAAATAAAAAAGTACTGCTTTTAAAAATTTATTCAATATGTGTGGGTCTGTGCATATGACTGCAGTGCCCGCAGACCAGGAGAGGGTGTCAGATTTCCTGGAGACAGAGTTAGAGACAGCAGTAAAATGCTCACTATGACTGCTAGGAATCAAAGTCTACAAGAGCAGTATGCTCAGATTAACCATCTCTTTGTGCCTGGCTTTTTATATATACGTTGTTGAGGATTGTATTCAGGTCCCCATGCTTATGCACAAAGTACTTTATGGACAGAGCTATCTCCTTGGCTCCTGTTTTACTATTATCAAGACAGGATCATGTATCCTTAACTAATTATGCCCTTGCAAATTTTTCTTGTTCTTCTTCAGGATTTCAAGTCCAGAACTTGAAATAGTAGACAACCATTCTACCTTGGGCTACATCTCCTGCCCAACCAATTTTAGATTTTTGTGGATTGAATGCCACAAAAATACATGCTAGGCAAGTACTCTACCACTGAGTTGTATTACCAACTCCTTTTACTTTAACTTTGAAACAGGGTTTTACTAAGGTACCCATACTGGGGGTTGGGAGGAGAGGAGATGGTGCCCAACTGGCCCTAAACTTGTGAGCCTTCTGCCTTAGCTTCTCAGATTGCTGAGATTCCAGGCTTGTACCATCAGGACCAAAATGAAGAATTAAGTCAACGCAACCCTCTAAGGAAAGAATCGTGGTTTCCTTGTATAGGTCATACCTGCTGAGCTGTTTTGCTTTTGGGTTTTTCTTTCTTCTCCTTTCCCTCTTTTGTAGAAGGCAGGCCTGTCTGCTGGTTAGTGCTAGACTCTGCAGCTGGCACATAGGTCTCCTTCTCTCCATCCCAGTACAAGTATTGCTGTGTTAAGGAATTATAGTAGTACTACAAGAGAAAAGAAAGTAAATGAATATAGATTTGCTGACTAAATTTTTGTGATGCTACAAAAATTGAACCTAAAGCCTTAAATATGTTAGATAACTATTCTATCACTGGCTATACCTCAAATTTTGCTATGATAAAAATTAAATTATTGTCAGTAGTAATGTATGTCTGTAATCCTAGCACACAGGAGGGTTAGACAGGAGGACTGCAAATGCAAGGTCAGTTCAGGCTACATAGCTGAGAACCTATCTAAAAACGAAAAACAAAAACCCAAACAAATCTGGTCCAGGCACCTGTTTGTAATCCAAGTATTTGGGAGGTGGGCAGGAGGATCAGGATTTCATTCTTGACTACAAAGGTAATCCCTAGGCAGACTCTTATTTCAAACATATGAGCGAGCAAAACAAACAAAAAAACCAACCAACCAACCAACAACAAAATAAAATATACCAAGGACCAATGATATGTATTTCCTGTTCAGAAAGGACTAATAGTACACCTTGGAATGCTTGAGAATAATGATAAAGTATGAAACTTCTAGGAAAAGCAGAATATGATTAGTTCACAAGAATTTAAGAGGGTTTTACTTTTAAAAAACAGGATCTTGGGGGCTGGAGAGATGGCTCAGTGGTTAAGAGCACTGCCTGCTCTTCCAGAGGTCCTGAGTTCAATTCCCAGCAACCACATGGTGGCTCACAACCATCTGTAATGAGGTCTGGTGCCCTCTTCTGGCCTGCAGGCATACATGAAGGCAGAATGTTGTATACATAATAAATAAATACATCTTTAAAACAAACAAACAAACAAACAAACAAACAAACAAACAAAAAAACCAGGATCTTGGAAGTAGAGAAATGGCTCAGTGGTTAGGAACACAGGCTGCTATTCTAGAGGATCTGGGTTTGATTCCCTCCACTCCAGTTCCAGGGAATCCAACCCCCTAGTCTAGTCTCTTCAAGCGTGGCAATCCATGATAAAACAAATACGATCTCATGTAGCTGGGCTCATACTTGATGTGTAGAAGAGGATACCTTGACCTCCTCATCTTCTTGCTTTTAACTCAGAAATTTGGGATAACAGGCATGTGCCACACCTAGTTTATTTGTTTTTATTTGGTTTTGAGACAGTGTCACCCTATGTAGTCCTGGCTGTCTTGGAACTCACTATGTAGATCAGGCTACCCTTTTGAAATCACATAGATCTGCCAGCCTCTGCTGAACATGTGTGCGCTACCATACCTGGCCTTCTTTTTCTTTTTAAATTTTTTTAAAAAATATTTATTTATTTGTTTGTTTGTTTATTATATATACAATATTCTGTCTGCATGTATGCCTACAGGCCAGAAGAGGGCACCAGACCTCATTACAGATGGTTGTGAGCCACCATATGATTGCTGGGACTTGAACTCAGGACCTTTGGAAGACGAGGCAATGCTCTTAACCACTGAGCCATCTCTCCAGCCCTTTCTTTTTCTTTCTTAAAATTACATTTAGTGTGCATGTATTTATGTGTGTCTGGGTGCTCACATCAAGTGTAGAGGTCAGAGACAATTTGCAGGAGTCAGTTTTCTTCTACCATGTGGGTCTTCAGGTCTGGCAGCAAGAGTCTTTCCCTACTCTACTTGCTGACTCCTCTGTGATGTCTCTTGCAGGAAAGGTACTGTCAGACTGTCACATCTATAGCTGAACTAAGGAGAACTGCCATAAAATGACCAGACTGAACAAATGAGGGAAGTGAAAGAACTATGAAGAAGCTAGGTACATAGACACAATGCCCTTCACACTTGGCTCTCAGAAACCACAGGCGCTCAATGTCAACTTCCTGCTAACTGTACTTCTTTTGCTCTGCTATATATACAGTTCCCAGTCATAAATATTTATGGTGTCAAAGTTGTTTCCCCTCCTTAAAAGTTATACACACTACCAAAAATAAAACATTCCTGGGACGTTCTGCTATCCTAAGGATACACAGGTATGCTAAGTCAAGAAACTAAACACAAAAGACCACATAGTATCTGTGTCCATATTTTTAAGAAACATCTATAACAGGTAAACCCAGAGACAAAAATATCTATTCATGGTTTGGTGGGGAGCTAGGGTTGGGGCCTGAGCCATAGGGGCACAGGTGTGC
Source organism: Myodes glareolus (assembly GCF_982192425.1). NCBI lineage: Eukaryota > Metazoa > Chordata > Mammalia > Rodentia > Cricetidae > Myodes > Myodes glareolus. Next base: position 15,905,884 of record NC_142029.1, on the reverse strand, counting down.
AGGAGCGGAGTGATTTAAGATGGTAAAAGAGTCTGTACGTTAGTTACAGGTGACAGCTGTATGATGAAAATGTGACTACATTAAAATCCACCAAATTATATATTCTGATTAAAATAGTGAACTTTATTTCATTTGAAAGTGGTGCGGGAGAATTATCTGTATTCTGTCAATTATGTATTTTAATAAAACGCTGATTGGCCAGACAGGAAGTATAGGTGGGTCAACCAGACAGAAAGTAGAGGCGGGGCAATGAGAATAGAATAAGGCTACGGAGGAGGAAAGTCCCGCCGCCATTCCTGCGCAGACCACCGAAGAGGCAACATGTAAGCTGTCACACTGAGAAAGGTACTGAGCCCATGTGGCTAACGTAGATAAGGATAATGGGGTAACATAAGTTATAAGAGTTAACAGGAAGCCTGACCTAATGGGCCAATCAGCTTTATAACTTATAGACATCTCTGTGTGATTGATTTTCTTTGGGACTTGTCAGCTGTGGGGTACTGGGTGGGACAGAAACCCAAACAAGCCGGCCCTCATGCTACATGAAAGGGAAAAACTCTCTCAGAAAACAAGACTTTAAAACTTCTAGCTAGGTTTTTAAAAAAAAAATTTCTTTTTTAAAAATGAGCATTAGTATTTTGCCTGCATGTGTGTGTGAGGGTATCAGGTCCCCTGGAACTGGAGTTACAGACAGTTGTGAGTTGCCATGTGGTGGTGTATGTGTCTGTATATGTGTAGGTGTGAGTGAATCCAAGTGTCCCTAGAGTCTGACAAAGGCTCCGGATACCTTGGGTGGGCAGGAAGTTGCAGGTATGTGCTGGGAATCAAACCAGTGTCTCTGGAAGATTACCAAGTACTGAGCTCTAGCTTTCCAGATTCTTTTTTCTCACTTTGTAGCCCCCAGCTGACCTGAAACTTACTATGTAGATCAGAATCAGTCAAACTCACTCTGCATCCCCAACTGTTGGAATTAAAGAAATGCACCAACCAACATGCTGTGTCCTAGGCACAAAATTGTGGGGTTTTTTTTTGTTGTTGTTTTTGTTTGTTTGTTTTTTAGACAGGGCATCTCTGTGCAGCCCTGGCTGTCCTGTAGACCAGTCTGTCCTTGAACTCAGAGATTTACCTGCCTGTGTCTCTCAAGAGCTGGGATTCAAGTAGTGCTCCACCACTACTTGGCTTTTAAAATCTTATTTTGACAAAATTATCTCTAAAAATAGAATCTTAACAGTGGATGCTGATGGGGGAATGTCCTTATTGGTATATATACAGATACATATCCATTTAAACATTAAAGAGTTGCATACTGGCGGCTGGGGAAATGGCTCAAAGAGCAATGACCACTCTTTGAGGGGTCCCAGGTTCAATTCTCAGCACCCATAAGGCGGTTACAACAGTCGTCTATAATTCCAGTTTTAGGGGATCCAATGCCCTACTATAGCATTCATGAACACTGCACACATGCGGGGAACAGATATTCAAGTAGACACAACACACATAAATCTTAAAAAATTAAAAGAGCTGCTCATTCCCAACTTAAATACTTTTATGCATATATATTATAAACTCAAAATTTTTAAAAATATATTTTATTGCCGAGCAGTGGTGGCGCACGCCTTTAATCCCAGCACTTGGGAGGCAGAGGCAGGCAGATCTCTGTAAATTTGAGGCCAGCTTGGTCTACAAGAGCTAGTTCCAGGACAGGCTCTAAAGCTAGAGAAGACTAAATATATATATAGTGTTTTGCCTGAATGTGCGTGCGCGTGTGCGCGCGTGCGCGCGCGCACACACACATACACACACACACACACACACACGCACACACGTGTGCTCCATGTTTGTGCCTGTTACCAATAGAGGTCACAAGAGGGCATCATATCTCCTTATCAAGAAGGATCAGTAGTTGTGAGCTGACATGTTGATTCTGTAATTTGTTTTTATTTTTTGAGACAGGGTTTCACTGTGTAGCCCTGGCTGGCCTTAAACTAACAGAGATTCGGCTGCCTCTGGTCTCCTGAGTGTTGGAACTTGAATCCAGGTCTTGTGCAAGAGTAACAAGTAATGTTTCCTACTGAGCCCGTTCTCTAGCCCATCTCAAAACATTTTTATTAGGACTGTCAACAATATGTATGTATACAATATGGGAATGGAGGCACGTGTATGCCCGCCAGAGGACGCTAACTTACGTCAGGCTTGCGTGGCGAGCACTTTTATCCTATGAGGCAGTTCACTGGGTCTCTCAACATTTTTTAACCTTAAATCCTGAAATTAAAAGCATGCACTGGTGGCCATAAAGAAATTAATGAGGTGCTGGAGAGATGCCTCATCTGTTAAGAGCAATGACTACTCTTCCAGAGGACCTGGGTTCAATTCCCAGCACCTACATGGCAGCTCACAACTGTCTATATAATTCCATTTCCAGAGGAGCCAACACCCTTACACAGACATACATGAAGGCAAAACAACAATGCACATAAAATAAAAAATAAATAATTAAAAAAAGAAAGAAATTAATGATTAGCCAGGTGGTAGTGACGCATGCCTTTAATTCCAGCACTCGGGAAGAAAGGGCAGGTGATGTCTGGTCTACAAAATGAGTCCCAGGACAGTTGTTAAACAGAGAAACCCTGTCTCAAAAAACCAAAAACCAAAGAACAAAAGGAAATTGATTCATATTTAAAGTCCTGATAGCTCATAACTTCGAAAAAAAACAAAACCCTACAACTATCTGGGTTATATACTCTCCTATAGAAAATGTTTTATCTCGGTTCCATAAAGGTATTAAGTGAGACCAAGTTTTTTCTAGGGATAGTGAAAAGGGAAATAGTACTTACTTGTGAGTTAGGGTCATAGTAGAGCCCTGTTGTAGGATCATAATAATATCCTGAAGATTCATCATATTGATAAGTAGACGTGTCAGGCACTGCTGCAAAAACAAATCCCAGGCAGTCATTCAAGGTAAGAAACTGTATGTCAATCACTAAGCCAGTGAGCTACAGCAGGCCTCAATATTCTTTCTTCACATTCCCAATGTCCCTCTGATACCCACTTCAAAGGGAGAGGAACTTTATTAACAACAAAAGCAACAATTAGGACCTTCCAACTGTTAATAGTCCCATGAGGTTTGGCTTACC